>NC_083621.1:25802937-26147937 GCF_963584025.1 Labrus mixtus
TACACCAACCTACGGACCAATCACAGTACACCAACCCCAACCTATGGACCAATCACAGTACAGTAACCTATGGACCAATCACAGTACACTAACCTATGGACCAATCACAGTACAGTAACCTATGGACCAATCACAGTACACCAACCTATGGACCAATCACAGTACACACCGCATCTGTCTAACTTGTTAATAAAGCTGATCTTCTTACTACAAGTGTTGTTGGAGCATGTTGAGTTGACCTCTTCAAGCCTTTCACTCTTCATGCACCTTGTTAGTTGGTGAAGCTGCCTTCTCTTAAAAAACACATCAACCTGTTTTATCCCTCTGCTTCACGTGCACCAGTCCAAGTGGTGGAGTAATGGTTACATGGATTGGAAATAGTCAACCTACCATAAAGATATGTAAACAATTTAAGACCTCATCATTTGTCTTGATTTTAAATGTTTTTGATTGATTAACTTTCCTTCCTTTTTTATTCCTGAGTTTAACTCTATTTAAAGTTAAAGCACAATAAGGATGACTGAATGTGTTGACATCTGCATTCACAGGATTATGTCAAATGTAAATACATCACACTGTAAATAGTCACACTGTAAATAGTCATACGAGATACCTTTTCTCTGTGGCCAAGAGTATCTAATTTTTCTTTTCTGGGGGCTTTTCATGTCTTTAGAGACAGGACAGTGGATGGAATCAGAAATCATGGAGGGAGAGAGAGTGTGGAATGACAGGCGGGAAAGGAGCACCAGGTCAGATTTGAACCCAGTCCACCCGCCTGGAGGACTATAGCCTCCTTACATGGGGCGTGCACACTAACCACTATAGGCTAATGACACCCTGCAAAGATTATCTTTCAACATTTTTACTCTACATCTTCAATCTTTATGTCATTGAAGTGTTTAGCTCTGGTGATTAACCAGATGTTTCTGTGATGGCTAAAGAGTGTGGTGAGGTCATCTTCTCTTTGATGTAACTCCAGAAGAATGATATCTACTGCATAAAAAGCAAATCTATTTGAAAATCACTCGGCTGGTGGTCAATAATTGATTGATGTAAGGCTGTGCATTTAATTGGCAGTTGTATGAAGTACAAAGCATGCAGTATGTGCTTACACAGAGTAAGCTTTATTTATTTCCGGCTCATCTTGAAATCTGACTCATCTGCTCAGTTCAGTACACATTTTTTGTAAACCCACAGGTTCAGGAATGTTAGCTTTACATGAATGAGATCAAACAAATCCCCAAATATCTTGATGGAAGGAATTTGTTTATATTTTAGTAAAAGCTGGATTATAATTGTCAGTGCTGAAACACATAAAATGGATTAAATGCAGAATTTAATGGAAGATGTTAATCTCTTGAAAATAGATGAGTAAGCTGTTCAGATCACAGTCTCATTTAAAATTAGACACTTTTTTTTGATGCTTGTAAAAAAAAATGGATTTCACACTTCTCACTCAGAGCGCTGAAAAATCCTGAAGCATTTAAAGCTGTGACGGTAATTAAAGCTGGATGTCATTTTGATTTTATAGACACTATTGTGATACAGATAAGAATGTAGGATGTGGGTCTGAAGTACACCATGTTTTCTTCATGGCAAGATGAGGAAACGGTCAGAGGGATGTGATCCTTCTCAAAGAAGGTGCAATGGGGGGGAAATGGTGTGCTTTGAGAAGGATCCAAAACTCTCCTTTAATTTGTGGGCTAATATGAAGTTAGTGCCATCAGCTGGTTAGCTTAGTTAGGTCAGGAAACATTCAGGGGACATAACAGCTATAAACTGAATATTTGACACCTCTGTTGAAGTATGGATTATATAAACCCAACAGAACAAGCTTTTGTGACCTGAGGAGCCTGGCTAGTTGTATCCCCTGTGCTCACTGACAAATTAGCAAGTGGGACAAAGTCATTGTTTTAGTTTAGTTTAATCGTTTATTTGAATCAAGGACAGTGTACAAAAAAAAACATTAGTCTCTGAAGAGAAGAGATGCTTTGTACCAAGTGAAGACAGGCAAGTCTGGAGTCAAGTTCCAAGTAATGACAGGCAAGTCTCGAGTCAAGTCCCAAGTGAAGACAGACAAGTCTCGAGTTGAGTCAAAGAGTCCTAACCTTTGAATTTGGATTCCTTAACAAGTCGTTAGCTCTCTGCACCAGATGAAATGTCATTTTAACAGAGTAATCATCTGTTACATTTACACAAATCATGATTGCTATTTGGATGATTTTATTTTAGCCTTCTTCTTAAAATAAAAAAACCTCCTCCCACAGTCCAAACACATGCTCGTTATGCTCATTGGTGACTCTACATTGCCTGTAGGTGTGAATGTGAGTGTGGCTGGTCGTCTGTCTCTGTATGTCAGTCCTGTGATTGACTGGTGACCAGTCCAAGGTGTAAGTCGCCTCTCGCCAAGTCACAGCTGGGATCAGCTCCAGCCGCCCGCGACCCCGAACAGGAAAATCGGTATAGATAATGGATGGATGGATACCAGAGAAGCAACAGTTGATATGTTAACATATTGATTTGATCTACTTCACAACTACTTCTGCACAAAGGCGACAAAGACAATCAAAAGGAGAGCAGAAAAGATGTCATTGACAAGAAATGACACGGGCACACAAAGAGACATGTGTTGCAGGACTTACAACAAATCATTAACTGTGTCAGGTGAGGAATAACACAGAGCTCCTGCATTCAGCTGCAGTGTATCTCCTCTGATCTTGGTCAGATCCATCATATTTCTATCTCAACCTACTTCCTGTCTTCATTTTCAGCCAAGGGGTCGCACATTGATTGATGTCTCCTCCACACTTTCTTGTCCTCCTTCCCCTTGGGCTCACTCCTCACACACCCATTTTTCTTTCCTATTCTCTCCCTCACTTTGTCACCCCTTTTCTCCCCGCTTTCTCCTCAGTAACTGGTAAAAATAGAGCTTCATAAATCATGCATCTTTTCTCACAGCGCTGCGTACGAACGAGAGGAAAAGAAATAGACAGTGGGGATGAAAGCGAGAGAGGGATGTTGAGGATGAGATGTAAAGACGGAGGTGGATGACATCAAACTCCAGGAGAGGGCCAGGAAGTTGACAGGGGAATAGATTGGGGCTGCGGGGCTCTTGGCTGCCCTCTCTGTCTCTCTGAACATTGGTTGATTCACGCTGGAGTTGCACCGGATGGAGGAAATGAATGTTAACAAGCATGGGAGCGGGCTGGCAGAGGATGAGTGGTCATCTCTCCAGCAGAGAAACATGTTTCAAATCCGCAGAGAAGAGAGAAGATGTCTCTTTCACACCTCCAGGATTCTTTTACCGGGGTGGAGTCAATCGGTTTTTCACCTCCAGTAACAGGGGTCTACTCTGCACTCACTGGAGGGGGGGGGGGTTTAGTTAGAGTTATCGACCCCAGCAGCAGCTCACACAAAAACATGAAACCACAAAACAAGGTGCAGAATTTCACAGATCTGTGATGTTGTAAAAACAAAAACATCTAAAGATGATTCTAGTTTTTAACAGCCATGTGCAAACATTTGAAAGAAAAGAGGACCGGACATCGTTTTTATCAGATCATAGATATGGAGACAGACGGATGAACGGACGGACACATACCTGCCAAATGTAAAAAATGTAAACCTGAGAAATAAAAACAATCACCTCCCGTCCTTTTTTATCTACCAATAGAGAAATGAGCTTTGCACTTTTGCACTTTTTATTTTCCTGGAGGATGCCTTTTGGTGCACACATGTGTTTCCTGAAGCCGACTGATATTTCTTTCTGCCCTTCTCACTCCGTATTCATCGTCATGATAGACTGTCCAAACATGGACTAATGCAGGTATGTTTGAAGGCACAGTTAAGTCCAGCTACAGTTATAGCTCACTTAGAGTGTTTAATAGAACGACTGTCATTGTCCCAGAATAAAAGCACCAGGGAGAATTGATTTATTGACAGAAGAACTTCTGACTCCACCGCAGTAGGTGGCGATATTCCCAGCTAGTTACAACCAGATCTTCTTATGGTTTACCAAAGAGGTCAAATACCAAACAATAGTAAAGCAAGTGAGTTTAGAAAAAGTTTTCTAGATGGCATATATGCACATTTATGCACAGTTCTGTGGAGCATGTTCAGAACACCTAGTCCAGTTTTGGGCCATTTGAGGTGTAGACATGTAAGAGTAAATCAACCACCAGCCACATTTTCTAGATGTCTTAGTATTGTTTCAGTTGTTTTCAATGGGTAGTGAGCATTCGCAGTAGAAAGCAGCCACCAAGATGTAAAGTGCGGCGCCCAGCGTCTTTTTAAGAAGGGCTCTGCTGTTTTTGTGCAGCCGCTCCGAGCGCTCAAGTTGAAAATCTTTCAACTTTTCAGAAAGGCGCTGTTGACGACATCGGCGCTCTTTTCAAAATGTATGATATTCCCCGTATTTCAGCCTCCTATGGATTGTGTCTTGTACCCACATCCTCTTTGCTCCTTGTCTGCTGGGGTAAAAAAACGATCTCAATAAAACTTGCAGTAAAAAGTGACAGAGCAGTGTCTGTCATACAGCGGCCATTGTCAACAGACTGTTGTCATAGAGACAGGACGGGCGAACAGCACTTTTCTGCCCAGGAAAAACGCTGGGTGGACACGGGGCCTTGGTCTGTCTGACTCCCAATTTCCACACACACCTGAATGTGGAATCCCACTTAGTACAGTTTCAGTCGGACATGTATTGTGTGTTGACAGACTCTCTTGTCATCACCAACTTTGGTTTTGTTGTCTTTGTTTTGCCTCTACAACATCACACACACATTGATCATTGCAATCCCCACTGATGCACAGACTGAATATTCTTCAATATTCTTTGCCTTAGTTTCTAATAAATGATGGTTTAAATAAACTCTGTGTTCTCCAAGTTTGTCAAACTCACTGTTGTGACAACATGTAGTAGTTTTAATCGGTCTAACAAAATAAATTGACTTTTTTTTTTACACCATAAAGAATATGACATGAATGAACACAAGTGACTTTTAGTCGGGAATGTCAAATTTTTCTAAAATTCTACAATTCTACAATTCATTTAGCAGATGCTTTTATCCAAAGCGACGTACATCAAGTACCACAAAACAAAACCTTATTAGCAACACACCAAAATAATATACAAAAGTCCTTTTAAAAACAGACTGTTGTTTTGATGACTTGTCTTTATTACTTTGAGGATATCTGTTGCACCATCGCCATCTTTCTGCGACATAACAAGTATAAAAAGAGCTCACAGCAAGGACATGTGTTATTTTTCTTCCTCTTGTAACAAACCAAATCATCAATTCGTTTATGAAATAAATGACAGTCCAACTTTCATTTACCCGCTCTTTATATTTTTATATTTCATATTTAATATTGAACTGCCATGAAACAAGAATGTTAGTTTGATTTAAAAAAAAAAAAAAAACAACAACAAAGTGTTAAATCAAAGTTTACAGACAGTGTAAAGGAAATTTAGAGTTGATTGGATTAAGTTTAAAAATCCCTGCAAGAGCTCTTTAATCCCAAACTTCATCACTCAAAGCCTGAAGTGGTTCTTTGAGGTGAAGCAATCAGGTGTTGTCTAATGTTGGTTGATCTCCCATGACTCCTCAGTGAGACTAAATTAGCCTTTAGGGAAACAAAGCCTCCGTCCCTTCAATGACACCCCCTGAGCGAGGAGTGCCTCTGCAAGATTACATTCAAACACTCACACACACACACGCGCACACGCACACACACACACACACACACACACACACACACACGCACACACACACACACACACACACACACGACCTTGTCACAGTCTTCAACAATACACCATCACAGCAGCTCTAATCCTATATACTGGAACCAGAGTCACAGCCATAAACAGAGTGAAAAGTTATCTGTTGTGACTGGAACTGGAGTCTTAAAAAAAACAGGAAAGAACTCATTTCATTTTGGATAAGGATCTCTCTCTCTCTCTCTCTCTGTCTCTCTGTCTCTCTCTTCCTCACACACACACACACACACACACACACACACACACACTCCCCCTGTCAGCGATTTGGTGATGTAGCCCCACCCTTGTGCTGTAGAGTAAGTGAGGTCAACCTGTGTGTTAATAAATGATAGCCTCTGAGTGGAAACCTGGTCACTGTGGGGATTCGGGGTGTGAGAGTGAAAAGTTCAGCAGATATACGGGAAAGAGGAGCACATCCGCAGCTCTGTAACTCCGGCAGAGCGAGGTCTTCATATTTCATGAGCACTTCTCCCTCACTTCACATGTGGGCTAAGAACAAAGTTGACGGTTTTATCGCAGTGAAACCACACATAACGGGTCACCGCCGCCGAGGAGTGAGAGACGCGTTCCAGCGAGACGTGCTGAGAGCATCTGTCTGGCAGCCTGAAAATACACATGCTTGTTCTCCTGCCACCCTTTCCCTGCTCTAATGTCTCACTCTTGATTTAGTTCAGTCAAAGGTGCATTCCTGTCATTAGTACGTTGTAGGTCAGCTGTAGCTGTGTCTAGTGGAGTGTTTTTGATTTGTCATTACAAGACGATGCCTTCTTTGTTCAATCAAAGCAAAGCGACCCTTTCACACTCATTTGATTTGTCATTTCATCATGCGCTGTGCTTTCTTATGTATTTTCAGGGTACAACGATGATGTTTGCAATGCTAAATCATTCACTCCAGGGTGTAGCATAGTGATGGTGCTGGCCCAACTTTACTGCAGTGCAATATCATCTGGCAACGGATGGGTTCAGCAAATCAAATATAAGTCACCACTTCCCTGGTAATTTGCTTTGCAACATGGACAGCATGACCATACATCTACTCTACATCTAATTGAGCCCTTGAAAAATTTAAATTTGAAAAGGTAGTAATATTAATCAGTGCAAGAATGAATTGTAAACATGGCAGAATGATGCTGCAAGTCAAATAGTCTTAGAGTGAAAATGGTCCCAGACTATTTGACAAACCACTCTTCAAATGTCCAAAATGTTTCAAAACTTCTGAATGATTGCATTACCTGTTCCTACTCAATACAGTACACGTCTTATTGTTGGGCGACTGTGGAATTTGCAGGTAAATGATTGACTTAATCCTTTCCTTAACTCAAATCATCTCTATTCATCATTATTGAAAATCATCTTCATTGTTCATCTTTTTTACTTGCATCCAAGTCATCTTGACGTCAGAGTTAAAATTCTCTTTCTATTGTTACACTTGAGTGATTAAATTAAATATATATTAAGAGAAGGAGATTGATCTCATCTCATTATATTCATTCCACTGATGTGAGTTTTAATTATACAGGAATTTAATCAGCTCAGCCAAAGAAGGAAAGTTCTGTGAATGCTCCAACGTCTCCAAAACGTGAACACCTTCAGAGGTTTCAGCAAGCTCAGGAAAGAACTTTCTTTATGTCTCCCCTAAAATAGGCAATGCACTTTTAAATTCAACAGTGGCATGTTGCATTACATTTGAGACAGAGTAATTACTCTAGAGATTATTATTAGTGTGACTTCATAATTTTCCAGACATAAGATAAGATGATTGTCTCTCACTGTGCTTTAAACTGGTCTCATTTCCTGTAACACACCCACACTGATGCAGTCCTTGTATTTTTCAATGCAGTGCTACTCACAGTCTGACACTAGCTGATGTGTGTGAGTATGTTGTGTGTAGTGGACTCACCAGGGTGCTGAGGCGGGCGCGAGCATTCACAGCATGCTTGAGAGCCAGCTTGATCATTGAAGGTAATCTAAGAACAACAGCCTCCATGTCCTGCTCTCCCCTCATGCCACCGGCCAGTTTCCCCAGTCCGTCAACGTAGCTCCTCCAGTGGGGCTGCACCTCGGCCGCTCCCCCCAGGCAGCCCTGCATCACCGCCTGACAGAAACCCCTGCAGGCCGGCGGTCCCAGAATGCCCTGGCAGTGCGGACAGTACCACAGCCGAAGCAGAGCCCGGCTACAGTCCCGGCCCGGCCGCAGGTGGTCTGTGGTGTTGACGACCTCGATGCCCAGGTTGAGCGCCTGCAGGAAGACTCTTGTTGCCAGGAGGGAGCGAGACAGACGGGTCATCATCAGCTTGGGATAAGGGCCAAATGCTCCAGAGTCCTTCCAGGCTCCTTTCACACACTCCTCTGACATAGAGGACATGCTGCCCCCCAGCAGGTGGCGGTACGTCAGGGGGAAGAGGCGACCGTAGAGCACCTCAACCATGTTGTCCACTGTAGAATCAGAGCCCAGGATGTAGAGCGACATGTCCAAAAAGAGCTGTCCAACAGAGCTCTGTGCTCCAGCTCCAAGGCCTGGGAACTCTGACTTGAGCATGGCCAGGGTGGAGTTACGGCCGTGACGCAGCACCAGGTCGAAGGCCTCTGCAAGAAAAAGCAAGAGAAAAACACCACAAAGAGTCAGACGAGGGGAAAGTTAGGCCACCTTTTTGAAAGCTATTTCAACGCATTCAGCAGGTGATGGTGTGCCTCAGTAATCACAACAACCAAACTGTCAAAAAATAGGAAGCAATTTAGCTGAAAAACATGAAACACTGAAATAGACGCGGTTTCCCCCCAAAACAACCATCCCATCCTTAACGATCTCAGTCAGACGAAACTTCCCACGCAGACACTCTGTTTCACTTTCCCCGGTTTCTCGACCTGATGTTTTCTCTAATGGTACTGCTCACACATACACAGGACAAACAAACACACACACACACACACACACACACACACACACACACACACACACACACACCAGAATTACAGACGATGACTATGAATACAAAAAAGAGCACATCTTCTGCAACAGATGAAAAGCAAGATTTGAGGTCTTACCTCTTAATACAACTTAAGAACAGACATGAAAGGAGCTAAGGAACCTTTTAAAAAAAGCTCTTTTTAAAGAGAGTATTAATCTCAATATAGAAGTCAAGCAGAAGAGGCATAGCCACGAGGATGTCTGCAGGGAGAAAAGCATGCAGGAGGGAGGGCTGTGTGGCCGATGTGAGAAGGGAAAATAATCAGTGGCGTTTCAAGTCTTATCAACAAGGTGGCACAAGAAGCGAGAGCTCTATCATCGACCCGGTAGCAAACCGAGTGAGGGCCCAACAACAGAGGGGATTTAAAGCTCCATTACTGAACTTAGCAGGGGAGCTGAGAGTCAGTAAAATGAAGCTTTAGAAAGGAGAATAGCGAGGGATGCTGAAATCCCATTTACACCGCAGCTAGTCCACTTCATCACTTTGTTCAGAGTGATAGCCACAACTGCTTTGTGAAGACGGGGGCTCGGGGGAGGCATTGGTTTAGGAGACATTAGAGGAAGTTATTGGTTTTTCTACTACAAAAAGCTCACCTTCCCATTTTTTGTTATTTGATTTTTCCTGCTTGGATAGTTTAATTTCTTTCTCTTCATGCTTCTCTGAGGTCAAATGAAGCTTGTCCGTCTACGCAGAGCTCCGGGTGCTCGGACAGCACAGAGAAACAATACGACAGTGATCTTCTTTATGGAAAGTATAATGTGTTTTTCTGTGTGCAACTTCAGTCACATAATAACCAGGTCCATATAAAAAAATGACAATATCTGAGAAAAGAAAATTAACCTCACTTCCTCATTAGGACTAACTGCAATTCAGAAATGTCTTAAAATGAAGAATTACAAAAATCTTCCTTTTAACAGTCAAATTACAAGATGAAGAAAACAACATCTGGATTAGTTCAGTAACCTTTTTGCTGCTTCATCTGGTGTGTCTCGTACCGTATGTCTTTTTGTCCTTTGTTACATTACAATTAACCACATTAAAGAATAACATAGAGACACATACTGGTTTTATTTAAGAGTGAATCAAGAAGTGAACACATGTGGACGTATTGTTTCATAGACCTGCTCTCAGTAAGGTTTTCTGATGACTCAACATGCAGCACATACTGAACAGGAAGGTCGTCGCTTTGGATAAAAGCGTCTGCTAAGTGAATTGTAGAATTGTAGATATGGCCAGGCCCGCCCGACTGCAGAAATGTCTGTGACCCTGAAAGGCCCGAGGCCCTCCCAGGATATGATTTAAACCAGCGTATGCACATTCGATCAGTACTGTTAGCACTAGCCTCCTGGCTAACATTAGCTCCCTCTGCCTGGCTCCCATCAGCCTATGGAGCCGACTGAAATAAGTTTAACAAGTTCAATGCCAAAGTCAGATTTTCTCCTTCTTTATTTTCTAAAAGAAAATAAATTTGCTCACCTCTGTAACATTACAAAAAAAAATGGTTCATATCATTTCAAGAAGAGGGGGTTAACACGGTGAAAAAGGCTAACATTTAAGTGTGATTTTGTTGCTTCAAGGGGTAATGGTGAGTATTTAGGTGATTCTTATAGAAATGAACAATGAAAGTAGGGGGAGATGAACTGCACTTATTTTAAAGCTTTTCAATTCACTACATTACTGTATGTGATGGGACTGTTTAGACAAAAAGAAAAATCAGAACAGACAGGATCAGGCCTATAGCGACTACATTAACACAACTCATTGTACCGTGCACACTGTGTGAACATAACAGTGACAGCTAACGGCAGTACATGTGCTTCCTGGGGCTAATAAACACAAACTGCAGGAATACTCCACAGTTTGAATCCATGCTAATTAAACAGGTATGTGTTGTGTTGAGTATCTCTTTAGTTATTAACTCATTCCACTTTTTTAATTACTAAAAGCAGGGTTGGTATTTTTCTTCAGATACCATTTTTAGATTTTTGTTTAAATTGTCTTTCGGTCCTGACAGAAATAAAGAGCAAAGAAATCCATCATCTGTATCAGTTGTAAGCCTGTAAAAACTTTGACCAATGTCTGCCATGAAAATTCACATCAATGTCCAAGAAAACATTACTACTTTACACTTGTTTTTATAGGCCAAATTTATGAATAGTGGGAAGAGGTGCATTGACTGTCATCATGTTTTTTTTTTTTTTTAGTACAGTCTGTCAACCTATAGGCGAGCTATACCGGTACCTCCCGAGCTACCTGTTGGAGACCCCTGGTCTAAGCCTATAGCAGCATAACAAGGAGCTGGTCCATACCTGCACCAGCCCTAACTATAAGATTTATCAAAAAGGAAAGTTGTAAGCCTATTCTTAAGATTCTCTTCCTCGAGACAATCTTGGGAAATTCAACAATAGTAAAAACTTTACTTATATACTGTAGCACACTTGAAATAAACAAACTTATAAAGTGTTATACAATCAAACAACTAAAAATTAAAAACCCCTAAAAAACTATAGAACAATGTAAAACAAACATCATAGAAACAAATCAACAAGAAATAAGCAATTAAAGGCAATAGAGGGATTTAATGTAATACAGAGTTTGCAGATTGCAAATGAAGGAATATTTGATATACTGTTTCTTTGTGTTTGTCACATATGCATGGCCACAGCTTAATAAGCAGAAGTTTCCAGGTCTGGTTTTAAGCGAGCTATTTATCTTCCAACTACCTAAGTGGCAAACAGAAGCAGGCTGTAGCTGCGAATGTAAATGTGTCTGTGAATATGAAACAGGATGGAACGCAGCATGCATGCTCAGCAATTCAGTTGCGGGGTGAATAAAGGTTAGGAAAAAGCATTTGAAGATGTTGGGATGAGTGTGAGAGGAGGCTCGGGAGCGGTGCACATCTGTTTAGATTTTCAGGCGGCTCTGGCTGCCCTGCTGCGTCTGCGGGGCACTTCCCCCTGTGATCAATGAGCAGACAGATGTGCAGAGCCGAGACAAGAAGACAGACAGGGAGGAGGTAAGAGGAGCCCACACACACACACACACACACACACCTATTCACCTAATACAAGGCCTTTTTGTTTTAATACAAATGTTTGATCCTCTAATATCAGCTTGCTTATAAAAAGGTATTGAGAAAATGCACATCCACCTCAGAGCTGTTTGTTTCTCCTTTTCGTGGTTTCTATGACAGCCTCTTAAATCAAGCCCTGTAATTCAGCTGCAACCTGTAGTATCTCTTACACCACAAAGAGGAGAGCCACTTTATAATGCAAAGAGAAAAGGCTAGAGGGCTCTTCATGAGTGCATTTGAATGGCTCTAAGTACCGAGGTTCATGGTAAGACCCATTGCAACCCTATTTCCTGCGAACGCTACACTCGCTCTCTTTCATTAGTGAAAGCCTATGCAGGATCAGATATCCTCTAATGGAGGGGAGCCAGGCTGGATGTCAGGGACCTGTGACATTCTGGATACAACTGCAGGAGGTCAAGAGCCCACATTACCCGAGGAGGACGCCCGCAGAAACATATTGGGTCACGCTTAAAATTAGCCGTAGTGTTTATTTTGTCGGCGTCACAGATGGAGGCTGTTGGCTGTCTGCTAGAGGACTGTTTCTCCTCTGAGACTGAAGGCTTTTTACAGGCTGATCAGCAGCAGCAGGGCAGAGTGAAATGTCTCTGCCTCTCCTCTTTTACTTCAGTCCACCTATTTCAGTCGCCAGATCATGTTTACTCCAAGGATTTGGAGCCTATATCGGCTTTCTCGGGCATTAAAATATGTATTCACTGAAAGAAGTTCTAATATTCGCGAGGCCCTCTCCCACTGAAGATTGGATAAATCTGCAGTGTTAAATTGTGAATACTTCATCTTAATTTCTACTTTATCTTAACATCACGACATCTAAGCCCTGAATTAAACTATGATCAAGTGCTGCGGATTTCAGGTAGGTTGAAAAGGAATCTAATAAATCTCTGTCACAGTGGGGTCACATTTCTGACACCAAAAAGGCTTTAAGTAACTCCAGCTCAGACATAAAACCGGCTTCTCACATAATCTATGACTGGCCTGTCAAATGAGCATATTTGATGTTCATGAAGTCGTTTGTCTGGGTGTTACATAAGTCAACTCTGAGGCTCACAAGCCTCCAGACTGATTGACTGACCGCTGACTGGTGGTCGACACGCTGTGAAGGCAGACATGCACCTCGTAGCCTCATCAATCAGCAGCACATACACCTATTATCCCCGGGAGAGGAAAACATCAATAAATTACCCAGACAATGAGACTAATCCATTTGGTATAGGTGGAGTGTCACCTCTACGTGCCAAGGAGATGGATGGAGACGGATGGAGAAGCTGCTGCCACCTGGTCCTGGTGACAAAACAGAACCTGTCCAGGATGCAGAGGGGAGCCTGGCAGAGCAGAGACACACGCTAGCACATAAAGAGGAAGTGTCTCAAAAGAGTCAGTTTCATGTCATTATCAGCCAAACTTCTTCTTTTTTTCATTATGGATGGTGCAATTAAGAATTCCTCAGTGGTCGGAATCTAAGGTAAAATCCTGCAAGTCATCAAAACTGGAGAGAAGGTTTTTCCCCATGAGGGAACCTGCAGACCAACGCACAGGCTGACACAAACCTCCCAGCATGCTTTGCTTTAGGATATGATTTTATGAGTCCGTCTAAAACTCATTGACTGTAAACAATATTCTGTTTTCCCAGACACATTTCATTTAGCCCCCACAGAGCGACCTGGTAACCTGAGAGCAGCTTCACCTGACGAGCTGCACTTGAAGGAGCGGTGAGTCCGGCCGCCTGGTGCTTATTGGACAGCGGCGGCGGAGTAGGGCAGGGCGGGGGTGAGCCGATTCCAGGAACAAAGTAGACAGAATGCTGGTAAAGCACAGATAGCATCACCAGCAGACCATGATGGCCAATGGACAGCGGGCAGAAATGATGAGACGTATTAGGTTACTCCATCTGCTGGAGAGCACCTCACACACACACACACACACACACACACACACACATGCACACTGTTGTACACAATGCAATCACACAGAGCACAGCAGTGGCCAGGTGGTGACTATGTGGGCGAACATTTGGCAAACCATAGTGGGAGGGCAAGGTGTGATTCAGGTGTCAGGACTAGTGCTACACACACAGACACACAGCAGATTTTTCCCTTCATTCATTTATCAGCCTCCACAGGAGCTTCTGGACAATGTTTCCCCACAGCTCCACAAAATAAGGAACAATGAGAAGTTCTCCATTATATCTGCTTCTCATAAACAAGTGAGAGAGGGTTTTTAAATCTGAAAAAGTGAATCAGTCATATTTTAAAACATCTTGTTTGTTTTGTAATAAAGTGTAAACATTAAAAAAGGATCCTCTATCCTTTATTGTACCTTTTTTTTTAAATTTGTTTTTGTCGCATCAATCACATTTTCTTAACAACCCAAAACGGAGGTAATACAGAAATATAACTCGCCAATCGTGTTACTAATAATCCTTTATTGCATTAAAAAATGTTAGTGCACAACTATAAGGAGAACTCCTGATTGTTGTACCTTTGTTGTCTGTTTGCAAACTGTTAGGGTAATACTGGGTGTTTTCTCTCGTTCTAATTATTATTGCTTAATAAGGTTTTATGTTGGTTTACTGGTATTTTTCATTACCCTGCTCAAGTTTCTCTCCCTGATGGACTTGATTCTGATTGTCAGACAAAAGGGTATTTTCTACAGAATGTAACTCCATCCATCCATTATCTATACCACTTATCCTGTTCAGGGTTGCGAGGGGCTGAACTGGCTCAGCTGTCATTGGGCGAGAGGCGGGGTTACACCCTGGACTGTTTGCCAGTCAATCACAGGGCTGACTGATAGACATGGAAAACCAGACACACTCACATTCACACCTACGGGCACATGAGTCACCAATTAATCTAACCAGCATGTCTTGTGACTGTGGGAGGAAGCCGGAGTACCCGGAGAGAACCCACACATGCACAGGGAGAACATGAAAACTCCACACAGAGAGGAGACCAAAACGCGATTAAACTTTTTAGTGCATGTTGGTCGTTGGCTAAAATGTGAGATTTCCATTCTGGTCTCTTGTAATCATTCAACTTTTTAAAAATGGTAATTATAAATAAAAGAAGAACTTACTTAGTGATTTATTTAACTATCTTTAGGGTGGTGAAATCTGAAAAAATTAAAAGGGGTTTATATGTTATGCTCACAAGTGGTTTCAGAGTATAATCCTCTTAATCAAATAATTATAATAATATCCAGATACAAGAAAAAACAAAGCAATTGAAAGAAGTTTCAATAAGTCGTGTCCTCTTCAATGTTATTTAAAGACAGTATCTCTGAACACACACAGACCTACACTGGTAAAGAATATTCCAGACTGCTTCCTCTGTCTCTGTATTTCTGTCTTTCATATTTGACTCCATTGATCTCTGTTTCTGCGGTTCTCACTGAGGTCAAAGTTGAGTCTTGCTCTGACTCACACCGACAAGCAGGCGCTATCAGAGGACGCGCTGTGCTGTGCAGCCGAGTAGAGGACACACAGTAAAGTGGGAAGGACGAGAGGGCAAAAGTGAACTGGAAAAAACCCAGCAGAGAGCTGGAGGAGAGGAGGAGAAGGCGGAGGAGAACGGGTCTTTGAAAAGTGCCAGAATGTGTGCAGAGAAACATTCAGCGAGGATGGCTTTGAAGCTGCATTCAAAGGCAGCTGGAGTCAAGCAGTGCCAGAGCTGTGAGACACATTGCACACCTCTCGCCAAAAATTCAGCCAGGGCGAGCGAGACCTGACACCCTGCGCAAAAAGCTCGCCTCACTGACTTAATAAACATACAGTAGGCAGTAGACACAAGTATGGACGCAGTGGAATGCTACCACTCAGAAGTGAAAGCCTATTCCATTTATGGATTCATTTTCAGCAAACAGACGGAGACAAAGAGACAGTGTACACACACACACACACACACACACACACACACACACACACACACACACACACACACAGGGCTCTTGTTGCTCTCCAGGGCTGTGTTTTGAGGATGTGGATAAAAAGCCTGCAGCTCATCGGAGTGTCGACAGTTTGAATGGGGATGAGAGAGGTCACGACAAACACAGCTTGAGTACTCCACTCCAAATCAAGCCTCAGAGCTCTATTAATCCAATGTTCATCTCTAAGTAGATCCTGTGGTTTAAGATGAATACACTCCCACTCTTTCAGCCTCAGTCTATCTCTCCTGCTTCCTACGCATTGCACCCTGCACTGGCTAAATTCTGCACAGCAGACAGAAACAAATTCTTGTAGAAGAAATATTTGCATTGCCGTCTCATAAAGTGCTTAACAGTAATGGAAGATGAGTTTCTTTTCTTTTTGAAGTCAGGCTGTTAAGACATAAAAGAGACACAGATGAACTGAAGTGAACTTCTAAAGAAAAGCAGCGAGGGGATACAGAGTGTTTCTGAAGTTCTTGAAACAGATGGGAGCACAGTGTGAGATGGAGAGAGTAACAAGGAGTGTGAGAGATGGAGAGGAAGAGATGGAGTGAAACAGGGAGGGTGATTACTGTACGGCAGCTGCCCTCATTGTTGAAGTGGAGCTGCAGTTTTGATACGCGACAAGTAACTTGCAGTGTTTAAAAAACAGACATGTTAATAAATCATGTCAGATTCTAGTGTCATGTTTACAACTGAAGGCTCCACTGATTCAAAATGGTGTTGAAGTCAATACGACCTCAGAATTTTGGAGGCTAATATCAAAAACACGCGTTAATACTCATCAAGTTTCACTCGAGCCCCTCGAGTGTGCGCACACTCGAGCCCCTCGAGTGTCTTCACACATGGTTAAGATGAGAGCAAGCATATCTTGGCTTCCTTTTTAATTAATACAAGCTGAGCTTAATAGAAGATTAGAAAGGCCAGTGCCTTGTGGTTTTAATAATTAAATGTGAATTATATTGGCCCTTTTCCTTTATAATGATACACAGCTACTACAGACTAGTAATCCAAGATACCTAGAAAATGACTTACCCGTCATGAGATGAAACGGACTGTGGGTAAGTGTGTTAGTGTGTGATTGTGTTTCTAATTGACTGCCTGAACCGCCTGAGGGTTGAAGGACATCAGTGACAGTTTCATTTCAGAGCTGCTGACAGCAGTTTAAGAGCTGGAGTGTTTACTTTAGCTCCCCCTTGGGACAATGTGGGCTAAAATGCTACTCAAGGGTTCTATTGCACACTCAGCGTTTTAGCCTCTTGGCATGCAGCACAGGCGTCTTTTCCATTTTCCACCTGACGCAGTTGTCATTTTCTTACCCAGCGCTCACGTTGTGTAAATCTAAAGCGCCCAGGGGTGTGTTTGTCTTAAATTGAGGTGTGGTCAGGGGGCACAGGTGGTGCATTCCTATCTTGAGGACACAGAAAATCGACATTACAGAATGTTCCGGCTACTCAAGAGTGTGCATTAGAGAGATTCTGCATATGTAAATGACCGAAAAGCAGACTTCACTCTGCCCGTTAAACATGCTGGGAAGCCCAGCAGCGCTCACACTGCTTAGTTTAATATATGTTTGCAAATTTGCTCACACATTCAAACTGAGTTTTTAATGGCCCAGAGGACCGGGAGAAGGCAGGCTTATGTTGTTCTTGTCCTGTCATCTTTATATTCCTTTCAACATGAGGCAGATTGAGTGATGTCAGAATAAGAGGAAACACCCACTCCTACCTCTTGGATGTCTGCTGAAAACTCAGAGAGAATTCATGCTCGAGCAGAACACAGCTAAAAACTACAGCTGAGACCCACACCACGCTCTCCATCATGAGCGCTGAAACTCATGAAACACACAACGAATCGCTCACACGCTCATGTAACAGAGAGCTGGATCTGTGTTTGGCAGCTGTGGCTCAGTGGTAGAGTCAGTTGTCTCTCAACTGGAAGGTTGAAGGTTCAATCCTCCTCTTGACCTGCGTGGTCAGAGTTCAGGAACTCTGAATATAAAAGGTTTTTTCCAGCATGAATATGTTTGAGCATAATTCTTAATGTTGTGAAAGGAAGGACGGCCTCGGGGGAAAATAACATGCCCAGAGACTTTGATGTGGAACATGAAAATGTGGAGCATTTCCCCAGCAGCACTTAAAAAAAAAGTGGTGGAGGCAGAAAGCTCTAGCTGAGCCCTCAGTGGCTGGAAGAAAGTAACCTTTTAAAACCTAGAGAAATGTTGGATAAGCTACAGACTGCAGCTCACAGGTTATCAGGGAAGCTGTCACTGAGACGGAAGGTATCAGGACCAAAAATGCTCGGTCAGGAGGTCACGGAGGTGAGGCAGCGAGAGAGCAAAAAGTTCAGGCAGAAATAACTTGAATAGTCAAAGGCTGATTAAAAGAGAGAGCTAGGATTGAGATATGCTGATTTAACAACAGTGGTTGACAGATCTGAGAAACACTCAATAAAACCGGGAAAGTTATCTGAGTAAAGAGAGAGAGAGAGAGAAGAAAGCTTTTGCGTTGGAGAAGGCAAAGGAGGCAGCTGTCGCAGAATCAAAAGAAATGTTGTGAAACAGCAACAAGTTGAACAGCAGAAGACAGCTCACAAAGGCAGACTTGAGAAGATGACAGAGAATGAATCCTTGTGCTGCTGTTTTTAATGTGAACTAGAAGAATTCCTGATCGCACTGACGACCAAAAGGGCTGCCAGGGAAAAACAAAAAGGGAGAATGAGCTAAGGCGGCATTTTGCAAGACAGATTTAAAATGTTTAAGATCATTCTTCACTTCCTCCTCTTCAAAGAGATGAAAATAAATTATGTGAACATGCAGTCTTATCCTCTTTCACACACTTTTTTGGCAGTGTATCTGGTATATCTGCACATATGAATCTTATCTGATGGAGATGACATCTTTCAGGGTCATATTTAGTCATTCTGTGTTCTTTGACCACCTTTTAGACATTATCAAAGAGCGTTGAAAGAACTGAGTTCAGTGTGGATTACAGAAGAAGATACTATTACAAGTATTCATAAAATGGTCCATTGATGTTATGCTTTCACATACAAAGCCAATACCACAGTGACTGTGTGAAACTCAGAGCATCACAGACGAGGGCCGTTATAAATTTAAGTGAACTTCTAATCTGACCATGTTTTAATCCGGGGTAATCATTTCTTTGGTGGAAACTTTAAATTAGACAACAGCAACAAAATTGTAAGATACTGCTCAGCTTTGTGTGCAGTAAATATGTTAGTGCCCATAGGTTAGTGAAAATGTCAGTTTTACAAACATCCTACAAAGGAAACTCAAGAGCAAATAGCTCAGCGTCTTTTTGCAAAGCTGCATTAAAATGTGTGTCCGACCGATATGGGATTTTATATGATATGATAGCTAAGGTGGGAAAAAAAATCCTATACCAATGTCTCGGCCGATATCTTCCTTAAATCTATCTTATGGTTCTAAAGGGAGATATATGTATACACATTCATTGTGTTTATCCCTCAAATGCACTGCTAGGGTAATAACATGTTACTCAAATGAAATGTTATGTTGACTGGTAAATAAATCCAGTAAAATCGGCATGTGATAAAATTAGTCGATAGTGACTTGATATGCTAATATCGGCCGATATTGTCAGTTGGCCGATTAATCCACCCGGCTCTATAAAATTTTAAATCAGAAGAGAAGAACCACCACTCTTCAGTCATTTTATAAACAGACCTTTTTGATTTTTATGTCGTACACAGTACCTGACCTTACAGTGGTTCTGACCTTTTTCAGCTCGTGACCCCCCTTTGATGAAATGTTTCATCATTTAGTAGATTGTCTACTGTTAGCAAGTGAACATTCATTTTAGAGCTTTCACATGTTTATTATTGTGGACGGAGGAAGAGAGGCTGGGATGACATTTCTGCACAATGGACGACAGACAGAGACTATGCAAGTTTCTTGTTTTTGCCCACAGTGTTCAACATATTTGAATGTATAATATATATTATTTTATTAATCAATAAATACAGATTTCAGGCGACCCCATTTGTATTCCATATCACCCCACGTGGGGTCGGGACCCTGAGGTTGGGAAAGCCTGCCTTACAGAGCGTCCTTCGTTTTGTGTTGCTGCTGCTTTCAGAAGAAGGAAGAGGAATGACTTGTTGTTATTGATTTTCAGTCACAGGCTTGGTTATGATACAGTGTACACACTGTACATACTTTTCTTCAAAACAACCATTGATGGTGTAAAAATGACACAGCGTTGGGAAACGGGCTTATTTAAAACATAGATGTAGGTCAACAGATAAACAACACGACTGAGATACTGACGCAGCGGTTAGTCTGCTGCATCTGCTGTGTGTTTGTGTGATGAGTGTATTTACTCAGTCAACAGTCTCGCTCTTTCCTTGTGGTCAAAAATCAGATTGATGATTTAATTAAATCATGTAATCGGCTTGTTCCTCAGTCACTAAAACAACAATAACAGACATGTTTTATTAGCCTGATTTCAATGTGGAGCTACATTCTCCCTCGTATCATCATTATGAACATGCTCAAATGATACATTTACCTTTATTATCACATGATCATATCTTACACATTTCATGCAGTCACCTAAATTCTGCAGGGTAAAGAAGACGCAAATAGATCTTAGTGTGAAAGCAGGGCGATCTTACCCATTAAATCAACTTTGTGTTAAATGTCAACGTCTTGTGAGGACTTTAAAACTGGTGATGAAACTCACTCTATTTAGCACTGATGCACCTATGATCATGAAAAACTAACCAGGCGGTGAGCACCAAGACTGACTTCATCATCATCATTAGTTTTAACATCTTTCAATGCTGCTTTCGGCTCAGATTCAGATTCTGCCAATCATATCAGCTGCACCACGGGAGGCTTTGTCTACACTTTAACATGCGCTCTTCAGCTCAAAGGAAGCAGGAGTTTTTTTCTCCAGACAATATAACAAATGTTTGTACAGGGCATGAGCAGCAAAAACACAAAGACATAAACCTTTGTCAAAAGTGTCTGCCAAAACCCACAAGAGGTTAAAGTTCCTTATAGCTGCTTTGATGACATTTAAATTCTTTATGATGTAACCCGAGGGAATCATAATATTATACACAACTCTGGACAGTTTTTAAAACATGTTACTAAATCAGGGTTACAAATGACCAGTGGGATTCATCACTAACATAAAATCAACACAACACTGAAGTATTTCTGTTTCTTTTTGTGCTTCTAAGTATTTACTTTTCACATCTGTTTACTACGTCGTAGTAAAATATTGATAAAGCAACAACCCCATTAAAGGAGTTTAACGATGCCCCCTGAGTCCCCTCCTACAAACCCACCAGATGTTAAGAGATTTGAGGATTATGTCAATTCATGAAACCAAAACTGAAAACATTAATCTCTCCACCAAAGAGGAGGAACTCTCAAACAGAAACACTTTTTGAAGAGACATCACTTCCTGCCCATAAAGCCCTTTTTAATCTGGAAGCAAACACTTTCTAAAGCAGAGTCGTTGGTAAATTACAGTAAACCAGCAATTCCACATTGATGAGGAGAGTAAGAAGCATCTCTGCATATTTTACACACACGAGCAAGATTGGCACCAAACTTAATCAGCAAAACAAAAGAGCAGAGGTCCCATGTCGTGTTTTCAAATCTGAAAAAATGCGACTGGCTTGAGAACCACGGTGCAGCACAAACATCCTTTTGAGCAACAAAAATCAAAGTCATTTTCACTCCAGGACATTAAAACATGTTTTACTGCTGCTATTGACTGCAACATTGTATCTCCCGAAAATTGTCATTACAGTGTGCGGCATAATCCCCCTTTTAAATGCAGCGAGGTGATGAAGCAATTCATTTGGAAAAACATCAGGGGAAAATGTGGAAGAACAAGTAAGGGCATCAGAGAGGATAAGGATTATGAAACCACAAACAAACAACAAACAGCAACATCAGCAAAAGAGGAAAATGAATTCAACTGTAGTCTTTAATTTAGTGGTGTGTTCAATTCATGGAGCTTATGTGTCAGAGGAGGGTTCACTATAAATATACAGAAAATAATGGTGTTTATTAACTGTAGGAGGGAGTAAATGGCCAATACACCAGCAAGCAGGGAACATGCTAAATAATCACAACTGAGGGACATCGTATGAAGCCAGGTTAACGGGTCCAGGACCAGGTCCTGGTCGGAAGAGCCTCAAGCCAGAGTTTTCCACTTCATAAAGCTGGATATTATTTACATTGGGAGATCACTATAATAACTTACTCTGCACTCTAGACAATGTTATGTTCTGAGTTTTAGTATTAATTTGGATTAAAAGCATCAAACTCGTCTTTTCCCCCTGTAGTGATATATATTGACGTTGAATGAATGTGTTTTTAAATGTAATGTTTTTAAACTTGTCAAACCATAACATTAAGTTAGTAGGCCTAAGGCCACAGGTCAAAGGTTATGGAAGGGACGGCAGTAGTGTTATGGTCTAAGTGAGTGACACACAAGATGATGGTTTTTCATTGATATTGATGGTCTTGGTCTTGTCCCGGTCTCGCCCTGCTTTTGTCTCAGTCTTGACTCGGTCTTGATCCTTAAATCTCTTGGTCTTGTCTCGGAGCACTCTGGTCTCGTCTGGTTTGTCTTGGTCTCTGTTAGTGTAGTCTTGACTACAACACTACTGGAAAGTTAGGAACCTAAATGCATTCTGTTACAGAAAGTCTGTTTATATCATATATTGATTATGTTTATATATTGATCATGTTTATATCATATATTGATTATGTTCATATATTGATTATGTTTATATCATATATTGATTATGTTCATATATTGATTATGTTTATATCATATATTGATTATGTTCATATATTGATCATGTTTATATCATATATTGATTATGTTCATATCTTATATCTTTATGCTTGTATCTATTATCTTTTATCTCAAATCTTTGTGCTTCTACTGTGAAGGAGCACTTGTAACGCCCAAACGTCCCCCGGAGAGTATTTCTGATTCTGATTGTGAAGATTGAAGTGTTCTTGTTCAAATGAATCAACACATCTGGTAGTTATGAGATAAAGGGAAGTCATACATTATGTATGATAATGTCGATAAAATAATTACCAACCGAAATTAATAAAAAATGGACTAAACCCATGTCATATATTTTTTTTTTGTTGAGTACTTACATTACCTCAAATCTTTCCAATAGTTATCAAAGCCAGAGAAATCCTTCATTTTAAAGTTGTAACGGGACGGGTCTTGTGGTGGCGGCTGCCGTGACAGACATCAGATGTCATGTCACAGACCGCTGCATGAGGAAGAGGTAACTGCTACTGAAAGCTGCAGTATTGTTGCTGTGATAAAAACGTCATGTAAATTATACTTGGATACTTTAGCTCGTCTGTAAACATATTCTCTTCCTCAGGTCGGTTTTCCTGTTCGTCTTGAGTTTGTTTTTCACGTGGGGAGGAAAGAGAACTCCCACGATTCTCCCGCCAGCCTCGACATCATCTTTTTGTTATTGTTTGATTGAGAGCCCCCCGGCTTCAGAATATACATACTGCGTTTAAGCTAAATGACAATGTTAGCCCCATCACCACCTTTGCCTTCAGGAGCGTGTGAGAGCCTTGTTCAGATGTTACATCATCACTGCTGCTCTGCTCCTGATGCTGTGGGCACTGTTGACATGATTGTTAACAACTACTACTTTCTTGAACAATTTTTTAGACTTTTCATCAACCAGCAAATGTTCTTTCCTGTGTTCATCTAAAAACTTCCTGGTCTGACACTCCACAACTTCTTCCTCTTGTTCCGTCTTCTGAGTACAATACGCTTGAGTGTCTTGTTTGCTCACACAGATGAGTTCCTGAGCTGTGTTTACCTCACTGAGTTTACTGGTAAACAAGAGCCTAATTAAATGATGCTTCCAAGTGTATGGCACTCTTCAACCTGCACCACTATAAATAGGTGAGAGGTAAGAAAGGGTATTGTACATTGTTCATGATGGTGGGGGGGGGGGGGGGGGGGGGGGGACACTCTCAGAAACTCTTTGTTGTTTGTGTGTGAGAAGATGAAAGACAAACGCCTACGCCGCCTGAATGGCTGAGACACACCTCACCCTCTCTCCTCACTTCCTCTTCTCCTCAAATCTTTTTGAAAATTCTTTTTTTCTTCTTCACTCCTTCATTGTCTCGCAACCAACGAGGCGAACAGGACGCCCTTATTCACCCACCCAAACAGAAACACACACACTGTTTTTAAGGTTTACATCAGTAGTTGTGGCATTAGCCTCAGTCACCTAAACACAAGTGTGAATCCCTGCAGAGGTATAAAAAGTGCTCACACACAACATGACAAGCTTCTGGTTTTGAACTGATACAAATATATTGACACAGTTTTTCTTTCGTTTCCTGTTTGTCTCCTTTAATTTGAACTTCTCTAACCTTTGATACTGACCTTCAACTCCTCTCTTTTCTCGTCCCCTCCACCACAGCCTTCATCCATCTTCTGAGAAGAAGGCATGTCAAGCAGAACAAAATACTCGTGTAACAATGTTACCTGGAGGAGACACAATGAGGAGAGTCCCAGCGCTGGGTAAAGTTATTTATCTCAGTAAAGATGTGTCTCATCCCCTACTTTTCCAACCCCCTTTTCATAATCCTGCACTCCACAGCCCAGTGATCCTCCTCAGCCACCTCACTCCCTCCCTCCTCTCCTTAGAGAATAACCTCAGAAATCCATACATTACAACCTGGACCTCTTGGAAGCAGCGGAACTGCAACACTGTTAATTTTTAATCAGGCCCACGGTCAGGCGGGACCTGACTTTTTTCCGCTCCCCTTCTCCCACCACCTTTCTCTCACCTTCACTTCCAGCCTCTCCCTCTCTGTCTCACTCCAACTCGCCCACGCACCCCACCCCTTATGTCTCCCTTCCCAAAGTCACGGTGATGAATGGGAGAGCGCTGCCATCTCAATGCCCACCAGCGAGAGGCAGAGGCCGGCTAACGCGGCTCAGACGCTCTCGGGGATAACAGGCAGGGAGGAGAGTAATTAATCCAGTAGGATGGGAGGCAGGGTTGCAGGACATACTGTGAGCTCCAGGACATTGTGTGTCTGCGTGTGCGTGTGTGTGTGTCTGTCTGTGTGTGTGTGTGTGTGTGTGTTAGAGTGCATTATTGGAAACAGAAACACCAGACGTTTTTGGTTTTTTATCTGCGTAGAACTGGGGTGATCTGTTTCAGAGCAGAAGGTTAGGCCAGTGTGTGCATCTGAGTGTAAACGTGTGTGTGTGTGTGTGTGTGTGTGTGTGTGTTAAAGAGAGAGGGTGGGCAGATGAGCTCCTTAAATAAACACCACTTGGGTACAGACAGGAGCAGCCAGAGGCAGCACATACAAGACTGTCCTTGAACTCTCGGGTCAAACACACTGAAACAGCCACACACACACACACACACACACACACACACACACACACACACACACACACACACACCAATATCCAACATCAGTAATGGAGACTGTAGCTCTGCAGAGCCTATTTAAAATCATGAAGGGGGTGTGAACTTTTGTTTCAGCTCTTTTCTTTGAACTAATCCATCGTACTGCCGTTACAAACTAAATATCTGCGGATAACAGCGTGGAATCGATTCCAAATTAAATTGCATGCACCTTGATAAGAGACTTCACCGGACAGCTACAAGGTAAATGAAAGATGTGCAGGAGTTCGATGAATAAACAGGTGTGTTCTACATCAAAGCTCTATGTTAATTGGGCCAATCCATTACCCACTTTGACGTGTGTAATGTTTCAGGGGATGACCGATTAGTGCAGCGTGGAGTGCTGTACACAAGCGCCTGGCTGGTTTCCTCTGGTCCACAACGTCTAACCAGAGGCTACAACTCCATGCATCATTAGTCCTGGCCTAGCCAGCATACCAATCACATGTCCCTTTAGCCTAATAGGATAACCGAGGGGAAATGGAGGGAGAGGCTTCGATGCTGTAGAGCTGCTCTAAGTGTGCGGTCTCCCGGGTTATTGTGAGCGGACTAATGGACAAGGTTTGAGCAATTTAGCTTGATGAAGATAAAGAGAAAATATGTGGGCCCAGGATGGAATGGAAATAGCTTTGATATGAGATTGGAAACATGAAAAACATGTAAAGGACATGTGAGTGCACTGAGGGAAGGGGGTTCAATGAAGGCTCAAGACTTGTGGACATGGGAAATGATGCTTCATGTCACGTTTTCATTTTCTCCTGGTACACAGCAGCAACCTACAGGTCAGCCAGTGAACAGTGCAACCATTTTATTTAAATATGAGGAAGTCTAGTACCATTGTAGCTGCTGCATTAGATGCTAGAAATAACAATGTGGATTCTAACATACTGTTTAGCAGTTCTAATGTTTACCATGCTCATCGCCTCAGTTTAGTGGGTTAGTAAGCTAATTAGCACTTACTACAAAGTGCTTCAGAGGTTTCATAAACCAAGTCAAACTTAGTTCATGACAAACAAGAATTTTGACCTTAGGAAGATGTTTGATGAGCTAACTGTAAGATTATAAATTAAACAAAATAAAACATGTCCTACAGCAATAATCATCGTAGTATCTTGAATCAATGTAACACTGAAGGTTAAGGAATTCAACAGCAATAGCAAAGTTTTTGAAAAATTGTACTAGAGGATGTAAAACTCATGGTGGTCCTTGATGAAAGTCAGGGATCACAAAAGTCACAGGTATACATCATCTGAGATCTATGAAATATGTCTGTATAAAATAGATCTGATGTGTTTTTAAATATGAACCAAAGTGCTGGACCCAAAAGCTGAATGATATAATTACCTTCAGCGTCCTGGTGAACAGTAGCAGGTTAAGTCAAGTCACAGAAAACTGCTGTCCTGAATACAGGCAGGGGAAGATGTCATACTACACCCCAAATAACATGACCCATTTTTTTTTTCTTTTTTCAGAAAGGAGGAGCAATCAGCGGCACAGCTGGGGGGTGCCAGAGACATGGGAGCACACACGCAGTCCCAGAGGACAGACAGCTATTACAGCACAGGAAATACAATCATCTACAAGCCCAGAGGCTAAATGTAGGATTGAGCACTAGCGCAGAAGAAGAGTCAGGCCCTTTTCAAGTCCATCCAGCAGCACTCACTGGCTCATAAATGTGTGTGAGCTGCTTGAAGACTCGTTCAAAGATGCATGTCTACCTATTGAGGACTATTGTTGATGCTCTGAACAATCATATCTCTGAAAAGACAGTAATATGGTTTCCTCCACGGTTTTCTCTATCATGGGACCCTTTTAACTGGAGATTACCAGACTCTTATGAAGCAACCGCATAGCTGCTGTTTCCAGTAAGGGAATATGAGGGAGTGAAATGAAGAGACTTGATGAAAGAGGAGAGACGAGGAGGGATCAGTGGAGATGAGAGGTCACAGCAGAGATGAGGCGGACTGACAGATATGGAAATTAAGTCAAGAGAGACACCAAGATATGAACTTCACTTCCTCTTTGTATTTACCCTTCAAAAAAAGAGAGTGAGGCCTAATAAAACATTTATCATTCCAGGAAAGCTCTTTAATGTCAAAGACATTAAAGAGCTGAAAGAAGGAAGAGAGAGAATAAAAGAGAGGGAGAAAGAGAGGAAGTGAGAGGAGGATGTATATCTCTGGGTGGATGGTGGGGAACGTTAGAGGAGTGGCTGGACTCGAGGAGGAGGAGGAGGACTAGAAATCAGAGGCAAAGGTGTGAAAGGAAACAAGCGAGGGGTGAGTGCAGGAGATATAACAGGTAAATTACAGACACAGACGATGAGACGCATCTAAGACCAAAAAAAATGCTGAAACAGAATTAAGGGAAAAATCCCGCCTGAAGCATAATTTAGGTCAATGAGATCTTTATGTTGTTCCTGTGACATACTCTGCTGTAAAAAGTAATATATACAGCTCCTTTATGTTTGACCTCCAGAGGTTGAACATCTAAGTGCTTTGGTCCATAGGACTCTGTGTGACATCAACGTTAGGTGATACTCCAGGTGCAACAGAGAAAACTTTTAATCACATCAATCATTTATGAACCTTTTAATCAGAGCAGACAGCAAACTTATCCTGCTGTTAAGTTACTCTTATCCTGAACCATCAGATGTGTGTGTCGCGGGTCATCTCCTCTCTCGTACGGCTCCATGCTCCCTCGTCAGTCCACAGTAACACCCACAGGCGGGTTTTCAAAGTGCAGCGTGGAGCAGCACTGTTGCACAGCTCAAGTTGCGAGACCAAGGAGTTCCCGTCATAATTACAGAATCACACTCGACAGCACGAGATAATAACAATGTTTGTGGTATAAAACTGGCTAAAATCAAGCGGCAATCTCCAGTGTTGGAAAATGAAGCCAATGCAGAGGTGAAAAATCCTGCAGTACGTCATGGATACGCCTGAGGCTGGTTCAGGAACCCCAGAAGTCACATACACACCCCAATCAAAAAAGCTGTTTTTACAGCAGAAATTAACACGTTTATTAGAATTGTTTGATAACTTTTCCGCTTGGTATTTTTGAAGGACAAAAGTTATTCACAATAATTAGCCGCGTAGCTGAAATGATAGACAGGTAGGTGCGATGAAACGATATGTCAAGAGGCTCAAAACCCACCTCAGCTCCAGCTCTCCGCCTGTCGTTAGGTTGACTGAGAGTTATGGTGGGCAGTAAAACAACATTAAAATAGAGCGCTAAATAAAAAAAAGTAAGATAGATCTGTATCAAATCTTATAATCAGCTCTATGTTGGATTTCTGTGTTGCATTATAACATGTAATATAGTATGAAAAAGTATACTTTCAACTACCCTCAGTCATTAGTTTGTTAGAAATATTTACGTTTCAATGTTCTTTAAACATTTTTAGTATTAAGTTTATTGACAGAGAACCTTTTCATCGATGATGTCACTAGTCAGTCAGGTTGTTAATGTTTTGAATTACTTGGAAAAATGTCCTTTTGTGAATTTGAGCCCCTGACCCTCTAAATCCTCTGCACGCCCCTGGTATCGAGAAAGTCTTATTTTCTTTCATTGCTGCTGTTTGTTTGTTTAAATTGCCCTGTACCTGGTGTGCTTATAGCCATCCTACATCATATATTTTTCAAACTGCATACACTCAGTAAATCTCTCCCTACATATAGGAGCTTCTGTAGCCTGTGGTGCAGTCTGCCATCACAGCGCTGGATTCAGATCCTTTGTGTATGCACCAGGGAATCACAGTGGAACTATGCAGCACAGAATCCCACTGGATTTGATCTGATTAACATCCTCCTCATACTTTGCTCTCCTTACAGGGTGCCAGAGCTGTGGCGCAGACGAGACACACTGCTTTACTTTGCAGACTACCGACATGTCACTTTTATAAGAGGACATAGAAGTATAACATGCAGATTTGCACTTCGAAACCTAGGCTGCTTAAAAAAGTTGTAATCATTGATTGGTCAAGGTATTTTTTTGTCTCATCAACATCACAGTTATTTATTTAATATTATGACGACTAAAATACAAAACCAAAAGGCATGAGGAAGAATAGAAATCCAAGTAGAGAAATCAATTTCAAGCCCTGAGCTGGTCTTTACGATGTGAAAGAATACATTACATGTTGAGACAGAACAGTTTTGTATTGTAGCCTGCATGGAGCTCAGAGTATGTCCAAGCAGGAAGACTGGTTATATCCTCTCACACATTTATTCAATTTCTTCATTCAACTTAGTCACTCCCTCCCTACCCTTCCTCCGTCTCTCTGCTCTGGTGATCAGCTGATTTGGGGCGTTTACCCTTTAAGTGATAATCCAACCAATCATCCTGCCGTGGTCAAATTTTAGAACCTGTTCTCTCTCTTCCACAGTCAGTTTGTCATTTCAGTGTGATCGCTGCGACCCTCCTCCTCCGCCCCGGTCACCTTCATTCCAGCTCAGCAGAGTTCAGATACAGCCTCAGAAACCCACTCCTCATCACATCCTACATTCTTCTATCACCACCACCACCAGGGTCTAGACTCCAAAGGGGGGTATCCTATCCTGCTGTCTGCCTCGTTACCCCTCTGAGTACATCAAGTCGTCATGATGGAGTCTAATCCCCCTTTGCACATTTATTTCCTAAATTGTTAAATTAATAATTGTAATTAAGTCTCTCCTGATTGAATGTATTGTTATCTTCAAATGAAACAAACACTGACATTTATGACTATTCAATCTGCTTCTCATTGTAGTTGGCTAACAGTTAGAGAAACTCAGTCTGAAAGACAAGACGGGTTTTTATTTCAAACAGAATCCACAGAAATAGACCTTTGTTCTTGTGATCTATATTTCTGAAAATGAGCTGTTCTACTTTTCAAAGAGTAGTTAAAAGAGTTTGAGGTTATGAGGAAATATTTGTGCATTCTGTTTCAGTGTTTTCTCTGAAATAAGTAATGTGAGAGGAGGCGATTGGGGCTTACAGACCGAGACAGAAACAGAATACAATGTAAAAAATCAAAGAGAGGCAGACAAAAGAGAAGAACACAGACACCAGAATTGAAATGAAAATGAAATGTGATGCTGCCAAAGAAGCAATTTGGCTTTATTCAATCATCCGAAACAAATAGATAAACAGGCTGAACACAAACAGCTGAACAGGAATCAGTCAAAGAAGATTTGTCTTGAATGAAATGTTGTTCATTTACAGCCATAACACTAAATATTAAGATGTTCCACGTGAACAAATCTTACCACAACACCACGGTAGAAAGAAAACATGCTGTAACATGCATTAATAAAACAAGTGTGCACAGCAGCAAGAATGAGCTCTTAACGCCACCATGATGAACAGTGATTATTTAACTGTCAGCTACAAACAATCTCAAACTGCAGACATGTCTCTTGTACAGTAACGTGTGCTTTTTACTGCTGAAGACATACTGTAAATGTTCACATGCCCATTGAAAACCATTGAACAGCAATGTGTCTCTTATGACTGGTAGTGTAGTGCATCACCATATGAAGGCAAATGAAGCACACTGATGGAAGTGTTTTTTTTTAATCCCATATAAATATAATTATTGTTTTAAATTGGCAGGAATACAGAATTCAAAACATGTTGATATTGTGCCTCTGTTAAACAGATACAACTTAAAAACATGGATGGTCAAATGTATAGGTCTAATTTTAAGAAATGCACTTATTCACTTTGTATGAGTTAGCTAAATATCAAGCAAGAGCCGGCAGCCACTTAGCCTAGCTTAGCTAAAGACAGGGGGAAACAGCTAGTCTGCTTCCCGCAGTTTATTCATTTCACACATGGGTTTTGTACAGACTCAACAAAAAATGACATGTTCACTTAAGTGAGGTTTTGATGTGCTGGTAGGTTGACTTAGTTACGTTTGGTAACTAGCTTTTACAAGTTTTTCCAGATTCCAATGTTTGTGTAATAAGCTCAAGGCTATTTTATGAAACATTAAAAAAAGGTTGGCTAACAATGACGGCACATATAAAACATGGACACATAGTGTCATTGACATCATCCTTTGGTTTCTGAGGGGCATTTTTGAAGCCCAACGATGGCAGTCATCTATACAATATTCTGTCCCAATCAAACTTCAGGTCAACCTAGTAACAGGCAAACAGGTGAGGCGGGCCTCCTGACAAACCGCTACAACGCACTCGGTTGCAGTCAGATTAGTCCTGCCTGTAGTTGTGCAGAACTTGTATCCTTCCTATAATCTAAACAGATGAGTTATAAAAAAGAAATCCCTAGTGTGTGTCATCAATGGCATCAGCTATTCAGACCAGATCATGTTTTAAAACCAGGCTGTAAATATGTTAATTTCTGCTAAGAAAAATGGACATTTTAATATGGGGTATTGGGAATTTTGGAGTCAGCCTCAAGTGGACAATATAGGAACTGCAGTTTTTCACCTTTTCGCAATGGCTTGATTTTTCAACACCAGAGGTTGCTGCTTTGCTGTGATGCTTTTATTTCGCTTAATGAACTAAGTATTGTAATGTGTGGTTAGTTTTGGTTTAATAGTGCTATCCTTTGAAAATGTGTCTCCAGAATGTCCAGTTTTTAAACATTGTGTTTCCTCTTCTGGCATTTCATTTTCAAGAAGTAGGTCAACAATCACACTGAGAAATGTTGTCCTCCAGTTAACTAATTACACTCAAAACTACCCAGTTTTATATATTTTTTTAAATAAGTTTTCTATCCTGATGCACTTAATGTAATTTGTCATGTTCATATTCTGGTCAGTTTTGGCTAAAAGACAACTTTCTGGTCAGAAACAGAAAATATTGAAGTATTGTTTAAAGATAAAATAGATAGCTAATCATTATTAGTAGCTTAACGCTAAGTATAATGTTCTGGACATTTTTAAAAAGAAGAAGTCCCTTCCAGTGAACTGAACTGAGTCCAGCACTTCAGGTGATGAATATTTAAATCAGTGTTAGTCCACCTGGTCATTATGAGCTCTTCCGTCTGCTACTTCATATGAAACATGAAATCTGTTCACTGATAAACTTCAGTCACATCTAGGATTCAAACTGCAGTCAATAGTAATGTTGTAAACTTTGCACTTAGATTTTAAGCAAGTTGATGACTTCACGCAACTGAGCGAAGTTGTGTGACCGAGCCATTATCAGCACCAGACTGTAACAGAGCCGAAGCACAAATAGGCAATAATCATTAACATTAACTATGCATTAAAGAAACAGTCACAGCAGATTCGGTCCACTAAACGTACAGTGGAGAGCTCTGTGTGCACTTTTACTGCTCCTCTCTCTGATACACAGCTTGCTCTCACACACCAGCCGATTGACTTTTTAAGGAATCATCAAAGGAAGTTAGAACACCAGGCCGCACGGAGAGAGAGCCGACAAATGTGCTGAGCTTAACACACACTCAGTACATCCATCATTTACACATGAGCAGGCTGGTAGAGCTGTAACGTCTTTCTCCTACACTCACACTGCCTTAACACAGTGATGGATGTTAAGGTTAGAATCTACATCTGTCGCTCTCTGTGGTGTTATATATTTGTTTTTATTGTCAATGTAATGGATGACTCAGTTATTTCTGATCATCCAATGAAGCATCTCAAGTGCTAAACGTATGTTGTTTAACTTTTGTTATTGTATCAGGGCAATGACAGGATTATACATCATACATCATTTTACTTTTTCTCTGGGAGGGGTCTAAGGGTGCATTCACTCCTAAGCTGTTTGGTCCATTTGAAATGAACTCTGGAGCTATGTCGGATAGTTTGTTTGGTTTCTGGATGGTGTGAATTCTCAAATGAACTTTGGTGCAGCCAAAAAACTGAACTCTATTCCGCTTAAAAACAGGGGTCTCTGTTAGATTCCAGGTGAAACATAGTTCGGATAGCGGTAGGTGAGAACGCATCCCAGACCAAAGAAGGGAAGTGAACCAAAATGCAATGCATTGTGGGTTGAATTTGGCCGTCTGTAAATGATGTCAAATAGGTTTGCAAATCGTGGCTAATGTTAGCATTGCTAAAAACACCAGCCATCAGTCCTCCTTACAGGTTAACGTGCCTATGCTAAGTCTTTCTCTTTCATCCCTTTTTGCACGCTCACTCACGTTTCCGCGGTCATTCTCGAGCTGTCATTTTCTGGGGCTGTCATTGGATAATCAGCTGTCTTGTCAGCGGTACTCATCTAACCAATGGCATGGCGTTCCTCCCTCATTTTCAACCTATCATCTTTCTGCTCCCCATTTAAATATGATTCTTAGTTGCTTCATGCTGATGTTTTGTGCGCCCCATCACCTCCCCAACACCGCCCGTCTTCACAGAATCATCATCCATCAAATCTTCACACATCAGGTCTCATCAAGTCATCAGCTTCACCACCACCAGGGTCTGGACTCCATGGGGGGGGATTTATTCTGTCGACGCTCAGAATTGTCATTCTCCAAACACATGAACCGCCCCCCATAGGGTCCAAGTGCCAGAGTATTTCTGACAAGTCACATTTCCATGTTTTTCAATGTAATAAAATAATTTTCTTAATTCACTTGTCTCTCCTGATTGAAATGACAGTTTAACCTGACACAGTCTACATATAAGGACTACTTTACCTCCATTTTTATAGATCAAAATACTGCCAAACTGTGCCCCGCTACAGGATGCCATTCTTCCACTGTCCTGTTGTTTACTTTCAGGTCATCGTGCAGCATTAGGCCGGATGGCAGCAGCCACCACCCTTCACTAGACCCAACTAGTGAAGGGTGGCTATGGTATACAACATTTTACAGGTTTTGGTGCGCTTGACAAAGTGCAGTCTGAAAGCAAACCCAATCAAATGAAAAATGCAAAACTGTTATAACTTCACACCTGAAGTAATGAATCAAAGTTATTTCTGAGGGTCCAAAGTGAAACAAGACACTTAGACAATATTAAGTATACCTAACCTATAATAATTATTATCACAACCTTTAATGTTCTTCTAGGTGTAGCAGTAGACAGTAGTGATATTGTGACAGGAAGATCAATAGCATCACTCGTCCGCTCTGTTTTTTCATTCTTACCTTCAGAAGTCTCACAAAGAGAGTCATGCTGTAAATATGTCAGCTGGTCAATGATATGCAAAGACATCAAAGAGACTTCGATGTGTTTTTTCTGCCTTCCCGGTTCTCTTTCTAGCATCTCTTTGCAGACTCTCATTTCAGTTTCCCCTTTAATCTTTTTGTGGCTATAGGATTGGCCATTTCTTCACTGGACGTGTGTCCTTTCATTGGGCACGAGTGTCTTGTGTTTATTTCAAATAACTTTTTATTTGACTAATTATCTATTATTCATTCATTTAAAATAAAAACATTTTAGTCTTCTGACTATTCACAGACTAATGGCAAAGATGCATACACCGCCACCGCCAGAGCAGCATGAGTAACTTGGAGTGTCTTGTCCCAAAGACACACTGGGTATGTGGCTGCAGGAGCTGGGGATCGAACCCCTGACCTTACGGTTGAGAGACGACCAACTTTACCACTGATCCACAGCTGCCCCAATAATAGTTATCATGAGAGTTAGGGGAGAACAAAATCAATATATAAACATACAAGAGGGGAAAAATGTTCTTTTTTATATAACCAATAATCAAATAAATGAATAAGCAAACATTGAAGTAGCTATTCTTTACCAGGAATACATACAGATATATGCAGCAGGGCATACAATTATATTTATATAGTTATTGACATATAGTATGCAGACACACACACACACACACACACACACACACACACACACACACACACAAACACACACAAACACACACACACACACACACACACACACACACACACACAAACACACACACACACACACAAACACACACACACACACACACACACACACAAACACACACACACACACACACACACACACACAAACACACACAAACACACACACACACACAAACACACACAAACACACACACACACACACACACACACACACACACACACACACACAAACACACACAAACACACACACACACACACACACACACACACACACACACACAAACACTCACTAATTATGCCAATTATGACTCTTCAGATTGGAAATCATTGAAAAATAAAAATCTGTTTAAATATTTCAAATATTCTTCTTTCTGAAGTGTTTTAAATCTCTACAGCATATATTAAGATAAAGCCAGACCTGGCTGGTGGCTACACTAGATCACAGAGTCTTTAATCCCCCATGAGCGAGATGTGAAAGCTGCAGGCTTGTCTCTTTGTGTCACACTCATGTCTAGACTGATGGCTGAGGGTGCTTCAGTGTTTTTAAATAACCCAGCTCATCTAGAAGAAGGAAAAGGAGTTTGAAAATTGATTTTTACTTTTTTTGCAGCACCTTGCTCTTCTTTAGCCTGGCCATTTTTAAACATTGTTTTTCTTCTTTTCTCTCCCATTAATCACTCCCCAACCCCCACAGATTTCTTTATTTTACTCTTTGGAGGGTAGTAACCATCGGACTGAACTAGATAACTAGATCAGACTAACTCCACCTGGAAACACTACAACAGTAAAATACTGCTTACACATAAATGCATTAGAATTAAAGAAAAGGTTTGATGGTTTTTAATCTATATCCTGTATGTTGTAAAATATGCCAACAGGGTTTAGCAACGTTCTCTCGCCTGTTTCCACCGAGCGGTCAGTTTTGGTTCCGTACAGTTTGGTACGATTAACCATGATCTTGCTTGGATTTCCACCGCCAACCGTACCCTTACACATCACTTAATCACAGCGGAGCGAAATAGACAGCTAATAAATTCAACAAAGAAGAAGATCGTGACACAGTAAACAAAAATCAATGATTCCTAGGAAGGTCTGCATCTCCGAGGTTGTCCATGGGGCGGTGCCGACAATAGCTGCAAAAAAACTAAAACAGCCATGAAATGACACTCTCCAAAACCACAGGTTATTTAAACATGGTGCGTTTTGTGTTGTTCTTTATTACCGCTGTCGCACAGGAAGAGAGGATTATTTCAACCAATCAACCAACTGCAGTGTGTCTAGCTCCAACCTTAAAGTGGACATATTATGAGAAATCCACTTATTCAGAGTTTTTGAACATATATTTGGGTAACCTGAGTTTCTACTGACCCACAAAATGTGAAATAAACCATCCAGTCCTTTTTTTGTGGTCTGCATAAGTCTTACAACACAGAGAAAAATGCTCTGTTTCAAATGTGCTCTCCTTGTGATGTCACAGTGGGATTCTGGTAAAAAAAAAAAAAAATGGACTCCACTATCAGCCTATAGCAAAGATTTTGAGCAAGTCCGCCATTTTTATTCTCACTAACGAATGAGTGATGTCTACCGGGGGCTCATTGCATTTAAAGAGACACACACACCAAAACGGAGCATTCTGAGAGAGCTGGTTTATACAGGGTCACAAACCTCCTCTGGTGCTTGATTCAAAGTCAAAGTCAAAGTCAACTTTATTGTCAATTTCAAAATATGCCAGACAGTGGAATCGAAATTGCGTTTGTCTCCGACCCGCGGTTCAATACAACCAAAATGAGGTAAAAAGATAAGGTAAAATAGATCAAATAAAATGAGGTAAAAATAAGATAAATAATATTTACAGTAATAAATTCTAAATTGTGCAAAATGGTAAATAAAATACAATTTTAAGAAAAAGTAACTTGTGCAATATGTGCAGTGTGCATTAAACTGAGTGATAATTAGTTATTAGTCCAGAGTTCTTGGTGGCAAACGGGAGGGGGTTTCAACATCCAGTGTTTGTGGGGGCAGAGGGGGGGGAAGGAAGAGAGGGGAGAGAGTTAAGCTTCCTGACAGCTTGGTGAAAGAAGCTGTTTCCCAGTCTGGTGGAGCCAGCCTGCAGGCTGCGGTACCGTCTCCCCGATGGCAGGAGGCTGTGTGAGGGGTGGGTGGGGTCACGCACAATGCTGGTTGCTTTGCGGGTGAGGCGGGTACCGTAGAGGTCCAGAAGAGAGGGGAGTGGGACACCGATAATCCGTTCAGCAGCCTTCACTGTGCGCTGAAGGGTCTTGCGGTTGGCAGCAGTGCAGCTCCCAAGCCACACAGTGATGCAGCTGGTCAGGATGCTCTCGATGGTGCCTCTGTAGAAGGAGCACATGATGGATGGGGGGGCTCGTGCTCTCTTCAGCTTGCGGAGGAAGTAGAGGCGCTGCTGGGACTTCTTGGCCAGTGATGTGGTGTTGGTTGTCCAGGAGAGATCCTCACTGATGTGAACCCCCAGGAACTTGGTGCTGCTCACTCTCTCCACAGCAGCACCGTCGATGGTCAGTGGGGGTTTAGGAGTGGGGACTCTCCGGAAGTCGACAACAACCTCCTTGGTCTTGTCGACGTTCAGGAAGAGGTTGTTGTCTCTACACCATGTGGCCAGTTGGCTGACCTCCATCCTGTAGTGCGTCTCATCGTTGTTGGAGATGAGACCAACCACTGTTGTGTCGTCCGCGAACTTCACAATGTGGTTGCTGCTGAAGGATGGAGCGCAGTCGTGGGTCAGCAGCGTGAAGAGCAGAGGGCTGAGCACACAACCTTGGGGGGCCCCAGTGCTCATGACGGTGGTTTTTGATGTGCTGCCGCCGACCCGCACTGTCTGAGGCCTCTCGCTGAGGAAGTCCAGCAGCCAGTTGCACAGGGAAGTGCTGAGCCCCAGCTGGTCCAGTTTGCCGATCAGCTGCTGAGGGATGATGGTGTTGAATGCTGAACTGAAGTCTATGAACAGCATTCTGACGTATGAGTTTTTGGTGTCCAGGTGGGTGAGGGCTGGGTGAAGAGCAGAACAGATAGCATCCTTGGTGGATCTGTTACCTCTGTATGCAAACTGGTAGGGGTCCAGGGTGGCGGGGAGGGTGGATTTGATGTGGGCCATGACTAACCTTTCAAAGCACTTCATGGCGATGGGGGTCAGTGCAACGGGTCGATACTCATTGAAAGTGGATGGTGAGGGCTTCTTTGGAACGGGTATGATGGTGGTGGCTTTGAAGCACGACGGAACAACAGCCTGACTCAGAGAAGCGTTGAAAATGTCTGTGAAGACATCTTTGAGCTCCTCTGCACAGTCCTTCAGCACACGGCCAGGAATGTTGTCTGGACCTGCAGCCTTGCGGGTGTTGATCTTGGAGAAGGTTCTCTTCACGCTGGCTGCAGTCAGGCACAGGGTCTGGTCGTGGGGAGGGGGGGTGGTCTTCTGTGGGGGCGTGCTGTTGTGTGCTTCAAACCTGGCAAAGAAGCTGTTGAGGTCGTTCAGCAGAGAGGTGTTGCTGTCACACGTCTGTGGCTTGGGTTTGTAGTCCGTGATGGTCTGGATACCACGCCACAGGCTCTGCGCGTCTCTGCTGTCCTTGAAGTGTCCGGTTATTTTTTGTGTGTAGCTGCGTTTGGCTTCCCTGATACCACGGGACAGGTTGGCCCTCGCTGTTCTCAGGCAGGCTGCGTCCCCAGCTCTGAAGGCGGTGTTCCTGGCCCTCAGTAGCCCGCGTACCTCTCCTGTCAGCCATGGCTTCTGGTTAGCCCGAGTGGTGATGGTTCTGGTGGTGGTGACATCAGCAATGCATTTACTAATGTAGGTAACAGTGTCAGAATACTCCTCAATGTCTGTGTGGTTGTTGTAGGTGGCTGCCTGCTTAAACATCTCCCAGTCTGTGGTATCAAAGCAGTCTTGTAGTGCAGCAGAGGACCCCTCTGGCCACACACGTACCTGCTTCAGAACTGGTTTGGTGACTTTAACCCTGGGTCTGTAAGCTGGCATTAGCATGACACTGATATGGTCAGAGTGGCCGATGTGGGGGAGGGGTGAAGCTTTGTAAGCACCTTTAACTGATGTGTAAATCATGTCCAGAATGTTACCTTCTCTTGTGGGAAAGGTCACGTGTTGGTGGAAGTGGGGTAAAACCGTCTTGAGATTTGCATGGTTAAAATCCCCAGCGATGATGAAAAATCCATCTGGGTGGGCTGTCTGTTGCTCACTGATGGCGTTGTAAAGTTCCCAAAGTGCGTCGATTCTATCAGCGTTGTTGGTGGTGGGGGGAATATACACAGCAACCAGCAAGGTCTCTCGGTTGATAGAAAGGACGGCACTTTATGATCATAAACTCCGCCAGCGGTGAACAGTGTTTACATACCACAGCAGCATCTCAACACCAAGCATCACTGATGTAAACATAGACTCCACCACCTTTCTTCTTTCCTCCTTTAATAAGGATTCTGTCCGAACGGTAGCATGTGAATTGTTCAAGCTGAACGGCGGCGAGTCTGGGATGCGTTTGTTCAGCCATGTCTCTGTGAAAATGTACGCGCAGCCGTCCCTCACGTCGCGGTGCGCAGCTCTCAGTAGCTCTATAAATGTTATATATCATGTTATATTTTGACCAAAGCACAGCACAGATGTTTCATTTAGACCACAGGGGACTGTTTGAAAAGGTGGAAAAGGGGGATAATATCTCCTCTTTAAGGGTTGGATCGGTACGCGTGGCACTGCAACAGAAGGGTACCAAAAAGTAAGACGGTGCAGATCAGTTATTTTGGTACCATTCCCAACATTGACAGTGCAAACGCCAATAAATGTGTACCGCACAGAAGTGAACCACAGCGCACACAGTGCCAGTATAGCAACCAAATCGTGAGAGCAGAGGATCTGGATGGACGGGGTTTTATTTTACATTTGTTTTGTCTGATGTGGCATTCAGCCATATTAATGCAAGTCAAGATATATGACAATAAAAACTGCTGCAGAGCATCACATCCTGGTAGGTGTAAGCTCTGTCGCCACTGCAGTGCTGCATGCAGGAGAACTCAGCTCTCTCAGTCAATAAAACGCACAGTGAAGAATTTAAAGCTTCAACAGACCGTAGACTTGACATTTACCATCAGAACTAGCCGGGCATGAAAATCCATGAACAACACAGTGATATAATAACAACTCAGATATTAGCCAGAGGGAGCATTTTTCTGCCACAAGAATATTTTTGAAACAAATTACCAAATAAGATTTTGCTGATCAGACTTTTATAGTTTCACAACATTAGTTTTCTGAACGCAGGGCATTTGGATGTAATCCTGATTTGATATATCGAGACAAAAGCAAGATCAAATAATGAGGCGAGGTACAAATAAGTACATTATCTCTTATGATGGTAAAAGTAAACTTTTGTGTTCCTTATATTTATTAATACTCTAGCAGGTATGTCATTGCCAAGTATTGCACTGGTTGTAATCTCATGTATCAGTGGCTTTCCATGAGAATCATACGTGTAAAGACGGGAACATTTGCAGTAAACAGTATGACACGGTTTCACCTTGTTGGTCACCCTGTCATTGCAAATAAACGACTGTAAGGAGCAACATTTTGTAACTTTAGATTCTCTTACATTTTGACCTGGTTTGAATATAAGCAGTGCTAAAAAAGAACATACATAACCAAGGTAAAAAGTCTTGAAAGAGACAGAATGTCTCCACCTGAGAAGACCATCATAGAAGTCCTTCCTCTTCTGATAATGAGATCACAGAGCACAGGGACTTAAGAGTAGCCCCTGACAGCCTCTGGGCCTGAGCCATGAGGGCCCAAAGTTCAGGTCTCATCGGGGGGTCCCGTCACATTTCTGTCTGTATTAAGTAGCTCAAGCAGAGCCTGGACTTATGCATACAGACACACACACACACACACACACACACACACACACACACACACACACACACACACACACACACACACACATTTCCTCTTACTAGGCCTTGTTCTTCTTTTGGTAGGTCCACTGTGGGCTGCCACAGACGGCAGTTTGTCTGTCACACAGCCCGAGCTGAGCCTTGAAGGCAGACCCCGGGGAAAAAATGTGGCTCGCTGGCGAATCATGCAGCCATGCTTGAGCCTCCAGTGATGCCTGATCTCACTGTGACACGGTCCCACCCTGTGAAATCAGAGCGGTGAGGTGAGAGCCGCAGCGCTCCGGACTTCAGTTAATCACACACACACAGTTTCCACTGATACCTCAAACTTTAAAACACTCTCACCAATATTTTGGTATAAATCCTTAAAAAAGAATGAATGAACAGTCTAGTGATGATTGGTATAGCCTTCACTACTTAATGAAAACACTCACATTCAGAGTGCATCAGGATTCATCTGTGACTCGTTGCATTATGCTAACAGTGTCAGGATTTGGCATTCGCTTCAATTTGTTTCAGGTATGTGGAACACAAAATGTTAGACCCGTCTCCTTCAGGTCCGTGCTACCTCAGGAGAGCTGGAACAACAACATGGTAAATGGACCTTGTACAGCGCTTTACTATTCTTCTGACTACTCAAAGTGCTTTTACACAGGTCACACCTACACATTAATACACTGATGCTGCTATTCAAAGTGACCATCACAAGTAACTAATTCCATTCATACACATTCACTCGCCGCTGACGAAGCAACAAGAGCAATTCAGGGTTACGTGTCTTGCCACATCGGACATGTTGCTGCAGGAGCTGGGGAATCGACTCTACCAACTGAGCCACAGCCGCCCCATCACATTCAGTGATGCTGTCAAAAAGCCACTAAGAACATAACAATACAACGCTTGATTCAAAAAAACACCAACCAATGTTGATCCCTTCACAAATATGTTATTGTTGTTTTAATCCATATTACACGAAATCTAAACACTATGAAATACACACAGATCCAGGGTCTGCCTCCCCAACATCAGCACGGTCATAAATAATGAGTCACAAACCAACCAGAAAAAACAAAACCAGAGACTGCATCCCCTCAGCTCACCTCTGATGGTAGATCCATGCTCTGCAACTCTGATTGACTACAAGTTCTCACCAATACCAAACTATCTCCACGAGGAGAGAGAGAGGAGGAGGAACACCACACAGCTTGGGATCCATGTAGGTCCTAGAAGAAGGTATCCAAAGGGCTCTAGTACGTATCCAGTCTATTCCTACTTATCCTCAAAATAATTTTGGCTTATGGCAGACAAAAACTTCACTGACATTCACATACAAAAACATTTATTTGCTAAATCTAAAGCTGTTAATCCAACATTAACTCTGTTGTTGCAAAACTGAACAAATGTATTCTAGTTGAGTCTGATTAGCACTTTTCTTGTCTTCTAACTATTCAAAGCACTTTTTACGCCACCCATTCTCACACTGATGGCAGAGGCTGCTATGTAAAGTGTCCATTGGTATTAATGAATCCATTGATACACATGGACACGCCGCCTACACAGCTGTGGTAGCAATTTGAGGATTGCCCAGGGACACATCGATATTTGGCTGCATGAGTTTGGGATTGAACCCATGACCTTCGGGTTAATAGATGACCAACTCAACCACTGAGCCACAGCCACAGACACTGAAATAAAGATGAAAATAAAAACCCCAAAGTAAAACTGTTGTATTTGTTTTTATTGCATTTCTGATATATGTTCATTCCTCTCTCTGGGTTGATATAAACTAATCTATAACAAAAACAACAAGCATCTGAGGTTGACATGTCTTATTTTGACATCATTTAGAAGTATGCCAGTAGAGGATGATATTCTGCTTCTGTCACTGGAAAGACTCCTGTTTTTTACCTTTTGGAGGAACATGAGCTGAATGTCAGGAGAGACCTGACTCTGCAAGTCAAAGGTTTGCAGATTGAAGCCCTGCATATAAACTCTGTGCAGATACTGTGTGCTTTTTGAATGCTCTGCTAACAATGTCCTTTGGTTTCTGCGGGTCAATCACAGCAAAAACTTTATTTAGTATTTTTTTGTGAAGCAGTAGATGTATATTAGATGTTAAAGAGACAGAGAGGGGAGGGGGGAGTCAGACATAGTTTGGGGATTTAAGCTTGTCAAGGACAAGAGTCAAAGTCAGAATCCCGACATCATAATGTTGAGACATTTACATATTCATCACATCCAGCCTGCATCTTGCCAGAGGCCCTGTGTTCCTGTGTGACTAAGGGGCATGCATATTAAATATCACTCCAGCTCTATGGTGCGGTGCTGAAGGGATAACCTGTGACATTTGCTTATGACTAAATGTTTGTAACTACAATGCTAATTGATTGAAGTGTGCCAAAACAAGATGTATGAAATCTGTTTTTTTTAACTCCCTGCACTTAACAATCAGCCAGCTATTTCACCTGCCAGACATACACTATACATACACTTTTGTATAAAAAGAAGGAAGCTGCTTTTTAGTCTGGCTGTGGAAAATCAGTGATCTTGTTTTGAGTAACAGATGTTTTAGTGCCAATGTTTTAACCTGCTGTCTCTCTGTTCTGTCATCCTCCATCTTTGATGGATGTAGGAACTTTCAGTGAGATGTGACAGCTGCTTCTTCTTCTTCTCCTCCTGCTCTCAATATATCTGCCTCAGTTATATGTAACATTTCCATTGTATCCTGGTATTTTATTAAAAGTTTTTTTCCGAACTTATATATTTCTGATCACAATGTGAATTCCATTGACATGCAGGCTCTGTCTCCTTCTGACTGGAGATCTCAGCAGACTGAGCCAAGGTTAGTCACGTCACAGTGGGAGCGACTCCAGTGGAGATAAATCAGATCAAATCAAGCTCCCTTTATGATGAGCCGATCAGTTTTATCGTTGTTCAGTAGTTTTAGATAAATGTGGCTGGGATGTAGTTAGTTAAGAGACTTCAAAGAGGCTCTTTGAAATGAGGCCATGAAAACGCCAGAGCACTGGTGGAGCGCGCGTCTGTCCTTTAAAGTTTGCTCTCGGCTTCCTGGCTGCGTGTTAATGATGAACAGATAAAATATTCAACTGAGTGGCATTACTGTGCATCTGTCTGCCTTCACTCACCCCTTGGAGCCCCTTGTGCCCAGACATATGGGCACAAACAAAACCAAAAACAAAAGCATGGTTTCCTTCCGTCTGTCTTCCCGCTGTCCTCACACCGCACAGCATTAATCTAACTGATCGTATTCTTTGCCACTAAGTAAAAAGGCTGTGGATATGTGGTCTGTGGCTAGAGTGCATCCGTATGTGAGGCGGCAGCCACCTAGTCTTATCTAGGAGAGGGGAACATTGGGTTGTGTAATTATGTTCACTGGCTTTGATCCAGAGCTGCGTCTTCCTACCACCTGTTGGCCTGTGGCTCCGTCTGAGGCCTGATAATTAGACCCACAACCACAAGAACAGGACACACACAGGGCTGCAAGAGCCCCTCCTCACACACATGCAGGCAGAGTATCAAGCACTCATTTCCAGAAATACTCCTAGAAGCTTTTTTGTTTTTGTAAAGTAATCCTTTAAAACTCTCTGTGGAGGGGGCAGTGCACTGTCAGGCTGGTGGAGTCAGACAGTAGCGCTGTGTCGTAGATTTGATTTCTCTGTGTTCTTCACTTCAGTGTCTCGCTGAGAGCTTCAAAAGCAGCTTCGTGTCCCCTGTCATTCAAACGTCACAGACTTTCAAATGACATTGGCAATCAAAGATTCTCCCGCAGCACAATTGACAGAAACAGCAATTGATTATGCTTCTTTAAAAGGAAATTCAATCCATTCAAGTTTCGTTCAAATTGTATTTTTATTTTATTTTATCTTGAACAAAGAGTCTTCAAAAAAAATAAACGCAAAGGGAAACGGTCAATATCAGACACCCTTTTAGAAAAGAGAATTCTTAAAAAAAGAATAATTTAGAGAGAAAGTAATTTCCTGTCAAGCCTCGTCCTTTCATTTCAGCACAGTCCCAAGGCTGCCTATTATTTTTCAAAGAACAGGGGAGCTTTCCGCCATGCAGCATGAACCAAAGAAATATAAAGTACATCTGGCCACGACAAACATCTACAATCAGCCACACAAAGTCCTTGTTTTCAGCAGCCAAGAACACAAGGTTCTTTGGCTTTGAAAGTTTTTTTTGATTTTGGAAATACAACGCTGACTTATTGTCAACTCAGATGATATATTTTATTGAAATGAACACTGAGATAAACATCCAAAGCACCTCACTGTTACTTCCTCTCTTGTAAAACCTTTAAAGAGGACATATTATCCCTCTTTTCCACCTTTTCAAACAGTCCCCTGTGGTCTAAATGAAACATCTGTGCTGTGCTTTGGTCAAAATATAACATGAATCAAGCACCAGAGGAGGTTTGTGACCCTGTATAAACCAGCTCTCTCAGAACGCTCCGTTTTGGTGTGTGTGTCTCTTTAAATGTAATGAGCCCCCCCTGAGTTTTCCAGGTAGACATCACTCCTCTGTAGGGAGAATAAAAATGGCAGACCTGCACAAAAGTTTTGTTCTAGTCTGGAGGTGGAGTCCATGGGTGGAGATACCAGGGGAGAGGAGGATTTTTTTTTTTTACCAGAATCCCACTGTGACATCACAAGGAGAGCACATTTGAAATGGAGCATTTTTCTGTGTTGTAAGACTTATGCAGACCACAAACAAAGGACTGGATGGATTTATTTTTGTGGGTTGGTAGACACTCAGGTTACCCAAATATATGTTCAAAAACTCTGAAGAAGTGGATTTTTCATAATATGTCCCCTTTAATGTTTTAGATGTAAGACAGGAAACATGTTAGTTATCTCCTCTGTCTGCTTTCTCATCAGAGCGTTTTTCCCTTGAGTTGGTCATTAGCCTGCAAACACTTCTCTAATTTTACCCTCTTAACTCCATGAGTGCATCTTTACTCGCTCTGCAGTGTCGTAAGGGGATCCAGTCACCACCTCACCCTTGGGTCTTGTCCACAGTTTGCTCTGAAATGTTCTGGTCAAACCTAACACCTCTCCTGGGGTTTTTCAGAGCTCAGACGGTGCTTAGTGCATGTCTGTGTGTCATCTTTATTAATTGCACTCAAAAAGCTTTATGCCCTTCTGAAAAATGCATGAATATGAGTGCTGCCGTTCTGTCATTGGAGCAAGGTTCTATCTTTTCACCCGCAGGAACACTACATCTCTAACCTTTTTGAGTGTCTGTGATGTAACAGCACAACCGGCTCAAAATATGAAGAGAAGGTTTTGTTCAACTAAAAGACGACGAGGTTGTAAAACTTTTGACCACTCACCAGAGAAAGAACAAATTAGCAGAATACTTGAATAAGAAATAATAATAAGAAAATCATATCAAATGACTTCAATCATCATTAAACCTTACACCTAAAAACTTAAAAAAATTAATGAATACTCCCAAGTACTAACACGACTTTAATAATTGAATTCAGTGCATTTTACTAATTTAATTTTTTCAAACATTTTTTTATGTTTTTCCTTGTTTGGTTTCCTTTCCCCTCTGGTTTCTCTTATATACAAACATCAGACATTTACCCACAACATCGTAAACAGATGCTTTGTTTTCTGAAACGTGTCAGACATACAGTTTGTGCATGTGCCTATAGGTGTATGTAGAGAAACATCAGAAAACTTGTGCACACACTACACAATATCTGCACACAGACAGACACGTGACCAGCCTCTAAACTTCCCCAAGTGCATTCTACTGTGCAGTTTTGCTCAACAAATAAGCCCACTTACAAAAAAAAAACCACAGTCTGGCATCAAACAAAAACACAACATCAGAGCTAACGTTGTGGCATAAGGTGTGCAAATTAAGCTGCAGCAGACAGAGCTCGACATGAGAGAAAACCTGCCCCGGCTCGGGGAAACTGCAGCTCTTGTTCTTTCAATTAATGGGGTGTTTCACCCACACACACACACACACACACACACTCACAAACAGACCTTAGCTCTCAGCCTGATAATGTCTCGACCATTAGGATAATGCATCTATTTGTGCGCATCAGGCGTTGCTTGTGATAATGAAAGAGCCTAAATGACGCAGAGTTCAAAGCAGGACAGGAAGAGACCCTGCTGTAAAGTGGCAACAACAGGCTTCTGCTAACACCTGTGACAAATCCTGTTCAACTGAGGGGAACAGAAAGCCTCCGGATAGAAGTAAAGTACAGCAGAAGAATATGAAAAAGGAGGACAAAGGAAGGAGGGACTTTTGACCTAAAAGGTGGGGTCTTTCAAATCTGGTCTTTTACAGTTCTATGATAAAGGTCTTTGTTTCTGCAGAGCCTCAGTGACAGGTCTTTGCTTGGGAGAAAGTTGAAATCCTTCTTATTCACTTGAGTAAGCTAAAAATAATTGATAGCACTTTCATATCTTTGTATTAAATATGAACATATAGCATCTTGTTAAACGTACAATATGTAGAATTTTATGACAATGGTTACATTCAAATATCTAAATTAATTCAAAATTGACTAAACCCATGTTATATTAATTTTTTTGTTGAATACTTACATTACCTCAACTTTTTCCAACAGTTATCAAAGCCAGAGAAATCCGTAATTTTAGAGTCGTAACGGGACGTGTCTTGTTGGGGCGATTGACAGAATGTTTATCGTTGCCATGGAAACACCTGAAAGCTGCCATACTGTTGCTGTGATAAAAACATAATATAAGTTATACTTGGATATATCGTCGGAAAACATATTCTCTTCCTCAGGTCAGTTTCGCCCGTTTGTCTTTATAATGTCAACGCAGAGTTTGTTTTCACAGGGGGGGGGGGGGGGGGGAGTAGAGAGAACTCACATGATTCCCCACTAGCCTCGACATCATCTTTTGTTATTGTAGTATTGATTGAGAGCCCCCTGGTGGCGGAATCTACTTATTGTATCTTTAACTTTAGTTAGCCCAAAGTCTGAAAACACAACACATGTGTCTGGCCTGGCCTCTTGTGGAAGTAACCAAGGTCAGGTTTAAAACTGGATCAGTTCAGTGCCTGACCCTGCACAAACAAGGAAGTGGGCCGCTGTATGATGTAAACGGCTCCTGTCGCTTTAAAAACCGTTGTGTCCGCGCAGCACGGCCTTGTTAAGTCCTCTGAGCTGTGCGGTGCATGTGGGAGTAGGACGAGGGTCGTTGTAGGCGTCTCAGAAATAACAAAAACACCCACAGTGAGCAGGACGGACTCAGCCAGCGGGTGGTTGCCATTGTTGCTTCTTCTTCTTTCTGCTTTTTTGGCGGATTTGCAAACCATGTGCATACCACCCCCTGCTGTATCGGACTGTGTAAATACGCAAGTGTGCTCGGGCATTGAGCGATGTAAGTAATGTGAAGGCAGGCCAGCGGGGAGTGGGGAGCAATCGTGCCCCAGCCGGTACAAATACATCTAATGTGAAAACGCCCCTTCAAACCTCTCAATCCAAGATCTCCCCAATTTCAGCCTGAATAACGTTTTACCTCCTTTTTGGCCTTTTTTTTTTTTTTTTGCAGAAATTGAACTGCAGAAATCGGGTCATTTCCATGTTTATAAGAACACACAATGAACATGTTCGAACTGGATTCACCATACTGCCAGGACTCAAGTGGTTACTGACTAGTGTTTCTGTTCTGTCCAGTGTTTTTACTTACTAGAGAGGTGTATGCTCTCTCCTGACTGTCAGTGACTAAGAGTTTAAATGTTGGTGGAAGACAGATTTGTCACAGTTGGACAGAGCAAGGGAGTCTTCATCTCTAGGAAAATGAGAAAACATCTTTCTTTTTTTAAATTGAGATACAAATGATGAATTATTCTTTCTGAAGTGTTTTGTATCTGCAGAAACAGGACAGAGGGAAATAACTGTCAGTTATTAAAGCTGCATGAACTCCTGAACTCGGTCTGACTTTAGAGCGGTGATGTACACTGAGTGTCTTGGTCTGCATGGGTGAGAGCTTGTCATTGTCTTCAGAGTGGAAGTAGGACGCCAGAGTCTGGTCATAACAGTCATTAAGCCAGCTAGACTTCTCTGAAGGTGACAAACAAGAAGTGCCGTGACACATCGGCGGGATCCTGACTGAGCCAATCACAGCTACAGATATGTTTACAAATTGAAATGAGGACGCATAGACAGCAAAACAACCAAATCACTCACTGAGCGAGCGGGTGCACTTTACCTTGTATTACACGGCTGCACAAATGAAAAATAATGGCAGTCTCTACAGAGGCTGACAGGTAGGAAGCAACGTGAGGGGGTTGTGATGGATGAGGGGGGGGAGGAGGTGGAGCTCAGGGAGAAGAGACAGGTAGCAGTGCAGGACCCATGAGAGATGGGGAAGAGGAGGGGGAGGTGGGTGGAGGGCAGGAGGAGTGAGTGACAGGGTGGTGCTGTCAGCTCCTCTGTGACGCTCTTCAGGGGAGCCCGAGAGCGTGTATTGTTAAGTAAACAGCTGCAGCGACGAGAGTTCCTCAAATATTAATAGGGAGCGATCCCCTCCACTCCGCTTGTTCAAACTGACATCCCCTGAAGTGGACCGCAGTGGAACATGGGGCCGCCTGCAGCACCCATCAGACCTGACAAGAGCACGGATCAACCCAGGGACACCGAGCCGCAGAGAGGCCCTCCCTGTTGACACACAAACCCTCCTGTGGCTCATTATTAGCTGTGCCATCACAAGAAAACATTTCAGACTGCTGAGGAAAACACACTAAAATACAGTTTACCCCACCCTCTCCAACCTCCATCTCTGCCCATCAGACAGAGATGAATTATAAATGAAAGGGCGCTCAATCCGAGAGGATCGATACTAACAAGGTCCAAGTTAGCCGTGACTGGTCTTCCTCTGGTTTACCTCCCTTTTTCTTTTTTTTTAGCTCCCATCTTCTAGCAACTCTCACTCCCCAAATCCCCCCTCAGGTGAAAAAATACGACAAAGGGTGTTTAGCTAAATGATGAAGAGTCAAGCTAACAAGGCAGAATGAATCGCTTTTATTGTTGTGATGTAACTCAAAACTGAAGGAGCACATAAAGGAGCTGAATGAAACTCCCCTCTATTGTAGCTCCTTTGATCGGCCTATCACTCCCAAACAATCCCCCTCCCCCCCTCCCCTCACCTTTCCCCTGACAGGCAGACCAGGGGAATTTTCTGAGGAGACGTAATGGAGCTTGTCAGAGAGCTCCCTGCTTCACACCACTTAGCCTCTCGTCCAGCCAGGGTTGTTGGAGATGTCGGGATGTATGGAGGGGTGGGGGGGGGGGGGGGGGGGGGGGGGGTGGGAGGTCTGTGAGGTGCAGCACTGATGAGGCTCCACCGAGACCTGGAGCAGACTCTTCACCACCCAAACATTTCTCCTCACATCAGTCACGCCTGGTGGGCAGAGAAGCGTGCAGAAAGCTCCCACCACCACCATCGCTCCTTCTCTCCTTCTCTCCTTCGTTGAGCTATCGGGTCCCAGCTCGCCCTTGGGCTACCGTGCCCTCTTCACACACTCCTGCTGGGCCAACATGGTGTCCTGCCTCATCAATAATTCCCGGGGCCAATTGGTTCAATAAAGACCACTCCTCCATCTGCAGGCCTGAGCGGTGGCAGTGCTATTGTTTCAAGCAGAGGGTGTGAAAAAACAGACAACTGCTTGCCTCTTTTTTTCTGAAGGTCCTTTTTAAACAACAAAGATTTCACCTTTTGCTTTTTGGATGTCCGACACGACGACGGCGATTTGGGGGCCTGATAACGGAAGGTTTTTTGAAACGGGTCCCAGGGTGCAAATGTCTGAAGTTGGGAAAACATATAGATAAAATAATCTAGTGTTTGATGTGACAAACTGAGTGTCTGATCACAAACTTTACAACCTTATATCAACATCACACTTAAAGCTCCGGTGACAGAAAGAGGTCAGAAGAAAGGAGAAACAGCGGTTATTTGAGTTGTTAGAACAAACAAGTTGTTTTTCAGGTGAGGACAGTGACCTTCTTTCAGAGGAAGTTAAATTTGGTTGATTGTTGTTACATATTCATGTTGCTCTAAATAAGCAATGAGATAAGCCTAAAGATGTAAAATCAGCCCCTCTGCCCTGCTCCACCCTGCCCTGACATGTTTGTTATGTCTGCATGGCCGAGCACATGTTGCGTAAGCGTTTCAATATTTCATAGGCTGAAATAAAAAATGCATCTCTTTGAACTATAAGTGCATGGATGCAGCAGGAGGAGGAGGGCAAACTGGTGAGGTCATGAGGTGAGAGAAGAAGTATGAAAATGTGGAGGATGAGCAGGAATAAATGGGTCGCTCCTCAGCGCTGTGACAGCTTTATACTCTTCTTTTTCAGGGAAACTCTGTGCTGATATTATGAGACTGCAACCTGAATTAGGTTCAAACGACTTAGACCTGTGAGTGAACCGACTGCAGAGTGCACCTTTTCCAAAGCGGAGGATGCTTTTCATAGACAACAAGGCCTTGAAGATTAATTCTGGGGCAGGTGTCCCATGCCACGACCTGCCAAATGTTGTGCACAAAGAAAAAAGATTGACAAGCAAACACCTTGAGGTCTTGCTGGGGTTGCCTCCGAAGAGCTTAACTCAAACAACTTCAGATTGAAGGAGTGATAGCTTTGAGGAGAAGAGAGAGGGAAGCTGCAGCCACATCACATCAGCTGTAAAGGCTTTGGATTTCTACTGAGTAAGCCTGCCCTGGAGTGAGGATAAATATAAACAAAGTGACAGCCAAGAATAGCCTCCATTTGGGTTAATATGAAGACAAATGTGTACTTTTGCAAACACCTCTTGTTAATTGATGCGGCTGTTCAAATGTGATTGTGCATTTGCATTGATTTAGCTCACAGAAAGCGCTTTGATTAAATGGATCTATGGGCTTTTTCTGAAAAGCAGATTTGTATCATCCATTAAGTGGGAAAAAGTCTCACATGATGTATGGTGATGCTGCTTGATTCATTTAAAAGGGCTCATTAGCTCTGTGTGAGATGTGTTTGTGTCAATGCTGCTTTCACCCTCTCCCTTTTCTCTTGATTACTTTATCTACATTTGTCCTCTGTTTCCCTTTAGGTTTCTCTCTTCTCTTTTCCTTTCCTGTCTCCTCTAATCTCGCCTCCTTTATTTTTTCTCTTGTTTTTGTTTTTGTTGTTCCTCTCCTCCACCTCTCTCCTCTCCTCTCCTCTCCTCCACCTCTCTCCTCCACCTCTCTCCTCTCCTCTCCTCTCCTCTCCTCTCCTCTCCGGGCCGATGCTCCAGTCATCAGACACTGAAAGAAACAAAGGCTCCCTCTCTCAGCTTGAGCTGGGAGGAGCTGTCAGTCCCTTCAGCTCTATTTGATGATAGCATTTCAAATGACACTTTGATCCTCACTCCACACTGTTTGTTTTTTTCTCGATGATGAAATTCAGCTCGAGAGGCGTGCAACAGGGCACATCATTAAAATGTGGCTCAAACACCAAGCGCCACACTCTTCCCTAGAAACCGCTGATGACAATTTTTGACACATCAGCGTAAAAGAACACGACAGAGTAGGGGGCGAAGGAATTGCAGGGACGAACAGAAGTCATGTGCTCTCTCCCTGCAGATAAGTGCTTCGCTGTTGTGACACCAAAGCAGAGTCAAAACTGGGGTCTTTCTGTAAAGACTGAATGAGAATAAATGAATTTAATGAGGCAGATCTGTCACAGCTAAGTGCTGTCTGGTCTGCAAAGAGTAAAGCACAAATTTGTGCCTTGAAGTCAAAAATATGTGGTTGAGTATATTTGGATATGCAACTACAAGTGAAGAACTTCAAGCCAAAACCGTAAAAAGGGCTCATCTATACACACAAGACTTTGTTGTCTGCTAAAAAACATTCATAAACGAATAAAAGCACGGACAAAAAAAATCACAACATTTCACAACTGTTTAATGTTATTTGCTTTTTCATCTTTTCCCTGTATTTTTAAAACAAGCTTAAAAGAAAATCTATCTAATCCCATTCTCCACAGGTTTATCCATAATGAATATAAACATACCAACTTTTAATCTCAGTGGAGAAATCAGCTTTTGTGTTCATATAATAGCAGAAACGTGCATGATGAACAGCCCAGAGTGTAAATCTGAAGCAGTTGCGTCTTTCTCTTTCCCGGGTAATAATTCTGCTATTGAAGATTTCCAAAGCCAAAGCTGAAACAGTATGCAAATTTCCACCCCATGGGGTGCAGACTGGCTGACATATTATCAGCAGAGAGACAGCCGTCGCATTTTTTGGGTTTGAGTGCGGTCAAATCAAAAGGCGGAGGCACGGTTAAAAAGGTGTACTGTGAAGCACGAGACAACAGGAGCACTTTAAGCAGGATGCCAGCCCTGTTGGGGAAATGATGCTGAGGCCTCCTGTGGAGACAGAAACGCCTGGCAACCTACATAAAGCCCGGAGAGATAAGACAGACAGTCTGGAAAGCCTAACAATAGAAAATGAAAGCATGTTAAAAAATGAAAACAAAGGTTTATCTGGGCGAGGAAACAGTGAAATTATTCATCGGAAGAGGTGATTTCATGTTTGTTTTTTGGTTCTCCAACAGCCTCTCCAGTCTGCGAGCTAAAGAAAGACAACACCAGTGATTAGGACTCACCTTTTTACTTTGCTGTCCCCAGGTGAGTTAGCTCAGGGAACTGACTCCTGTGATATTTTAGGCAGCCGTTTCTAAAGCTTGGACACAAAGAAATGACATTCAACGTGGTCTAGAAAGATCTCTACAACTAACACTGAAACTAATTTGATATATTTCTACCCAAAATAAATGTGAAATAATCATGATAAGAATTTTCTCTATAATCTTTTGTACACGGTTGTCATTCAATCTGTGGCTTCCTTTTAAAACCTTCATTCTTTGTCTGGTGGAGGATTTGTGTCGACAGTCAGCGGCATGAAAGCAGTCAGTTTTTTTTTTAGTTTTAATTATGGATTTTTAGATTTTGAATGACCCTGAGCGAAATTCTGTTTTACACTCTGTTATTTTAGAGACGTGATGCTTTTCACACACAAGCACAAACAGGACCTGTGGACATGCATTAATGGAGAGGTCAGAGGTCAGGACACACTGCTACACAACAGAGCAGTTTGGGGTTTGGTGCCTTGCTCAAGGGCACCATGACAGTACTCAGGAATTGCCCTGGCACCTCTCCAGCTACCACAACAACTTCTGTATTTTGGTCCGCACCGGGACTTGAACCGGCGACCCTCCGGTTATCAAACCCAAGTCCCTACAGACTGAACTAGTGCCGCCCCCAAAGATGATGAAGCGTTTGAGGCCTGTTACCATCCGTATACACATATTTTTTTAAAGCTGCAAAGATTATAAACCTTTCCATCTACAATGATGTTTTTAATGCTGAACTCTGAGTGTATGAGGTGACCAGATCACGCCCTGTGCTCCAGTCAGGAGCCTTCTTGTAAAAGGTAAACATGTCGTGTTTTACTCTCAGTAGAGAAGAAGATTGTTGTTCTCTTTGCAGATGTAACATGGAAAGCCTTGTGGAGAAGAGTGTTTGAAAGTAAGCATGTATTGAGACTGCTGGCCTAATGAAACTACCTGACAATAATAACGCTTGTCACATTAAGTTGTCACTAAAGTTAGGCAGAAAGGTGAAAGCAGTATGCAGTAAATGTCCTCTCTGCTGAATATCTTAGGCTAGACAATGTGTGCTGTGTTCAACGAACTCTAAAAAATGTAAGTTCAAATTTGCACAAATTTCGTGACAGTGATTATCACAATTAAACTGAAGAATGTGTCCATGGGTTCACCCTGGTAAAAACAGGGATTCCATTAAGACAGAGTCACTGAGTATCTGGGGCTGCAGTAATCAGTTCTTTGTCCCCCCTTACACAATCTGAGATTAATTCAGAGAGAGGGAAGCAGCTTGTCCAGGACTCAGGTGTGGCAAAGGAAGGACACAAAGGCAGGGCAGCCACAGCGCACGCCTCACTGTTGTCTCTGGGTCAGAGCCAGCTTCCCTGATTGTGTTTAATAAAAATGCAGCTTAAAAAGAAACACTTAAAAAAACACTTAACATTTGGAGATAAAACTTAATGTTCCCTTCATTCATCTTAAAAACATTACGCTCATTCTCTGCTGCAGAAACACTAATCCATGCATTTATCACATCCAGACATGATTACTGTAATATTATCCTTTACAGCACATCATCCAAAGTCCTCAATAAACTCCAGTACATCCAGAACTCTGCTGCATGCCTTCTCACCTGCAACTGTTAACACATCACACCTCTCCAGAAAAATCTCCACTGGCTTTATAAATAAAATGTATTATTATTATTATTATTATTATTATTATTATTATTATTATTATTATTATTATTATTATTATGTCATTCTGAACAAAAGAAATCCATCTGAGAAGTGTAATGAGTCAAACTGATTTTTGCATTTTTTGTAATATATTTTCCTGCACAGCGGCTTACATTTGACCCATTACTTAGCAGCATACCTTTTTGAGGATGCATAGTAATGTATTAATGATAAAAAAATAAATAAAGTTATAGGCTACAACATCAACTTATCCACCCAAACTTGTAGCTTTCACAAGTACCAAAAAAAACCCATAAAGCAGCAGGGTTTCCACCTGTAACTATCAGAGGCTCCTACCCGACATAAATAATTTCTTAATTTGGTGACAAACAAACACATACATGTTTCTCTCAGACTGTTGCGTTCACTGCAAAAAGACACTGACTTTCCTTTTTGTTTTTGCTTCAGCACAAGAGAACCCTCAGAACTCAGAACAGACAGGCTGCTCCTCAGTATTACACAGCTTTATTAAATATCAATCTGTACGACAGTTTGCCAGCCTAGCAGAGAGCTCCAAAAGTTCAGAAAATCTCATTACAAGCAAACTAAAAAAGTGATGCATGGTGATAAAACACAGCAATTACGTTCAAATGAAATTATGAGTTGATAGAAGAAGATGTGGTAATGGCTGGTGTGCCCCATCATGTTTGGTAAACGATGCTCGAAGGAGCCCATTGGACAGAGCCAAACTGCCTCTCCCCATCATTAAGTTATTAGATTAGCCCGAGGCAGCGGGTAAACAACCAGAGACATCTTGCAGCGGGCACATATCCACCAGTCCTCACTGTTATTGCATTACTCCAGGAAAATCCTCCTGAATGCAAAAGGAGTCCGTGGAGAGCGCGAGGCAGAGGGATGGTTATTGGAAAGCAAATGATGGGAGGACAAAGGCAGGGCTCAGTTCGGCCTCCAGGAGCACTCCGGATTGAGTGGATGGCTAACGAGCAGGAGACGGAGAATGGATGCAAAGGGCAGCAAGATCTGATTTTGATTATTGGCTGCTGGACGGAGAGGCAGCTCCGGCCTGCCAGGTTCTGCATCATCCACCTCCTGCCACATCTCGTTTGGGTTACTGCCACCGCAAACGTCCATTCAGCACTATCGGAGACAAATGAGGTCAAACTCCGCTCAAGGTCACCAACCACCTCCACTATAGGGCCACAGGGGGGCTGCCATTCTAATTCCTTATACACTCAGGGTAATTAAAAAACCTCAAGAAAAAGCGAGGGGGGAGCTGATCAGGTTTTTTGAGACTGCTAATGAGATGTTAATTTGTTGGCCCTCTAGGAATAAGGTTTGAGGAACTCAAGGACACAAAAGAAGATTTTTTCACACTTCTGTCGGGTGAACCTTTTTTTTCTTAATTTGGTGAGCGTGTGAATGTGTACGTTTTTTGGACACAGTACACACCGCAGGTCGTCCAGTATCTTTATGTTTGATAAAAAGATATGAGCATCCTTTCAAGCTTGTTTCAAACAGCCGCTCCGTGGAGCCCCTCAGAGTTCAGAGGAAAGTAGAGAACGCTCCCCTAGCTTGCAGCACATGAGAAGCTCTAACACATCTCCCTTATGCTGCCTGGAACTAGTCCAAGTCAGACCTGTTTCCAAACACCCCACTGTGCCGGAATTCAGCGGACTCATCGAGTCATTTCAGGGGAACCAGGACTGCTGTCCCAATTTCTTTTTTTTCTTTTTTTTTGCAGATATCTCACAGACTCTCTGATAGCTGAACACACACAGACACACGCTCTCCCTGCTAAACTTTCCTACCCACATGTTTGACTTCATAAGCAATCGGAGCTGATCCTCACCTCTCATGTTTACTAATTGGGTTCGCTCTTTGGACTTGAGTGTGACTCCCCTCTGGGTCAGGACTGTTCCTCAGGCTGCGGAGCAGAACGAGCTGAGATGGAACTGAGTCGACAGCAGTGTGGTATCTTCTCTCCACCAACTCTGCTGTCGGGGGAGGCTCGTTTTCTGATGTACGATTTTAAACAAGCACTCTGATACCGCTTGAAAAGCTACTAAACAGCAGTGGTTCTCAGCTTTTTCACAGTAATAACCTCAACAAAGGATTTTTAAAAGTGAAATTAAAGCGTGTTTCATTAAAAGAAGAGGATAATCAAATGTCTACTCTGCAGGCTCAAGCTCAGGCTGATAGTCAGAACAGCAGCACCAGCACAGCTCTGAAGGACATGTCGCCAGGGAAAACAACAACAATTAGAGCTGCCAATCAGCCAAATGGTATTGACGACTTTATGCTTGGTGGAGTAGCTATATCGAGGTTGCAGACAGAGAGGAGGGTTGATGGTGAGAGGATGACATGAAATGTGCTGTGTACGATCATCACAAACACAAGTCTGTGCTTTCACTGGCTGAGCAACCATAAGGAGTGTTGGGAATTGTTGCAGCTTTAATGTAGCCCTGGGAGAAGGGGAGAGTTTACCTCAAACCTTTTCATACAAACACACACACTGACATTGACCTCCCACAAAGGATGGACATTTACAGTATCTAATAACTCCAGTTCACATTACCTTATAAATTAGTACTCAAGTACTCGCTAATTATACTTTACCATAAAAAAAAAATTTCAAAAATGTGTCTTATCACACAGACCTCCTGGCAGCCCGGTGTTTCCTGTGGTGTGTAGGACATCAGACTTCAAATCTAAGTTCCACGTGATGGTAACGTAATGACGCCGTGGAGTGAGCTGTCCACGAACCTGTAGCAACAGACACTCTGCCGTTCCACTCAATTCTGCTGCACTTTCCTCACACATCTTTTCCACTCTTGTAGCTTTTGTTCTCCATGAGAGTGGCCTTGACTCCAGCTCGACAAATGCCATCAGCTCGTAGAAGCCTTCTCCTTCCACAATACTTGATGGAAGCATATCTCCAGTCAACATGTTTGGTTATTAGCATCTTCTACACTCTGGTATCATCACAACCACGTGTGCTAACAATGCTAGCAAATGATGTGAAGTGAGACTGCCTGTCGTCTGTCTCAGCTGGTTTCTCCTTGTGCTTTAAGCTCATGTGGTTAAGCATCCAACTATATACAAGTTTAACCGCGGAAATCACTGCACCTTGTGTGTTGTTTTTTGTCATGTGATCTCGACAATCGGAGTAATTTGTCGTGTCCCTTGATAATTACTAGCTGCCATAAAGCTTTGTTTTTTGCTGTAATCCCGCTCACTGTGCACATGTGTAAATAAAGCTGAAGCCGTGGCTGGTGAAGTTATACCTCTCTACCTCTCTACTATTTTCTTTTTCCTACTATTCAGTGAAGCGAACCCAGACATCTCGATTACACATGTAACTCTAACTGTGAAACTAGTCTGTATACGTCTAAAACAACGGCTAGTGGGGGAAAAGTTACTTGAGTAATTACATCGACAACAAGTACTCGAGTACTCATACATAACGCTTCTTCTCACAACATCTTTTATTCTAATTTTAGGTGGAAAATACTGTAGATTTTATCTCATCTTTGCTCATAGTTAAGTTGTTCATCGACTAACTGTAAAAAATATAAATATCACTTGATTGTTTGATAACTGTAATACCTCGGCTAAGAGTTGGATTATAATTGTATCTCCATTAACATGTTAAAGAGATGTTTTGAAAAGCTTACACTACACTAACCATAATGCAACTCAGTGAAATCTCTTGATTAGACTCTCCTACCTGGATACCTCGTTCAGCCAGCTGTAACCAAGGCTTTCTATTCTGATTACCCTGATGACATCACACATTTGTCTCTCTGGTCTTTTCCTTCTCTAATGCTAAGCTAGCCAATAATAATCACGTAACAGCTTTAAAGTGTCAGCTCCTTGAATGCACCACGTTCTGTTCTCTACATGTTTTATATATATTCAATGTGTTATGTGTGGGTGTGATGGATTAGGAGTTTTTAGAGGTAGACCTTGACAGAGTGAGAAACAGTAAGTGGCGTTGCTTACAATTATTTTGTGAAGTTTTATAACACTGGTTCACCCTGTAATGAGTCAACTGATGCTGATGCGTGATGATTTAAGTCGTCTTGTGTCCCTCTCTCAGCACCGTCCTCTCCTGCACTCTAAACTCAGCGATAGCTTTCATGCATCAGGTTATCTCCAGTGAGGTGCAGCGTCACATAATAATAATACACCCCTCACAAAGTATTGGATGTTTGGATAGCAGCCTCTCCTTCTAAAAGATTTAAAGATGAACATCTTGCACACGTCCACAGAATCTCATTTTCATCATCAACATCAGGACATGGAGTGTGAGGCATTTACGGCACGTAGGGGAAGATGATGTAATGATCTCTCTAATGTGAATCAAAATGAAATTTAAGAGTCTGTCAAACATCAGAGTGGATGCTGCAGTGTATCCATTATGAAGTCTCTCCCTGGTATACTATAAAGAGATCATCTAAGGATCATTAGATTGTCAAATGGCATTTCCGACATTTTGCCAGAGAGAAGCAACGCATCATTAGAAATTCCTAATGCCCTACCTATTTCCTGGTATTGATCTTGAAGAAGCCTAATGTTAAAGCAGCCTGTCATCTCCCTGCTTAAAGTAAAAAGATACACAGAGCCACTACTATTCCTATTGTTTGGAGAAGTTGACTTCAAAAGGGGGATAAAACCTCTGGTGTAGTCTGAGGCTTGGGAAAGCCGAGCCGAGCAGGGCAGGTGGAGTGGAAGAGAGGAGAGGAGAGGAGAGGAGAGGAGAGGAGAGGAGAAAGGAGAGGAGAGGAGAGGAGAGGAGAAGAGAGGAGAGGAGAAGAGAGGAGAGGAGAGGATAGGAGAGGAGAGGAGAGGAGAGGAGAAAGGAGAGGAGAGGAGAGGAGAGGAGAGGAGAGGAGAAAGGAGAGGAGAGGAGAGGAGAGGCCCTTTGATCTCCAGCAGAAGTGAGTGCAGAAGGAAAGAAACAGAGAGCAGCAGAGAAGATTGCAAACAAGGCATGCACTCAATTCCCAATAGTAGCACATGCGCAAGGGGAAGAGACAAACGAAGGGAGAAAGACAGAAGGAGAAAGAAAAGTCAAGAAGATTGAGCGAGACAGAGGTGGAGAGGGAGAGGGAGGATGAGAGGGTTGGAGAGAAAGAGACTTGCAAGAAGAAAAGAGAAGAAGAGAGAGAAAGGATGGAAATGAAGTAGAGGGAAACAGATAAGACCAGGATGTTAAAAGGATTTCAGTCCTTGGCTGTTTGGGGAATTCTCTCAAGCCCTCTGCTAAAGCAATTAGTATTGAACCCCTTCTAGGAAAGAGCAGCTAAACCACAGCAGCAGTCTCTATACATAGTTAGAGTGTAACAACCCAGTCGAGCAAACCCCACGGCCCCCATTAAAACCCAGAGTTTTAATTGGCATGTCAGGATTCACAACCAATAAGTGTGCACGCTCCAAAAAAAGTTGGCCCAGTCAGTCTGCACATCCCACTTGAAGTGGAAACCCCGAGACAGTAAACAGAGCTGCTGCGCTGGATTGTAAAGGCCTGTGAAGCCTGATGACAATAGTGAAAAAGGGATACGTTCAAAAACAACTGTTGAATGCTCCAATAGTTGTGTACCACTTTGTTGTCCAAGAGTTCACTTTAAAACAAGAGCTTAAAGTTTACAAAACTCAGTCTGAATGAAGAAACTTAACAGTGCTATAGGAACACTTTCCCAGCAGCCGATGTCAGCTAATTAAAGGCTACAGGAAATAACATTGAACTCATATAACTGCTACAGAGTTTTGATTATGATGTTAAAATACTTTTACAGTCTAACTCCTGCACACTGTCTAACTCACAAACATACATTTATATACAACGTTTCTGTACTGGACCTTCAGCAGGCAAACAGTTTGTTAAAACGGGCCGGACATCTTAAATAGGAACTGGCTATAAGCCTGCAACCACAAATAAATAAATTCACAAATAAACAAACACCAGCTTCCTGAATTAGAGCGCTCATATACCAAAAAAAAGCAACAACAAAAAAAAGTATAAGAGGAATTTCTACTGCCTCAAATCTACTAGAAAACTAAGACAAAGGATCAGTGAGCACAAAAGCACAAAACACAGAATCTACCGGGATTACCCCGTCGCTGTGAATTTTAATGATGCACAACATGACGTCTAGTTCAACATTGGGTATCTTCTATGGGATAGAAAAAATAATTAGCCTACCCTGGGGTGGTCATACTCTTCAAACGCTGGCTCCTGAAGGACTTCATGATGAACTAGCCGTAAATGTTTTGCTGCGATCTGTTTATTTTAAATATCTGATGTTTGTATTTCTGAATGTTGTTTATTGCCCACTATAGGTTTGTCTGTTTTCAGTCCCAGAAAGTCTTGAATACATTATTCACATTGATTTTCAAGTGACATGTTGTTGTTGTTTCTCATCTTTTTTTACATGATACAACATGTTTGTCTTTTCTGTGCAATTCTGGACGATTCCATTTGGGAGTATTTGTGGGGACTTATTTGTAACCATGGATATTAGTTCACTATTTTGGACTTTGGATCTACAGTGATGTTTCTGATTTTTTCTGTTTGGATTGTAATTTTGTTAGAATTGAGAACAACACACCGATGAACAGAAAACGAAATGCCCGCTGTTTAATTACATGCACGGAGATCATAGCGGTCACATGCATAAAGTCAATGCACTGACTCCAGTCACAGTATATAGACTACACATCACTCCCCTCTTCGATCGGCTCAAGGTGAATATCAGGAGATTTTCAGGATTTTTATGTAAGTGTGAAAGCCCTAACTGTGAATTTTTCAGTCAAAATGAAACGATAACACTTTTTTCTGTGTGCTGCATCATCACTTCATGTGACACAATGATTAAAATGTTCTTCTTTTTTGTAATGGCCTCACTTGCTTGTATCAATGTATCAGTATCATTTATTTCAAATTTATTTCAGACTGTTTCCAAACCAAAAACTATAAAAGTAATGTTTCGTAAAGTAAACTCCTTTATATTTTCCGAGGCACAGTAATCAGGTAATTTAACGTATAACGTCAAAGTATGTAGTAAGAAAGTAATAACAGTTTTTACCAGGAAGTCAGACTATTGCTTCACAGTACGAAAGCAGACACCTGTATCCACTGTGCAGCACTCGGCATCAGCTGGGATTCCATTTTGCCTCCAGAGCAGCCTCTGTTCTTTTGAGTAACAATTCAACAGGGACATGCTGATTCGACAGTGTCACATAGCTCCTGCTGAGTTTTATAATATCTCTGCCTCCATCACTGTTAGAACAGGTGTCATTGCACCGTTCAAATCTTCACTTTCAACACCTATACCTGCCTCTTTTACCTTCATCCCTCTCTTCTCAGCTGACAGCAGCTGAACCTCAGAGTTTCACTGGTTTGACTCTGTCTTCGTTTCACTGAGCTGTTTTGGTTTTTTTTGTAAACTGGAACCAGTCATACCAGTCCCCCTCCTTTGACCCCTCTCAGCTGAGGGTGCTCTCAGGAAGCTCTGCTGACTGGCGTTTTTTCGCTCTGAGAATAACAGCCATCGCTGACTGCAGAGCCCCCGCTCTCAGGAGGCTGTCACTTTGTGGAAGAACACGTCTGGCACAGACAACTACACTGCATCTAAAGTCACTTGAACCTCACGGCTCTGCCATCTTAACATTTAGTCGAGCAGCGGTCTCATCACTGTCTGTGTGCATTATGCTTTTGACTTATTTATATGTGACTCAGTGCCTGGAGGAGAGAGATGCTGACGTGAACACTGATGTGCAGCCAAGAAAGTGGATCCTGACACGAGGACGTCAATCATCAGTTAAACACTGCTGTTATGATGGTTTTTTCCTTTTTTCTGTGCTAGTTTAAAAAAGAGACAGGTTTAGTCTAACTATGCTCACTGCTTACCTTGGAATATTGCAGCATTCTGGATGATAAGACGTTTAAGTTGGGCACTGACAACCTGCAGGCCGGACTCCATGTTGCTGCGTGCGGCTACCTGATAGCGCTCCTCCATCTTCTTGGAACAGCAGGTCGGGCCTTTGGTTTGGCAAACCTGCAGATCGGCACCTGGCAAGAAATCAGCAGAGAAGGGACAGAAGTCTGAGTGAGAGGAGTGAGGGGACTGAAAAAAGACACTTCTGTTTATTTTTCACAGGAGAAGAAGCGTCTCAAAAAGATTCAGCTGCATCCCCTGCATGCTAAACAGATGAAACACTGTCTCCTGCAGATTCTGCAGTCTTAATGAGCGTATGATCATTATGTAGAGTTATTAAGGAAGCTGGGATTCAAAAATAAATTGCTGCTAAAAATGAGTCATTTTGAAGCACATTAAAGAAATACACCAGAGTTATGTTGTTCTCCTCAGAGATCTATTTGGTCAACAGAAAGTTTCTCATCACTCCAGGCTACAGTTTCCACACCATGACGGAAATGTTGTATTTTTTTCAGCCACAAAGATTAGAGCCAGGAGCAGATCAGTGTGCAGACAAACAAACAAGGGATTTAGCATGCATTCACTATATGAGGTAACAAGGTAGACATGAGGTAGATTGAAGGGTGATGAAACAACATTTTGTGCACCTGGCCGCTGACAGGACAAGTTGTTTACAAAGATGAGAAGTAATTGGATTTCCTGAGCTCTTTGAAAGGTACACATGTAAGTCAGCCAAGGCAAACTAGGATGAAAAGGATGTCTCATTCGGGTGATGTGGCCTCACACAACTGTATGTAAGAATAAACACCCTGGAGAATTAAATTCCATCTGAAGAATCCCAGTTAGGTGGCGAATAAATACGAGTTCATTAATCGGTCTGATCAAGGATAACTGAGCTTCTACTGCTGCAGCACTAGTGAGGTGAATGAAGCGTCGCTTTGTGTGATGATGTGCTGAAGGACATCTTTTACAAAGAGCCATTCTCTCTGATTTGATTGGCTGAACATGCTTCTACTATCACATTTTTGTAAGATTTATTCTAAAACTTTGAAAGAGACATCAAACTCAAGTTCAAACTCGTGGCAATAACGACCATCATTTATGTATTTAAGTTATCTCAGTTTTGCATCAAACACAAGAAAAATAATAAAATCTGTCATTTCTACAGACAAGCTTTTGAGTTTTTCAAAATCAGTCCTCTAAAAACAAACCCCTCGCAATACATCAGACAGATATAAACACGACACAGACAAGCGACAAAGAGGAGTTCCTCTCTCTTCAGTGTTTCCCAATCTCTCATGTCTCATGTGGCTGCCCAAAGCCTCCCTGGAAGCTGCAAGTGTCGTGCCAAGCGGCACCGAGGAGTTGTCCGCAGGATCTGCTGCCTGAGAGGCGTAAGCCGCGACAAGGGCCTGATTGATGGTGTGGTAAACAAATGTCAGGGGAGTCTGCCAGCTTCAGCTGCCACCGCTCAGGGTGCCGGGGATAAAGAGACGGAGGAGCTGAGAGATTCATTTGGAGATTTTGGAGAGAGGAATTGGATGGTATACACACACACACACACACACACACACACACATACTGTATATATCTCAGAAAAGTGTTGATAACAGGTGTATCAAAAGACAGAGGAGAGGATGTTGGTTCTTGGAATAAAAGGTGAAAACAGTAGACATGGAGGGAAGTTAAAGCCAGCAGGAGATGCAACAGAATGACAGTATTGATAATTAGTCAGTACAGAGCAGTCACATGGAGAACAATGGTTTAGTCCCTGCTCACACTTTAAGGCGTAGAGTCTAATGAGTGAAACAGGCAATAAAACTGTTGCACAGCAGCCTGTCTATGCATACTGACAGGCTTAATATCTTAAATCAATACCGACAAAAGAATCCTGACAGATAAGATCAAGTTAATTTCAGTCTGCAGGAGCAGAATTATTAAGCTGTCAATAGCGCTGTGGGTGAGGTGAGTGCGGTCGGTGCAGAGAAGCGGCGAGGATTTAGCAATTATCTCCTGCAAAACAGACACTTTCATCTGCACGTTTGTCGTTTTGCAGATGATAAATGTGTTTCATTACAGAAAGTTCCCCAGCAGTGAGGAACAGGTGACGGATTCGGCATGAAAACGATCCTCTGCAGAGTCTCACAAATAATAAAATCACACCTTCTAAATAAAGCCTTCTTCTCTGACTGACAGATCACTTGGGAATAAGCTTCCTGATTCTCCTCTTCTCTGAAGGCTCAGCTCTACATCTCCTCCCCTCCCGTTTTCTTATTCCGTTGTCATTCCTGCCCAGCTTTGTTCGGCCCTTTTATCACTCCGCCTAGCTTAGTTTAATAGCTAACGGGCACTGGGAGCACCTTTCTATCAGTCACTTATTGGTCAATTAGTCGATTCCCGTGTCCTGATGGCCAATTCTCTCCAACAAAATGAAGACAGACAAGGTGTAGTGCTGGGGGCAATTTAGATGTAAATTTCCCTGACATGCATTCTTGGTCCAAGGTGAAGCCGTCTAAATTATTACCTACATTCAATCAATACTCTGAAACGGTGGGCCAGCCAATTCAACATGCAGAACAACTGCTGTTTTCATGAGCCTCAAGGTCTTTGAATGCCTCTTTTTAAAAACACATTGATCGCCCTTCATTTCGCCGCAGCCTTATCTGACAGTCCTTAGCCGCTTCTCTCTTGACAGTAAAGTTTCTGTTGAAATGCCAAGGGTGAAGCTCCAGCAGGGGCTCAAACAGTCATGTGTGCACACTGACGGCAGGAGTCCGTCCCTTCACTTCTCTAACAAGCTCAGGGACTCGGAGGCGGGGGAACGGGGACAGACACAAATACACTATGTGTCTCTTCGATTCCCAGCACCAATTAGAAAGCTATCACTATGCAAGTTTAATGATGGGGACCATGGGGGAAAAAACAAGTTGTGTTAAGATATAGAATATGTTAAAAGCTGTTCATTATGAGCATAAATTATACATAAAGCACCGGTGTTGAGTAGGAGCATGTGGGACTCCTTGGCTTCCTCTCCGGGGCAAAATAATCCAGTGTCACTTTGTAGAGACAATAAATGAAACGAGGATTTACAAGGAAGGAATAATAATACCATTAGCTGGTGGGGATTACAATTGTTTTAAGTATTTTTAGTGCTGAGCTCACTGCTCCACTTTAAGTCGTTTGATGAAGCAATAAATTGAAAGCTGGAAGCATGAATGTGAAAGAGCCTGATTCCTGATTTTATACAAAAACAATGAGGCAGCAAACACACAAGCTCTAGAAGCTTTTCAAAAATCATTTTTTCTTCATCACAACGACACAAAGACCTCCGGCTCCAGGTCAGATCTGTCGCGTCTAGTGTCACTGAAACAGCAGGAACGTTTGTTCTTTGTTGACGACCCTGCAGATAATTACTGAGAAGTCCAACTCTCTGGAACCTTCTCTGGTTTTACACGAGAATATCAAACAAAGAGAAGCGACGACTGTTTCATCCCAGAGACAAAAAAGAAAAAAGTACAACTCCTGTTCAGCAGGACGGTTGAAATACGTGACAGCTGTCAGCTCGGCCTCCAACCAGTATACCAGTATACCAGTATACCAGTATACCAGTATAACAGTATACCAGTATACCAGTATACACTTTCATTTAGTAGAATCTGATAGAATATAATCTGAATTGAATCTGATAAAACATTTTAGTATAGAATAGAATAGTATAGAATAGAATTGAATAGAATAGAATAGAATAGAATAGAATAGAATAATTCTTTATTGTCCGCCTATAACACAGTATAGTATAGTATACAATAGAATAGAATCTGATGGAATAGAATATAATCTGATGGAGTATAATCTAATAGAATAGAATCTGTTAGAATATTTTAGTATAGAATAGAATAGAATCTGATAGAATTGAATAGAATAGAATCTGATAGAATTTAATCTGGTAGAATATATTTGTTTAGAATATAACAGTATAGAATAGAATAGAATCTGATAGAATAGAATAATTCTTTATTGTCCACCTATAACACAGTATAGTAAAGTATGGTATAGTATAGTATAGTATAGTATAGAATAGTATAGCATAGTATAGAATAGAATAGAATAGAATAGAATAGAATAGAATGGAATAGAATAGAGTCTGATAGTATAGAAAATAATGTGATAGAATAAAATAAAATAGAATCATTATTGTCCACCAGAGTTAGGAATTTGTCTTAGACTCTTCAGATATATAAAAACACTCTGCAGATGCTGCCCTTACGAATCAGATAAGCTGCTGTTGTCAGAGATCCACCACATCCTCTGCTCAAACCGCTGCGGACACTGATGGAGCTGCTTCACACTTGTCCTGCGGTAAGTGCTCTGCACTGCTCATGTGTCTCCTGCACGTATGTAGTGACCTGACACGCAGTCTCCATTTTCCCCTCACACATTACAACCCCCCTCAGCTGCAGACACAACAAACACTGATACTCCTACAGCACTGTTAGGATTTGTTTGTTTCATATCTGTGCTGGAATCTTGTTTCTCGCTCTCACTTCTTTTGAATCATGTTGGCGGAACGAGAAAACCTAAGCTCTTATATTTTGGTGTTTTGCCCCCTGGCAACACATGCAGCTTTATTAGAATTCTACTCTGCCTTCCTGCGAACATCTCTCTGAATCAGCCACCTCCTCCACACAATATCACCATATTAATACAGGCAACTCCATCAGACACACACTCAGAAAGTGATCCTTCCCTCTGTGAAATCACAGCAAGCCGTCCTTAACTTTTAATTTCATCAATCTTTAATTTGCCAAAGAACTCACATTAGACTGCATGATTAGCTTTCTGTTTCACATTTTTACTTCTCAAATTCTAGGCAAGCACAAAGTTCAGAACAATTAAAGAAAATGTGAAAGAATAAACATTCAACTTATTCTGCATTTAATTAAAGACAAGGATGTATTATGGATGAGTCATGACCAAAACACCACCAAAAATGTGCTAAATATATGAGACGTGGCTGCATATTTCATGCTTTTGGACAGTGTTAGGATAAAAAAAAAGGTCGGCTCATTAAGACAAAAGTGGGAGAGCCGGGGTTTATGGAAATCCAACACAAAGTACAAGCTTTGCCTTCGAGCCTGGTGGATGTAGAGTGCAGTATGACGCACAGGAGACATGACTGGAAAGTTGAATACTTGTCAATTTAAAAAAAAAAGAATGAATGTCTCCAGCCTAGAGTTGAGAAAATGATTTATCGAGAAATAAAATGAGACTTCACTCTTTTTTAATCAACAATAAAATATTAAACAGAGAGTAAAAAGTTGCTACTTTTCATCTGTTTTTTTAACAGTTATAAAAAATGAATGTGCTAACTCTCATACTCAACGTCTGTTTGATTGCTGAGTTCATTTAACACCTGACCTATAAAGTGTTGAGCATTTGAACACTGGCACATTTACAGGGTTGTTGATGAAAATGCTTTTGTTTTTAAAAGATATTTTTGGGGCCTTTTTGCCTTTATAGAATCAGACAGCTGCAGAGAGAAAGGACATATGGGGAAGAGCGAGAGTAGGGAGATGACATGCAGTTAAGGCACGAGGTCGGATTCGAACCCACCACCACTGCAATGAGGACTACAGCCTCTGTACACGGGGTGTGTGGCATAACCGCTAGGACATCGTTGCCCCATGATAATGCATTTGATCTTAAAATGAAGAATACAGGATAAACAAATAAACAATGTGTTTGGAGAAGTGGATCTGCACTGAAACATCCACAAAATGAAATGTACTATTGAGGGGATGAATCAGTTAGAGTGCTGAATGTGAATACCTTGATGTAATGTTTGGTAAGTTCAGCACACAGCATGAGACTACTATAAATCAATATTAGTTTATTTCAGTAGTGAATGGTTTAACACCCCTCATGCATTTACCAAAGAAATTGTTAAATAATCAACAGGAAAGGGAAGGCAGAAAATACAATCTTGTTGGGTTAGCCTGCATCACCGAATGTTTGGATTGTCAGCTATTCATCTAACTTTGTTTGTTTTCTTGTGAATCATCAGATCATCCATATGAAAATAAATCAAAGGGAAAATCTCTCTCTCTGGTTCAATCAGTCACAAATACACAACCAGTGAAACATTTTCTCCCAGCTTAATGGAGTTGGAGTCACTTCATTATTCCTTTCTACATCATTTACAAGGTTAGTGTCTCTCCTCGCTCCCGCCTTCATTTACGAAATGTTAGGGCCAATGTGAAGGGGCTTCACATGACCAACCAAGGTCATTTGATGTCCTCAGTAGAGGCCCTGCTTGATCAGCTGAAGTGATTTTGATTTAAAATTATTATTTCTGCAAGGCTAAAAAATCTGTTATTTTCTCTGGCAGTTCTGTGTGTTGGCTGTGAGTCCTGAAACCACGTCCCATTATATTTGACTACTGTAATGAGATCTTGAGATCCCTCTGGGACTGTGAGCTTTTTCAGAACAATTATTTTTTTGTCATTCCAAGTACTAAAATACTACAAGGAAACATGTGAGGCCTTTTTTTTTCTCTTATCATTCTCAGTTATTTAGCATTTGATCACATATTAGCTTTGATCAATTATTATTACACTGCTGAATGTGACAACAATAATTGCAAAATCAAATTTTTATCCTTTATATATTTACTTCTAGCCTTACCAGGTGGCTTTAATCAGGTTTTAAATATGGGGTCTCAGGGACCAACAACAGAATCACTTTCTTCAATGAACTCGATGCTGCTGTCGGGAACTTTCATTGGTGTGGATCTTGTTGACCCCTGTGGACAAGCGGTGACTTCTATCTCCTTGCTGATCTTGTCCTGTACATGTCTTAGTAGTGCTCTGAAATGAAAAATAAACCTCCTGCTCTCAAATGAAACAAGGCTGTGTAAGAAGCATGTTAATCAGCTTATGTGACACCGACCCTGTGGCAGGTGTTACAGGCATTAAAAAGAAATAATAAATCTGCTCACTGATAGTCTGGTTTGCTTTTATCGGTTATGTAGAAGCATCAGTATTTATTAGAGTCTGATCCATAACCAGCTAAAAACTCCTTAAAGGGGCTTTAAAATGTCATCATTCATGATTAAACAGTGTAAATGTTTTACATTATGATATTTACAACACTACTGCTTGTATATAAATGTGATGCCTAATTATCAGTCACTTAATAGTGAGCTCACCTGATAAAACTTGCAATCAATCTACGACAAGGTCGCCATGGGCATCATGGGAACGTGTAAACCAAACTACCTCCAACTGGTCATAACGAGTTATCCTTTGGCTGACGGGTGAATTGATTTCTAGTGTTTGCTGGGTGTCCAGCTCAGACCGGTTCCCTGGTGAAAGTGTGGAGACAGCTGGGCTGCCTGGCCTAACATTTAGGGAGGCTACATATTTCTCTTCTATGATGACTCCCCGTTTGGCTGGCAGATAAAATGCTAGATGGTGTAGGTGGAGGGGGAGTGATTAAAGATGGATGCATGGGGATATTTAGGGCTCGGCGGTTAGAGCTGCATGCACCCACAGATGGGAGTTTAAAATAGGGTGGAGGGAGCATGACAAAATATTCTTCAAAGTGCATTGCAGATATTTCCCGCAGTTTGATTTGAAGCATGTTGAGATTGGTTACAGTCTTTCATGTTCTCTGAACATTTAGGATGATTTGGTAAACCTCTTTGAGGAAGTGAGGCGTGTGATAATTGTATTATAAGAATGGAGAGAAAAGTTAACCTGCAGTACCTATGCTGACATAACACTAAAAAAAAACAATTAACATGTACAGCTGGCTGTGATTCAGCCACATGAGAGGGCTCTCCATTTACATACTCAATCAGAACACATGCAACAGGCTCCAGCAGTAAACCACTTTCAACAGGATGGCTTTTCCTAGTTTTTAATTTGTCCCACACAGACCTGAACTACTTCCCTGTGAGCTCAGTGCATCTTCCTCTCTTATCTAAAGTCAAACTCTCTAGACATGTTCTTCACTCATCCGAGGAGCAGTCAGTGACATCTGAGCTCCGGGGAACAATAATTATCCAGTTTGTGTAATTGCAAATTTGTTTTCAGGGTGGTCACGATTCATATCACACCACTAATCTATATTCTGTGACAACGTGGTGGAGGAGAAGCTGCCAACAGAGCCTGAGCCAGATCATTAATCAGCTCTCTTAAAGGAAGAGTGCTGATCTTTTTATTTGTGTGCAGTCCATCATCAACCTCCCTCCCTCCTCCCCACCCAACCACCACCACTACCAACTTAGCAGAATATGCATACCCTCATGAAACACCTGCACAATGTGTTCACATCTACTTCGAATTTCTCAAAGTAGGCTAGACAGACTTCAGGAAATATTTCTTGCCACTAGATACTGGAGTGACTCGAACCTGTGCACTTGTTACTTAGCACTTAAGTGGCGTTTAGCACAAACTTCACTTTGGGATATTTAACTCGCCCAGCAGACTTTCACAGAGCAGGAGAGATGGAGAGCGTGGGTTAGCTCTGAGTGTCAGCAGCAGGAGTGCAAAGGTCCGGTGGTGTTAGAGAGAGTGTTGTGATGGTGATGTCCTCTGACACTGAACAGCCGGACTGAAGATTAGTGTTTACCGTCAGGGATGAAATAAAAACTAGATTTTAGCAGTTTTAGTAAGTGTGGACAATCTGAGGTTGCAGTTACATCATTGGCATAACATGTGAGGCAACATGTACAAGATTGAAGTTGAAGACATTTACCTGACACCGGGTTTTCGGGCACCAACTTGGAGCCCGGATGCAGAGAGTGAAACACCGTGCGCACCTCCTGGCAGTTTGGCATTTGCCCGCCGAGCAGAGAGAACAGCTGGAGGAAGGCGCACAGAGAGAGCGCACTGTGGACTGGTAGACCACGCATGGCAGGAGAGCAGCACTTTACCCTTACGGACAGAATAAACCAGCTCAGCTGAGATTTACGCTACTTCAACACAGTAAAAGTTACAGGACGATCCCGTGTTTGCGCAGGTGAGGTGAGGCAGACGCTCCGGGCGCACCTCGGATCAGCATCCTTTTGCTTTTCTCTTGTCCACAACAACCCCTCGCGACAGGACAGCTTCTCTGTTGAGCCTCTTGGTGACGCTTCTCCGATGCTAATAACTTCTGAGTCCCTCGTCACTTGCGGCACTGACTCTCAGCTCGCTGCACAGATGAACGAACCACAGATGTATGCGCGCGCTCACTCAAAAGCGCGTGCCACGGCGTGAACCTGCGCGCGTAAAGATATCCTCGTAATAGTAGTGATGTTAGCTGATACATTGGCCCTATGCGGCTGCAGGAGCAGAGTAAAGAGGAGGGGATTCATGCGATGCACGAGCTGTTGACGTGTTAGATAAATGGCACTGTGTGTTATGGGATGCAATTAGGGCACAGTACCTGTACAATTCACACAGCACAGGTGCATAATGTGGCCAAGAGATGCACATATATTACATTGACAATGACACAGAGGTCGGGTAGGATCTGAAAAATTCGCTTTTATTATTTAAAACAGTGCAGAAAGCAATTGGAAAGATTACAAATATATATAGTAAGCTTTGGTTTATTCTTTTCATCACATGATCTTTAATAAATACAGACGTAACCAACTTACGTTATGGTGTTTTACTGAACACTGTTTAATCCTCCGTTTAGATGGACAGTTTAACTTATTTCCATGGAGTTCCAAAGAGCCAATAACATTTGAAATGGTGCCACCTAGTGTTCATAAAGTATTTCACACACCAGAGAGAACATTTGTAACTCACATTTGCAAGTAAAAAAAAAAAAGAGTGCACATGAAAATAGTAGTCGGCCTACATCTATAAAAAAAAAAAAAATTGTTATCACTGTGTTTCTAATCAAATGTGTAAACTCTATTAAATGTGTAGCTGCTCCCAATATCTGGCGGATTGCAGATGGATACTGTGCAATTTCTTTCATTTTGTCAAGTATTGAAATTGTGAAGTCATCCACCTGAAAACAGCGAGACAAACAGAAAAGTCAATAGGAATTTGATGTTAAGATGCCTTAACATGAGTACAACAGTGGGGGAAACAACAGCTGCAATGCTGCGCTCTTGTGCCTGCGGTGAATATGAGTTTAAGTCTTTCAAGTGTTCATCAAAGCTGGGAACAACAGAAAAGGAAAGATCTCTTGTTTTGGCTGTATGAGACACAGAGAGCTTTGCATGGATTTGCACAGCAGAAACCGGCAGAAGCTGAGAGCAAACCAGCAAAACTCTCTGTGAACCCATCAGTTTCACCTTCAGGTGGAAACAGGCGGAATGAGGGAAGGTGACCAACAATACCTGAAGTGCACAAACTGCAGTAGGTCTGTATGTACTACCTGCACTGTGAGCACTTTGGAACTGCTACGTCATCAACGCGCTCAGCTTGAAAGACAAATTGACTGAAGAGGTGTCTTGTAAATGCAATTATTTACCTTCGTGTAATTTAACTCAAACGTGTCAGGTGTTGAGAGTCTCACCTGCAGAAGGAAACTATATAGGTGTTCAAAAAGTCACATGATGCATTTCATCAAACAGAGGAAGGAGCTTTCAGGGCTGAAAGTTTGAAACCCCAAAAAAAGAACAGGCACTCCAGCCAGAAGGAGCAACTAGGGCAGTAGATTCTGAACAATTTCACTAACTACACTAGATGCACCTTAGCTGGAGAACCAGAAGAGGAAGGGGAGGGGGAGGTTGGGGAGGTTGGGAAGGGGGGGGGGGTGCACTGGATTACATCCAAATCCGCCCGGCAGGTCACTTCCTGTCTGGACTGTGTCTGAAACGAAACAGATCAACAGAGAAAACTGAGTGCAAACATTTGGATCTGAAACATGATTATTTGTTTCATGCTGCAGCATGGGTAACTCATTATAAGCAGCACAGTGGTGATGTATTTGAAGATAAACCAAACCTTACACCTACTAATCTTCAGGTATGAAGAACATAGACAAAACCTTCTATACAAAGTTAAACTTACAGCTGTGACCATTGTTCAACTCGAGGCCGCATGGTGGAGGAAGAAGTCTCTTTTCATTAGGAGGTTAGACTTCAATTAAAGACTTTTATATATAGTTTCACACTGTAATGGATACAGTTGATTAGAGGCTAAAACAACACGATGTGTTCATTTTAAGTGGCCTTACTTAGTTGTACCATTTTACCTAACCACTTTAGTAAAGCCTAAAGGCTACTTATTTTATTAACTATCCACATTGGACACAATTCAAAGAGCCTTTTCACCTCTTATGGCGTGTTTGCGGGCTGTGGGAAATTCAAAAGCAGGTTGATTGGCTGTCGCTGCACAGCAGACACGAGGGGAGCGAAAAACTTCCAGGCACTATCTTGTGAAGAGCACAAATATGTAGCCTAAAACAATGTATCAAATAGTCTCCTTAGAGTCACTGAGAGAACTTTTTGAGACTCTAAAAGAGGGTTTTAAACGGAGTTTATAAACGTGCTCGGAGCGCTGTCGTGTGCAGCTCTGACAAAGTGGCGCCAACAGCGTCCTGCGATGTGACGATGAACATGTCAACTCCCGTCAATTAAATAATGCATCTCAATGGAAATCACATCCGCTTTTATACCGTTACGCAATGTCTACAAACGGCACCAACTGGTGAGCAGTGGGTGGATGAATTTGTCACTTTGAGGATTATGAAAATAGAGCCAGAATCAGACGTGTTAATACTCCAAACAAAGGCGAGTACAAATATAAAATGAAAACCACAATAGGATGGCTTCTTAGATTAGGCCTACATTATGAAAAGTTTGAATAAATATTTACATAACGGCATTATATACATGAATATTAATGCAAATGACGTATCCAGCATGCAGAGTATTTCCCTTTAAGTAATCAACAGCACCACGAGGCTAAACGACCTGAACTAGAAGAGTTTTCACATTATTATAACTTTTTAAAAAAAAGAAAACAAACACTTCTTACGCGCTTTGCCGACCACGTGGTCACACCGTAGAGGAAAAGGGAGGAGAAGCTGCAGAGAGTCTATCTTTTGGATTGTGTTCAACTCAACTGAATGAATGCTAGACATCATGCAGAAAACTCAAAAAAATCTCTACGTACCTTCGTCCGCAGATGTTGTGTCCTCTGCGCTCCTCTCTGCCACCCTTTTTGCTCAAACAAAAAGTTCTGTCATGCATGAAATTGTGAGAGCATCTTTTTTGTTGTTCTTCTCTTTGTGGGGGTGGGGAGAGGGTCGAGCGCAGACGACGCAGTCTTAGCGGATATCGTCCTTTAAATATCCTCTTCCCCACACACCGTGCTCCTCGGTCTCGTTGCATCAAATGTGCACGTTCTTCTGGGGATGCATTCACATTTAAAAAGAAACACTTTTCCAGCAAACACAGGCTTTGCAGCGTGGGGGTCGTGGGTTGTTGTATGAAGCCGTCTCGCTGCAACCATTCGGGGCTTTGCTGGTCAAAGAAACCCAGGAGGCTTGTGACCTTTAACCCCTGTAAACCCTGCCCCCACACAGTCTTGTGCGCTGTCCGCAGGAGATCTTCCCACCCCTCATCCTGCTTTATGTGTGGAGAAATATGACTCAGTAACTTTGTTTTTTATATTAGTGTGTTTAACTGAGATGATAACCGTCAATAGTGAGGGACCAGAGCGTTTCCACAGCACGCTGGCTCTTCCTCCACTGTGGGAACGGACGGCAGCAGCGTTATTCCCTGAGTGAACTTTAACCCACTTTCCCATACTGCATGTTTTTCTTCTCTCCTATAGGCTGTGATTGGTGGAGTTTTAGGTAAAGAACATTTCAACTGCCCCTTTTTGACGGTATTGTTCAGGCAGCATGTTTGATCTCATGAAGCCTGCCAGTGGTAGAGGAGGAGGAGGAGGAGGGTCTTATCATGTCTACCAGCAGCTTGAGTTTATTTTCACAACACCAGTGTTGGTTCACAAGTGGAGAATCACTTTGTATTTTGTATGTAAGTGTTACATTGAAGCAGAGGAGAAAAAAGATGAGCCTGGTGTGATCATAACTTTGTTTTTTTAATACGTTTGCAGGACTTATAATTGATCTCCACACAGACAATGGAGAGGCAGCCTATTGAACAGGCCTCTCGTTGGATACCTCCTGGTAGGCTGGAATGTGTTCCAGTGTTTTGAACTGGGCTGACATGACTGCTTTACTGTTACTGGGAGGAGGGGCTATTTTTAGCTTTATTCATTCGCACCACCAGATAAATAAGTTTGACAAGATGAAAGCTGTTAATGACTTTGTCCACAATGATGAAGCTACATTATGGCCTGTACCATTTGAGCACTGTTTGCAATATAAATCACATCAAATATAAATCTTGGTTATATATCATTTGCAAAAAGTAGATTTAACATTTGACTGACAGGCTGCATCAGATAATATTGAACCTAAGTGACTGCTTACTCACTACTGCAGAGTAACTATGGACCATAAACATTTAAACAGTGTTCTTCATTTTAGCTTGATTCATCATTTGAGCCCATAGAAAGTCCATCGGGACCTTATGAACTGATTTGTAACATACTCTGTTCCCAAAGGTCAAGAATGGCCTTCACTGCTCAGCTATATTGAAATATTTGATATATAATCATTTATTAGGGTTGTTTAAATATATTTACTAGCTTAAAGATAGAATAAAACTAATAGTCTTAGTTCAAGTTTTATAAAGGGCTTTAATATGTGAATTTCCCCTGAAAGAAATTCAACCAAGGGAGTCACTTATTTATATCAAAAGTACACTTCCATTAAGTTGTGTAGCGTTAACAGTCATCCATTATCTATCATTGGGTGAGAGTCGGGGTACATCCTGTCAATCACAGAGTCAGACAACCAGCCACACTCACATTCACACCTACAGGCAATTTACAGTCACAGAGACAGGGATTTGAACCAGTACCCTTCCTCGCTGTGAGGTAACAGCGCTAACCACTGCACCACCGTGCAGCCTGTAGCCGTGACAAATGAAACCACATAAACAGGTGTCAGGAAGCTGTCGGTGCACACGTATCTGTTAAAAATCACACAAAGAACCATTTCCATAAAGTTTTTATTTTCATGAATGCTCTCACACTTTTATCCTTTATAAAGTTATGTACATATAATTCGCTCCCAAGGTAAATAAGGAAAATATCCAGAAGTGAAAAGAGAAGGGGGAAAATAAAAGAAGGCAACAAAGTAAAAAAAAAAAAAAAGTAAAGCACAACCAAGATTGAAACAGGAAATTCTAAATCATAAAATATATCATGTCAATCTCAAGGAATTATTTTTTTTAATGTCTATAAAATATTACCAGTGATTTATATAGTCATAATTAGAGGTAGGGTTATAGAAATATGAAATGCTTTGTTTGTACAACTCATACAAGGTGCCAATTGTTGCCAACAGCGCCCTCTGATGGGACGACTGTGTACAGCATGTCCTTCCCAGAGTGCAGGTCATGGCTCCAGACTCAAAGTTGAAGAAAGTTTGAATGCACATAAAGATTCCAGATTGAAAACTACTTTGGATCATTGATGTTACAATGGATGTCATGTGTTACACAACAGTCCAGTCATCTTGGGTACTTTTACAAAAGCCTGTTATGCAACTTTTGCTTTACAGCAAGCAGTAAGTTTGTTTGTGGTCAGAGTTATAATGACTACTCTGTATGTGGGTTCAGTCCAACCCATTAACATGGTGTTTGAGAAATTGAGTTACACTAAAAGCTATCACCAAAGTTTGAAATGTTGAATACACATTCTCAAGCAAACTTTCTTTGCAAAGGGATGGCATGACAGTGTACTGTGTGCAGGACTTCAGTCTACTTCTGCATGTTGGCGCACATTCTCAGCAGATTTCTCAAATCATTTTATGGATCCATAAAGGCCTGATGCTACCTTGTGACTACCTGGAGCGGAAAACAAGATAGAGATTTCTCTAAAAGCCAATGAACCACCCCTGTAGAGCTACTCTTGATGTAGTCGGTAGATCTCTAATGAAAGAAGCATCGACATGGGATCACATTGAAGCAGAATGCAGAGGATAATAAACCTACGTCACACGCTGCAGGTGGATCTGAGAAATTAACTGTTAATGCATGCGAGACTTGAAATGTACATTTTACCCTTTTAATATTGACTTTGGTTTAAAAGCAAATTAAGAGGTCTGGAAATTTACATAATCATTACGATCTATTCAATGTCTTTAAATAAGGCAAACTTTATTACCAGGTACCACACTGCAATTCATTATGAATTAACCTTTGTGTGGCACCACCAAAGGAAATAGTTCATTTTAAAAATCGAGCGTTCCATTGTGAAAACGAGGTCGCAGTCCCTGTTGGAGGTTGAACTTATTCATCAAGTTCAGGCGTGCATAAAAAAAAAAATCACTGTCGTGTGTTTGAAATGGTCAAATGTCTTGCCTATGAAGGGAAAAGGAAAGAGAACACAGCATTTGCAAACTCAAATCCCATGAGGTATATACTAGAAGACTGTGCGTACAGACAGAATATTCTTTGAAATCCCTAATTAGCCATTTTAGTGACAACGGCAGAAGTAAGGCATTATTTCAACAAACATCTTCTTAAGAAATGTAACTGATCAGCAATGCATGTGAGGAACCCTTATTCAGTGCTCGTCATCCAGAACAAACTCGTTTCTTGTTTTAGCAGTGCATGGGGGTTATGATGTGATACGGCGTGTTGCAGTGTATTCTATTAAAACGGTTCATTATATTTCATCAGACAATTATGATATTAAAATATCCCGTACTTGTTTCAACATCTGCCAACATCTCTCCTTTGTATTATTTGAACTTTAAATAACTAACTGTGTGATGAATGGATGTCAGTGTTGACACATGATTCAGGTGATCAGGTCAGTAAGGGCAAATCAAAAAGTCCAATACCTAAAGCCTGCCGGATTCTCAAATCAGGTGTCACAACAGATGTTTGTTACGTGCCCAACGGCAAAATGAAATGAGAAAACCTATCACTTATAGAAGTCAGTGTAGAGACTCTTTGAAATGTCGACTTTGTTTAAGAACACGTTGTGCTCTCGTTTGAGTTTCACAGTGTAGCATAATTATGATGCAGCCTTGTTGGCGACACCTCCATGGAAACTGCATTTCAGGTGTTTGCAGTGCTTCAGTCGTAAATGAGAAATGCCTTAGATGGCATGAATAACGTTGTTTAAAGCCTCATGAACCAGTCGTTGATTTAATCCTTGTATTAAATTGCAATCTTTCGCTCGGTTTGTGTGGATGTCATGAAGTGGGATCAATTGGTTTATCCTGGCTGTCCATGTTAGTGGGGAATGGATGGCTGGTACCCTGCAGCATTATCTGATGCCTTGTTTCTATTTTAAGTGATGTAAGCCTCGCCTGAGCGCGGCCTCAAAATCACAGCACAATAAATTGATTTCTCTATGGTTTTGATTTTCTCTTCCTGTGCCAGCTAATGCATCTGCAAGAACTGCACTGCAGGATCATTCCTGACAGCTGCAACCTCTCACACATGCAACCAAACTTGCCTAACAGCAACACAGAAATCACCAGAACTATTTGCTGACCTGGCCAATATGATCCATGTAAGTCTGCCGAAGCCTTATATCGGATCATTTAAAAACCTGTACAACACAACTGCTAACAATAAGGCAAAAAACCAAAGCTATGCATCGAGTTAGACTAAGCAATGATCAGAGAGAAAAGTTACTGTATGCTTTTAAACCATCAAGCTGCATTAGAAAAATAATATATTTACTCTTCAGTTTTCAATCATTAAAATATGGACACGTTTCTGAGACAGATTTAAAGAGCACCTCAGAGCTCATGTTGGCTGGGAATGGGGGCCAGCAACAAATTATGCAGAAGGGTAACAGTTTAAGGTCCAACATTACAAGAAGGGACTAAATGCATGTCATAATCACCTAAGAAGAAGCACAATGGTTTAATAACAGTTTTCAGCCCAATCAGGTTGCTGTGGATGGAAATCACCTCCACATCCACACTAACAAAAAAAAAAGTGAAGGAAGTTATCATTACTTTTTTTCCTATATTTTTTTTAGTTAATATTGACTCTTAATGAAGCATGTCTTCTAAGCTCGTTCTTAGCCCTCTGCAGCTCCAGTCACCACCTGTACATGTACAACCTGATGGAGCGGTGTTCCCTTCCTCTTTAAGCTTCCTCTGGGGCAGCTGGCCTCTTCAGGTCGCGGATCTGCTTAATCAGATAGTTCTTCTCATCACAGAACTGCTCGTCCTCTGCTCTGTCGGTCTGAAAGTGGCTCAGGAATTCCACCAGTTTGGTCTGGTTCTTCAGCAGGATGTCCAGCACGGGCTGAGTCTTGTTTGGGTTTGCAACAAATACCTATAAAACGGAGAGAGGGTTCATGTAATATCACATTTGATAGAGTTACATTCGACGATTAGGTGGCTGTATTATTACAAAAACCTTTTTAAAGCACCATTTTTAAACATCACATCAGCCTCTTATTCTTCAAAAAATGTGTTTCAGTTCACAGCAAACATTAAGTTGTGCACTGATTAAAAAAGTTTAATACACACCTTGAAGACATGGAACGCTTCAAACTGGATGTTTCGGCTGTTGTCTCTGAGCATGTTCATCATCAGCTTTAAGTTCTCTGCCCGACTGATGTATTTTGTCATGACAGTGAAGTTGTGTCTATCCAGAAGAAGTTCCCCAAGAAGCTGAAACATAGCATTCAACTTAGCCACTTTAAAACAGAGCACAGTCAACTCATGTCACATCTGAATGAGTCACTTTAACAGAACAGGAGAGCTTTTACCTTCAGTGACTGACGTTTGGTGACGTAGTTGTCAGAATGCAGAAGCTTCTCATATTCTGTGAACACCTGGGTCAGACATTTTAGAAGCACGTTAGACACGGTATGAGAAATTTTTTTCAAAGTTCAAAAACAAAACCAGAAAGCTCACCCTGTCATAATTGTTCTCAAGGAAATCTGCACACATGATCTTGTGTCTTGTGAGGAGATCCTGAGACAAAGCAGAAGAAACCAAGATATCAGATAAAAAACTTTGTATGAAGATGCTGAGAAAGAAAGAACAATAATGTACCTTGAAAGAAGCGAAAGCGTCTGAGGCGATGTCAAAGGTTGAGAGCTCCACATAACCGAAGAAGCAATAGAAGTCTTCAGAGAAGAGCACCGTCCGTGCCAACGGCTCGTGTCGCAGGCACTCTCTGAGCATCATTCCACAGTTCAGAGCCACTTCTGGACTCTCATATCTGCACAGGATTAACACATGTCATAAGCATCATCAGATTTCAGCATAAACCAGTTATAAAGCAAACACTGTTGATGTAATGCAAACAAAAACAGCAACTAGCCAAAGCAACTCTAAACACCTTTTAATCTGTTTAATTTGTAGTGATGAATTTTGTATTTCTTGGCCTCATTCTCCATGATGAGGTAACTTTGCTCTGCTTGATGATAGCTAACTAAACACAGGCTGAATTTGTAAAAAAAGAAAAGAAAATGTTTCCTTTTTTTGTGTCCCTCTGTTACAATCAGGCTAAACAGTAGTCTTTGCAGACATGACAAGTTCAAATCCACAGCCAGACAAATCCATATTGGAAGTGGCAGTTGGCAGAATATACAGTAACACATGATCCAACAAAGACTGACCCTCATGAAGTGCAGCCATAACACATACTGCTCTTTGAGTGGGCTGAATGACTGGGTTTTTTTTTTTTTGTACAGCTGTGAAATTAGCGTTCGACTATCGTTCTTGTCATCTACATGTGTAACCCACAGTTGAATGCAACATGTTCACGCTCGTCCCTCTGGGAGTTGTTGAAACACATACCGGCTAATGCAGGAAATCACAAGGCACCACTTATGACTTTGACTTTACCAAATAAGGTTTTAAAAGTAACTTTGTCAAAATGATATCCCTTTACATAACTGTACATATAAAGCACACAAAGTGAACATGTATCAAATAATTAGTTCCTGAACCTGAAAAAGATGAACTTACCCTTTCAGAAGCATGAAGAGGATCTGGGGATGTGTAGAGATGTATTCTACAGTGGGTGTACGGGTGCCAATCTGACGTCTCACGATATTGCTGAACAAATGAACCACATCCTTCTTCCCCTTTACCAGAAAAAGTACAGACAGATCAGACAGATGATAGAGCAGGTGCTGATGGTTTAGTCATTCTAGTTTTGTGTCAGGCATACACAGTCCCACTGAATATATTGAATTTGATCAATATTTTTTGCATTCACAAGGTTAGGGTACAAACAACATACTTTTCCTTACCTCAAAATCAATCTTTTGCAGGTTTGCAATAAGAGCAATTAGGAGGTTGGTGTTGTACAGCTCTTGTGCAAGCTGAGCCACAGCTTCAGTTTGAGGCTCCTTGTCACCTGTTCCACTAAGTATCTCTTTTAGTGAAGCCAGATTTTTGGATGCCTCCTCTGCAACCTTCATTGCCGAGAAAGAGTCGATGACTTAGAACATCAGTAAGTGTTTAAAACGAGGAGTTAAAATGTTAAATGTGATACAGTAGAAACTATATAGCTGACCTTTTCACACTTCTTGCTGTCTGCAGCATCCAACTTTTCCAAGTATGCCACATTCTCCTTCAAACTCCTCACTATTTCAGCAGGGCTCTTCTGAGACTTTCCAAAAGGGAAAGGCATGGCTGCTAGTTTCAAATCCCTGAATAAACACAACACTGTTTCACATCACTATGGCTTTAAAGTTAAAGTTATTTGACTTCCTGTAACCTCTTTGCGTCGGAAAATGGCTGAAAAGTCTTCACCTGGGGCGACCAATAATACAGCTAAGTTAGGTTTACTGTCCGACTGATTATAAAAACTTAAGAGTAAAGGCTTATAAAGGATTTAAAGGCCATTATAGCACGAATAGCTAACGTTGCTAACGTTAACGTAGACAAGTTTTCAAAGATAAGATGCGGGCATAAGCAAAGTTGTGTTAGCTTGTGACCTAGTTAGCTGTGGCAAAGAAACAAACAAACTAGTGTCCGTGTGTTGACAGGCAGGACCTCGGAAAACACATTTAACAAAGTGCTGAAATATCATGCTGTCAAGACTCACCGTGTGAACTCTGGATGAGAAGCTGAAGGAGGCTCGGTGGCTAAAGGTTAGCTAGCAGGCTAGCAAGTTGTCTTCACTTTCTTCCCTTCACTTTAACGCTAGTTTCTCTGAACCGTCTGTGACCTTATCTCTGATCTGTGACCGTCTCACCAATTGAAGCTACAAGTTGATCAAACGTACGACTTTCATAGCTGTGATATTTCATGTAAATCGTCAGTCACCTAACTTGCTAGCTGCACTAGCTGTGGAGAGAGAAGTGCTGGTGCTGGCCTGTCTGACAACTTCATTTCCCTGTTCTCTGTTCTGGTGAAACTCCCCGTCCTCTCTCCTCATACCGGGGACACTGGGCGGGTCTGTTTTTGCTTTACAAACTGACTGCCACTCATTTCAGCCAATGACTCTGACCACACGATGCTGTGGGAACTCCCTCTTCACTGTAGGTGCGCATGTTTCAAGATTTACACATTTAGTGTGGGTGGAAAGATCACAGACTCCACCAGAGGCCGTGTCAGCCGGACTGCCCTGCAACAACAATCAAGTGCACCCAATTTATAAAGCCATGATGGGGCAACGAGTATGAGGGACAAAAAATGACTAAGTATAAATAAATAAATAAATAAATAAATAAATAAATAAATAAATAAATATATATATATATATATATATATATATATATATATATATATATATATATATATATATATAAAAATACACAGAAATAAATAAATGTGTAAATGTAAAAATACGGAAATGAATTAATAACTCAATTAATGTGGAAATGTATGCATTGATACATATATAACTGTAGAAATACGATAATAAATGAATAAATACATGTAAAAATATATTTTTCATTAACAAAGTGCATTTATTATTTATTCATTGATGTATTGTTTTCAGCATTTATATATTTATTGATGCATTTATTTAATTATTTATTCATTTATACATTATTGTATGCATTTCTCCCAACATTTACTTATTTATTCATTTATTTATACTTTAGTCATTTTGTGTCCCTCATAAACGAAATGATATATAGAAAAAATAAATGGGTTTTTATACAGTCACTTTCTTCGTATGTTTATGGGTTTTATACATTTTAAACACAGACGTATTTAAACCTTATATATTTATTTTTAAAGCAAAAGGTTAAATGTACACTATGTAGTTTTGGTAGTGCAATTTGAAAGTTGGAGAAGTTAAACAATTATATGCTTTATTTTCTGAACTGAATACACAAACTTTACTCAAAGAAAAAAATGGGTCCCTGAACACTGTTTAGATCTTAAAAGCTACTGGTCAGGAGAGGAACTATTTCACTATTGCGGCCCCCCACCATAACTTCAAACACTCAAACAGTGTTACAGGGACCAAATTTTCCTCTGAGGACAGTTTGTGTGTATAGAGTTATGAACAGATACTACATAATCTGTACATTTCTCCAACTTCCAAACTCCAACTACCAAAACTATATAGTGCACCTTTAAGAGTTCAATTTTCTGAACACGTGTTCAACATAAATTCAGAGCATTTATATGCAAATAAAGAAACATGCTAAGCCACATGTAACTTAATATCCAATCAAACCCCTTGCCAACATATAGCAGGATCTACTTTGCATAAATGAAACTTGTTTTTACATTTGGCTAATTTAACTGAGTTAACTTCCTGTCTGTTTAAGATTCCCTTCAAAGTAACCTTTAAGGGGCTGCTTTAGTTAGATCTAATGATTTATAACGCATCTTTTTCCCCTTAGGGTGAACTTTGAACTAAATCTTTTAGCCAAAAATGAACAAGATAATGAAAAAATGTGAATTCTTCAACTCGACACAACAAACACCCCTCATGTTTTACCCAGGTTTCAAATAAATTACCTTAAAAACGTTTGCATCATGGCACAATAAACTTTAACAGACATTCTCAATGTTGTGGTTAAGTTATACATTTTGACAACATAAGGTATTTGATTATAATTGATCACAACAGTATGTTAAATAAGTCGTTTTTTCACTGGGCTTGACAAATCGTCATACATCTGGTTCAGATCATATCTTCAAGGTGCAACCTGTTATTGTCCAACTTCATTGAAGTCTTATATTTTAAATGTGATCCATCAGGGTTTGTATTAGGTCTCCTACTTATCAATCTATATAAGAAAACCATCATAAAACATATCTTCTTATTCTTGTCCATAGCAGTTCTAATTTATAAGTGGCGTAAAGTTTGCTTCGGACACCGATTGGCCACATAACCCACTGTGCATTTTACATGTAACCTACTGTCTCTTGTTAGCAATAAACACAAATAAGTGTAGGCTAGGCCTGCACATTAAATTAACCCTCTGAAATACTTTCAGTACAGGGTCTTTAATTAAGACACTTTCTAATCTTGGAGCCCACTTGTATTCATTTAATGTAATTAAGGATTCATGATGAATCAACGACCAACATTTAATATTTATTCAATTGTTTTAGTGTAGTGTACAAATACCTCCAACTCGGACTAACCCTTTAGTTATGAGGGACAAAAACTGACTAAAGTATAAATAAATGAATAAATAAATAAATGTTGGGAGAAATGCATACAATAATGTGTAAATAATTAAATAAATGCACCAATAAATATATAAATATATATATATATATATATATATAAATACACAGAAATAAATAGATGTGTAAATGTAAAAATACGGAAATAAATTAATAACTCAATGAATGTGGAAATGTATGCATTGATACATATAACTGTAGAAATACGATAATAAATGAATAAATACATCTAAAAATATATAAATATATTTTTCATTAACAAAGTGTATTTATTATTTATTCATTGATGTATTGTTTTCAGCATATATATATTTATTGATGCATTTATTTAATTATTTATTTATTTATACATTATTGTATGCATTTCTCCCAACATTTATTTATTTATACTTTAGTCATTTTTTGTCCCTCATATTTAGTAAGCCTACATCTGCTAAATGGATATTGATAACATTTTTAGAAAGCAGTTTTCTCTTAACTCCGACCTCCTGCATCTTTTCAAGATTGAAACATGGCAGCAATCAAACGTTAATGGTACTTTTATTTTGAAAGCCATACCCGGAAGTGTTGCTTCCTCGTATACTACAGCTAGCTTAATGCTAGTATGAAAAGCCCACGATCACTTCTGAAGGACGGAAAGAAACACCGCCACTGATCGGAACACTTTACCATCCTTTCATTTAGTCTCAGTGAGAAATAAGACATTAGCGGGTAAGTTGTGAGCTGTGTACAAGTGGCTGGGTGGTAGTCGTTCTGTTTCATGGCCTATAGTCGTTTTGAGGCCGTAATGCTGGCTGAGCCGCTCTCTCTTTTCTCGGGGAAACAACATCACGTATGGCGCTCTTTACTTCGAAACGCTTTGCGAAGACCCGCCGCGCCTGTCATGATAATTTCCCACATTTAAAGGGAAATATTCACAGTTATTAAGAATCGAGCAAAACACATTATGGAAGTGTCATATTTTCCTTCCCTCGACCTTAAGTTTTCCTTCATGAAAAGGCCTTGAGAGAGAGAGGGGCGTAGAAATGATCTTAGTTAAAATAGTTTTCTGTTATAGCTGGTTTAGAAAGAGGCACACACCCCCTTTAATTCAAAACTTTAGAAGAGAGGTTTTTTATATCTAACTCGTGCTCTTCACAAATCAGCGACACGTTGCACATATTGTACAGGGTTGTGACATGAGAGGCTTTAAGTGAAGATCCGAGGTGTAAATAAAGGATATTAGATGTTATTTACATGTAGAGGGTTGTGTGAATGCACACGCAGGGAGCTCCGCTGCTGCAGCCGCCGCAGTGAAATCCTGGCCCTGCTATCATGGCTGTAATGGCTCTAAGGCGTCGCAGCACACTGCTTTTGTGATTATAGAAACACTTTCGTTTGGGGACTATTAAGGACTGAGAAGATGTATTTTATGCTCAAATCTCAAATTTTAAGAAATGTGGCGCCTCGGGCCCCGTTTGAGACACAATGAAACAGACTATTTCTGCAAATGACAGCACACATTTGGAGGTTGTATCTATACTCTGGAGAATACAGGAGGAGGTTTTCAACCATTCTTTATTATTTCAAGAAAAAGAAAGGATATTGATACACAGGTATGTTAAAACACGTATAAAATGACTATTATGATGCAATAGCAATACCTATATATATATAATTATATTTAAACATCCGAGCAACTGTGTAAGACTTCAGTGCTTATCACAGCAGGCTACACAGTCTAAAATGTTTAAATGTTTATATATATATATATATATATATATATATATATATATATATATATATATAAATGGTATGATGCAAGTTGTGCATTTTAGAAGGCGCAGAAGTGCAACAGTATGTGTGCAAAATTGGAAATATTTAACCACATTTCCCATTTTGCACGCACAAAAACAAGTTCTTCTCCTTGGGGTGTCCCAAGAGTTGAAGGTAAACTGGGTTTCATCAGAGACCTCTTGCTGGTTTCCCTTTTCTCTTCCTGCTTATACTGATTATGATCGGGGAAGAATGTTTTAGTTGCAGTTTCTCCCACTATTGTCTGCATCTACCACATTCAACAATAAGACTTACATTACATTATTATATAATCCTAATAAAACATGAGCAGGACTTCTCACATCTGTCTGCCACAATCAGGAGAGTAGTATTCATATAGAACGTATCTACAGCTTAATCAAGGAGGAGGATCAGATGTTGAGAAAGTGTGAAACTGATCCTTTAATAAATATATGAGCACCATGTGTGGACACAGGACGTGTTAGACTGCTCTCTGCTCAGTGTTGGTTCTTGCAGTAGAAGTGAACTTTTGGAAGTATTGTTTCTTTTTGTTTATTGGATAGAGTTTCTGAAGGCTTCTGTGCAGAGGTTTTATTCATTACTTCAAAGTATTCATATTTAGTGGAAGAAGTTGAGAGCACAGTTTGATCTCATATCGTTGTGTTTGTACGAGATGTTTCATGACCAGTACAACAGAAAGCAGAAGTGTAAAGTTCATGCCTTGTTTATTAAAAACATTGACAACTCAACAACTCCAAACTCTGCTTTTGTATCACCTTATTGCTTATATGGTGACTCACAATTTTCATCGTTCATTTGACATGGCCAAGGACTCAGAAAATCATTCAGATGAATCTAATGTCTTCCATTATGAATCTGATGTGAGCTGTATTTGTGAGGAGTGCATTAGTGTACGATGCTGTTATAAGAAAGTGTGTGTGGCATTGTTAGGCAGCGTTACAGGACGAGTACATCGGACACACTTTTAACACTGCTTTTATGAAACCTATTCTGTGGGGTTTCCACCAGCATGTTTGATGCAGAGTTATATTTACATATTTATTTGTTTATTTGTTTGTTTTACAGAAAATTCGGCAAAAGAAGCCTTGGGTCATGTCAGGACAGAGGAAAGGAGCTGCAGCTAAGCTGCCTAAATGTGCCTTCTGCAGGACCAACCGGGATAAGGAGTGCGGGCAGCTGCTAGTGTCCGACATCCAGAAGGTGGCGGCCCACCATAAGTGCATGGTGAGAAGAGCACAGCATCCAGATTAATGAACAGTTCAGACTAAAGGAGTTGTTTGGTTGTTTCATTTGTTCGTATGAGGAGACACTATTTCAAGGAGGAGAAAATACATATATTTTTAAAGTATTCATCAGAAAAGCATTGAAATAATATCTTCGTATTTCACGGTGAAATTGAATCTGAAGCTGCGAAAGAACATTTCATCCATGTTACCTCTAACATTGTTTTAGTAACTGATACATCAGCAGAAGAAAGGGAAATAAACAAATGGAGACATTGTGCATACCATCATCATCATCATCATCATCATGATGTCAAAATCAATTATTTAAAACATGTTTTTAAATAAAAATGTCCTTTGCAGCTTTTCTCCTCTGCCTTGGTCACGTCTCACTCAGACAGTGAAAACATTGGAGGCTTTTCCATCGAGGATGTGAAGAAGGAGATCAAGAGGGGAAATAAATTGGTAAGTAACTGCTGCCCCTCTCAGTGTGGCGTTATATATAAAATATTAATAATCCCAGAGACGTGGAGAGGGGATGTTAAAGGGCTTTAATGTAAGGAAACTGAAAATGAGTTTAAATGTAAGTGAACTGGCTGTGAACGGTGTCATCACCTCGACATAGAGCTCAGTACTACTTACTTTATATTAACAGTTGTTAAGATGGTAGGTGTGCTGATACTGGATGACGCTGTTTTCTTCCATATGTAGCACCAATACTGTGTTGTTAAGCTCCCTCTCTCTCTGTCTCTCAGGGTGGTCTCTCTATTCTCCATTTCTGTAATCATCATACATACTGTATCATGAAAAGGACTCTAGCTAGTAGTAAAAACAATTGGTGTGTTTGATCTCTCCTTTAAGGAAGACATCAGCCTGCCCCCCCTACATAAAGATCTAGATCCACATGTTTTTTTTTTAGTTTTTATTTAAATATTTATTTTTGGGCTTTTAATGTAGAGATAGGACAGTGGATAGATTCAGAAATCAGGGAGAGAGAGAGAGTGGAGAATGACATGTGGGAAGGGAGCCACAGGTGGGATTTGAACCTGGGCCACCCGCTTGGAGGAGCAAAGCCTCCATACATGGGGCACGGGCACTAACCACTGCGCCACCAGCGCCCCTAGATCCACATGTTTGAATGAGAATACAGGGTACAGCTCATTTCATGATACACTGTTAATAATAACAATAAGATGGGTTCTCCATGAAATGAAACTGTTCTCACAAGTTTCATTAATTTTTTTATCAACCTTTATTTAACCAGGTTGATCCCATTGAGATGAAGAACCTCTTATCCAAGGGAGACCTGGCCGAGACATTCAGCAGCATAGACACAGAGACACAAAGAGAGACAACGTACAGTTAACAAAAACACTCAAATTAGCATTAAAAGAGATCAGAGATGTTATGTTGAGCGCCCCATGTACAGAGGCTGTAGTTCTTGTCACAGCGGCTGTGGGTTCGAATCCGACCTTGGCCTTTTGCTACATGTCAACCCCCACTCTCTCTCCTCCCAACATTACTGTCTCTCTTCAGCTGTCCTATCCAATAAAGCCAAAAAGACCCCCCCACCCCAAAAAAAATATATAATGTATAGTGTAGTCTATAATGAACATAAACCTTATATACCTATACATTTATTTTAATTTCAATGAACTTATCTCTACAAATCACTTTTCTAACTATATCAACTAAATGATGAATATTGATGATATGACTTGAACTGTGTCATCTTCATCCACAGCCGGTTCAAGCTTGATCTGCTAGTTTTCTGTTTTTGAAGCCTTGATGTTTGTTTCTGTCTTTTCTAGTTAAAAAAATATTTTCTCCAGCTTTTTTGATTTCGTCGCCACAGAGATAATACTCTGATGATGTTTTGCATCTTGTGTCCTTTGAGACAGACAGTTACTGTATGTCTGTAAAGTCCACATGATCTGTTGAGAGAAATGACCCTTAAGGCCAATATCATAAAGTCACATTTCACGTTACTTGTTGACACATCTCATCTTGTTGTCAGATATCTCTACTGAATGTTGAAGGTTGTTCTTTAGCTTGAACCTCTTTATGAATGATGTACCCCCCCCGCAGATGTGCTCTTCGTGTCATAGACCGGGAGCTACAATCGGCTGTGATGTGAAGACGTGCAGGAGGACGTATCACTTTTATTGTGCTGTGAAGGACAAAGCCCAGATCAAAGAGAATCCTTCACAAGGGATTTACCTGTAAGTCACTTTGCCGTTTGATTCTTCAACATGTTCATCCACACCAGTTCATAGATGTTTTTATTCATGTTAGATTCAAATCTTTTCATTTTGACTCCCAAACAGTGTTTACTGTCGCAAACACCGGGATGCTTCTCAAGACGGCTTTCAAGGTAAGACACGTTTAATATCTCAACCATACCCACTCCCATGAATTTGACTTTTTATGTACAATAATAAATCATTTTCTCAGGGAGATTATTGCCTACTAATCTCTACTTTAGCTCACCCCGGCTGTATGCTATGATATTATCACATCTATCATACTGCATCAGTTCTTGGTCTCGAGATTCACAAACAACTTTAAAGCCGATCAAATCTCTCTGTAACCAGACAATAAAAATCATGGACAAAAAACCTACAAGATGGCTCTTTTGTCGCGTATCAGAGAAACATAATATGTTTAGCTTTGAAAGCTTCATTGGCTACTGCAGCCTCAAATTAATGTTTAAATATCTGCATGGTCTGGCACCTTCTCTGTTTGATGAATTTATTACGAGACGTCAGGATTCAAGTCGAGTCAACACGCACACTTCAGGAAGCAGTAACTGTTGTATTCCAATGAACAAAACTCATATTGGACAATCAGCCTGCTGTGTCGTAGGAGCGTAAACTTTGGAACAGTCGACCAACTGAATTAAAAATGCAACAGAGTTTGAATGTTTTTAATAAAGGTACTAAACCATGGCTGAAGGAGAAACAATTACTGCCTTCTCTTTTTAATGTAGTTTATCCCTTTTGTATTTATAACTCAGCTGTTTTCATTTTCTTCTCCTTTTGATTTGTCTTCATTTCTATCTGTTTTATCTAAAAGCCTCTCCTGGACAGGTGTTGCAATTTAACATTTAAACACTAAAGGCCCTGACACACCAAGGAGATCATCGGCCTATTTGAACCGACAGTGAGCGATAGTCGCCCTCGTTTTTGCGGTGTGTCCAGCTCTGTCGCTACATCGTCCCCCCCCCTGTCTGCCTTTTTTCGTTGGTTGGCGTCGGTGCAGTTGGTGAGAGGAAACTCTCTGATTGGCTGTTTGGAGGTTTCATTTATCTCCAGCTCTTGACACAGGTTCAGGAAAGCCCCTTGAGCATGCTGCATGCTTTCCCTCCTTTTAGAGCGATTTCTCCTTATTTGTCGCCTCCGCCTCTTCTTTTCTTTTTCCACTAAAAGACCAAGGGCTGACAACGCCAGTGCCAGTTTCAACTTTTTATCAGACATCTCGATTAGTAGGCTACCTATAACACGAGTGGTGACCGACAGCTGTGTGAAAATGGTCTTCTCGTATCATAACAACAGATTAACGCCGCCTGCTGGCATGAAGAGTTATTTCCTCTCACGCATGCACAGAACGTATACGTGGTGGTTAGCCGTCGGCTGAAGTCTTTGCGGTGTGTTCAAGTGCAACTTTTTGGCCGAGACAAAGGCGTCGGCAGACAACAGGAGTTTTTTACTGTCTGCTTGGTGTGTCAGGGCCTTGAGAGCAATGCATCTGGGACTTGTGCATGTTTAAATGTTATGTTTCTGTATGTCTATGTCAAATAAACAAATCCATAAATCGGTTATTGTGAAATGTTCTATAACCATAGATGAAGAGGAAGGTGTGGCCAATGATTCAGACTCATCAGCACCACAAAGTAGAGGCCGGGGAAGGTTTGAGAAGGGGAGAGCTAAGGTCGGATCTCGTGGCCAATCAGAAGACGCTCGCTCGGCGTCCTCACAGGCTGCAGATGAAGAAAGCTCCTCCCATGTAAGGCACACTATCCGTTCACACATGAGAATCTGTTAAAGTGACTTTAAACAGTCTGTTCACTGTTATGTCCTGTGATCCAGCGGGACAGGTCTCCTCTGCGGGCCAGCCCAGGAGACGGTGGCCAGCGTTGTGGCTTTTGTCACGCAGGTGATGAAGAGAATGGAACAAGAGGAATGCTTCACACCGACAACTCAAAGAAAGTGGCTGCACACTACAAGTGCATGGTAAGATTGTTGAGTACATGTTGTCTGTGTGTGTGCTCTGACAGTACTTTATTTGACATCTTTTTGTTCTGTATGATCCTTCTTAGCTCTTTTCATCGGGGACAGTGCAGCTGACGACAACATCGCGGGCGGAGTTTGGAAACTTTGACGTGAAAACAGTCATCCAAGAAATCAAGAGGGGGAAAAGAATGGTGGGACGATCAGCTTTTAAAAAAAAAGCGAGACTACAGTTAGTTTGAAAGAGAATCACATTCTTTGTTTGTCTCTAACTTTACTGCTGTTGGTTTTGTTTTTTCCAGAAATGCACCCTGTGCACTCAGTTGGGTGCTACCATTGGGTGTGAAATCAAGGCCTGTGTGAAGACCTACCACTATCACTGCGGCCTGCAGGACAAAGCAAAGTACATTGAAAACATGGCGCGTGGCATCTACAAGTGAGCTGCACTTCTAGAGATAATCACATTTTCTATTTTATATATAACTTCTAACTTCAAAACCTGACTAACGTTTGACTGTGATTTATTGTAACATATTTTCAGCTGGAGATATTCCAATAATATTTAAAGTTATTGATGCAATAAGTTCATCTGCACTTTGATATAAAGTTTTACAAATGATTACTAAGAAAGTTTCCCTTTAACGGGAGAAGGTCGTGTCAAACACAGCTGACCTACAGGTGATGACTCAGTAGGATACTTTGACTGCTGTCACATCTTCACTGAACCATATGGAACTTTCAAAGGGATCCCTGGATTACATTGGAGCTGTGCAACAGAAAGATGACAGGTCTTCTTTTTTCTTTTTTTTTAGACTATACTGTAAAAACCACAGTGGGAACGAGGAGAGGGACGAGGAAGACGAAGAACGAGAGAATCGCAGTAGAGAGAGAGCAGCGATTGATCACCGGGGAACACCATCAACACAAGTGAACGGCAACTAGGTACAATACATGGTTGTTTTTTTATGAAGATACTTCAAATATGTCCACATTGAATGTCAAACGTTTCAAATGTGTCATTTTTTTTCCAATTGCAGCCGTTGAATGAATGGAGTTTAAAAAAAGTCTTGTTATTCTCGTATTGATTTTAAAATGATTTTAACTGTCAATAAGACAATACATGGCCTTGCACCGGACTACACATCTCAGATATTCTTTTCATTTATGAAGCAGGACGGCCCCTCAGATCCTCCGGCTCTTCTCTTTAAGTTGTTCCACAAAGTAAGACAAAAACATTTCAGCTACAATGCTCCGAGGCGCTGGAACAGTCTGCCGGAGGATCTGAGAGGAGCTGGAAATATTGATACTGTTGAACTTAAACTAAAGACATACTTATTCAGTCTGGTTTTTATGTAGGGCTTTTATACTTTCATTTTTATTATTATTACTATGTTTTATTGTTTTAACTACACATTTTGTATTTCCTATTGGTGTGCATTAGTCTCTACTTCTAAATCCATTTTTATTTCTACCCTGTTTTGTCACTATTTTATGTTTCTTCTTGTTTTTCAGTCGCTGTAAAGAACTTTGATTTGCATTTGATTTGTATGAAAGGTGCTATATAAATAAAGCTTGATTGATTCTTATGATGCCTTTCTTTCAGGTTGGCATTTGGGATGAAACGTGGGGTGAAAACAGAAGAACTCAGAGACGAGGAAGTGATATGTTTTTATACTAAATCTTAGCCTACTCACAAACCGTGGTCTTTAGGCTCCCGTGATTTGTCCTTACAGCTTCTTCCGGTAAATAGACAGGATGCCCAAATGTTCACCAGATGTCTTCTTCATGACTCCATGTTCTGAGTTGGCTAGATGATCTGTTGACTGACTGATGGTTCTCTGCAAAGCACTGGACTGCTGCAGGATCAAGAAGAGTCATTACCAACCTTTCCAAAAGTCTGAGATGGGCTCAACTTTCAAATACACGTATTCTTGCTGTGAATAAGATGTAATGGGCTGATCGTTTGATTGTCACTTGCCACACATCCCCACGGCCTACATGCCCCCACACTTGCTGAAATGGATACATTCTTGCTCTTCCTTTGCTACGAAAGGACTCATTTTTAAGAGGGGTCTGTTTTGTTACTCGTCTCTCTATCAAGTCGTGCAGTTTGATGACTTTGTTTCTGTAATCATGTCTTAAGAATACTCTTTTGATGTTAGCCTTTTTATTTTCTTGATATGTCATATTTTGCTACTGTATTATCATTATGAATCATTTTTAATATCTGGATTTCAGACAGTCACAGTTACAAGTTCTGCCAGCATGCACTTGTACTTTCTCACTGTTAAAGGAAGCATTTTCTTATTTAGCTGCTAGAGGGCAGAGTAGAGCTCCTCAGCAGATTTGGCTTGAATTTGTTTGATGTACTATTACTTGTATCTCGACAAATGTACCCATGGATGATTTGAAATAGAAAAGATTTTATTTTACACAATTCATGAGTAAATCGAGTCTTTTATTCGTTAGGTGTGTTCATCACTACTCACAATAGAAAGCACTAGTCACATCTGGTGACAGGATGTCAAAGGTGATATCTGATGAGGTCTGAAGAGTGAGGGTTGTTACACTAGCTGCCATTTCTTAAAATCAGACAACTGCTGTACACACAACAACCACAGTTCCAGCGTGATGCTACGACGGAGTATTAGGGCCACGTTAAAGAAAAATCAATCTGACATTTTGAGATTAGAGTCGTACATTTACAAGAATAATGTCGTTACGATATTAAATGTGTAAATCGATTTAAATGAGGCTATGGTTAAAATTATTATTCTGAAAGGTTGTATCAGAAAAATGATGAGTGGAACCCTAAAGAGTAAGGAGACAATTTCATCCAAGTCAGTGTGGTTCTTTCTTCAGAAAATCCCCGGTTTCTTACAGTCTTTTTTCAGAGTCCTGATACTTATGACAAAGTGATGCTGCTGTGCCAAAAGATAAAGGATTTCCTTTGTGAAACCTATACTAAATCATAACTTTACAAGATGCTCCACGTTCCTCATTTTGGCAGACTCCCCTTCTGATTTAGGCCTAACTATAGACTAAAATAACTTTATTCTCGTAAATTTGCCACTGTAATCATTATACATGTATGACTTAATCCAAGTAAATGCATAACTTAATTATCATAAATGTATTTTCCTGTCAGACTTTATATGTGTATATATGATTTTAATGTCGCAATATCAGACCCCCCCCCCCCCCCCCCCCAATGTGGCCCTAATTCTCCTTCGTATGATGCTCCTATTACCCTTAAAAGCCACAAAAAAGATAGTCCTGTTCTGAAATACGGCCACTTTCAATGGTGCACAATAAAATTTAAAAATGAGGCATGCCCACTCTCAACAAATTATTTACATACGCACATGAACTGAGAACTGTGAATAAAAACAAAAACCTGTATCTACTTCTTATTAGGTTTGCACTGCAGATGGCTCGTCACCTTCAATGTAGGGCGGAACTTAGTATGTTCCTGATCATTGATTTGCCCGCTGCGCTCTGACGTCACGGCGGAACTTACAATGCATCCCGGAAACAGACTTCAGTAGCAACGAAGCTAACCTCTCCTCCCATGTGTGTACTGTCACAAGGGTGAAGAGTCCGCGGAACCACCTGAGCAAAAACCTCTGTCTACTGTTTCTGAAGACCACTGTAGACTTCATAAAACCAAAAAAAGGCAGAGACTGACCCGGACATGGCGACTTCCAGCCCCTGTGTTGTGGTAAGTCTACCCTAACAACCGGAGTTAAATCTGAGAAGGTGGTCGTAGGTTATTTATTCATGCCCACTGCAATACCACGCAACAAATTACGCGAGTATTACTGCATTTCTTTAAAAATAACTCATATTTGGGAGCTAGTGGTCTGTGTTTCCTGTTTTGACCCAGGTGTATTATATATATATATATGTATATGTGTGCAGTGTATTTGTTCTGTAACGTGGCCTGAGGCTGCAGAGACTGTGATAGGCACGTGTACGTGACGTAATGAGCGCTTAATGATTGACACATCATAGCCATGATTATATGGTTTTATTTTTTATTATATGTGGGCTACTGTGAATGAAGGCAGGTTACATGTTTTCTCTATTGTTAGGCCATTATTGTGTATTTACTCTCTCATTCTGGAAACAACAAGCTGCAAACGAGGGGGGCGTGTGTGCTGTACTCTGTCTTACAGCTTGGCTTAAAAAATGTCAAGTAATCACTTATCCATCAGGCTGCAGGCAAACACTAACGTTACATCTGAGGATGTGACATCACAACTGTGTCTTGTCGTCTCTTTGTCCAATGGGACCCTCAGTCAGTGCTGTTTAAGAGGCTTTACAACAGGACAAACAATTCCATAAAAATGTTGTAGAAATATGTTGCTCTTTGTATGTGTTATGTTATGAATGTGTATTTGTGTTATTATTACAATTTAATTTACAACACAAGATTCCACATTATAGCTAGGTTGAAATGGTATTGCTAAATAATAAAAGACCAATGTTCTGTTCAACAAGGAACTTTAAAGTTTCTGTTTTATTAATATGTTTTAACAAACTGCTGGCTTGCGAGAATGCTGACTCTAATTAAGCTAAATGCACATTTTGCTTAAATGGCATTCAAAACAGTGACTTTTCAAATAAAATGGGCTGCACATTGCAGTGTGCCAAACATTTACTTTGTTTTCACAAACATTCAAGGTTGCCCAGCATTTGACCCTGGCTCATTTTTTTCCCCCCCATGCAGCTTTGTAAAAGGCACCAATGCTGTGGATAACAGTGGAAAATGCTCCCTTGCATTACCATGACTCATGAGGGCATCTGCTCGGTGTCAGTCATCGTTTGGAGTGGAAAGTGGGGGAAGCCCAAACAGAATGACATGTTTTCAATTTTAAAGGCAAAGAGGGGCAATGCTTTATTGTAGTTACATGACACTTTTTTGATTTAGTGTTCAATAAAGTGGCATGATTTTGTTGACTTGGGAGGAACCAATGTCTGCATGCTGATAACAGCTCTGATTGTGCTTCGGATCATGCAGACCCCCCCCCCCCCCCCCCCCCCCCATCACATGATACCAGTTATGTTGTCTGGGTTCTTGTACCAGCAGGAAATTTGATTTCACAAAAAAATAAGAAACAACCATTTCTGAAAAGTCATCCCAGTTGATATACCTTTCTTTGTAATACCTTACTTTTGAACAGAAAGATACTTATGATGACTAACATGGAAAGATCCCTTTGCTGCCATAAAGTGATGTCTCCACTGACGGCTAACTGCCTGTTTTCTGCTGAAGTGTACAGAAGTAGACCTTACCCTCAGAGTTTTTGATTGAGGCAGAATAACGCCTTGCCTTTGCCCTACTGACCCCTCTTTCAGGTGATGGCTCCATGTCCATGTTGGGTAATATCTCTGATTTTTTTAACCCCTCAGTATCATGTTTTACTACAGATCAGTGATGAGGAGCAGGGGTATGACCTGGACCTTTTCTGCATACCAAAGCATTATGCCACTGACTTGGAGAGAGTCTACATCCCACATGGACTCATCTTAGACAGGTGGGTTGCTTGGGGGGAGGTTTGTTAAATGAATGTTATGAAAGTCAGGGTCATATAAAAGGTAGTTGGGATGATGAGTAAGTCTGAGCAAACACTCTCTGGGTGTCCAAGATCCTGTAGTTACTTGATGATCCATCATAAATTATGTTAATGATTAAAGTTTTCAAATTTTTGAAGCATTTTTCAAATGTCTGTTGTGTGTTTTCTTTCTGCTTTTTAAATCTTCTCAACAGATTTGGGACTTTTTAATTAATAAAGATAACCTTTGTTTCTTTTAGCTGGTTATCCCTGTTGTCGTTTTATTTGTGTGCTTTAGAAACAAACGCTGTGCCCGCTGAACAAACAGAAAGGAAATGGGAACTACTGCTGACTGTAGCAGAAAAATGAGCTGATCACCCTCTGTCTCTTTCTCTCTCCCGATCTCAGGACAGAACGACTGGCCAGAGAGATCATGAAGGAAATGGGGGGGCACCACATTGTGGCCCTCTGTGTGCTTAAAGGGGGTTACAAGTTCTTTGCAGACCTGCTGGACTACATCAAGGCCCTGAACAGGAACAGTGACCGCTCTATCCCAATGACAGTGGACTTCATCCGTCTCAAGAGCTACTGTGTAATCTAACTCGTATCTTTTTTTTAAGAATAGACATTTTCAGTCATTTTAGTAGTACTCACATTGCTGTATTTAGCAGTCGTTAGAAAAAAGCAGTTGCTGGTTTGAAAACACTGTTACTGGCATTGTCATGGACACAAACACTTACTGTCTCCAACATACCTTACTCCTCAGCAGCTGCACTGAGAGAGGGGGGGGGGCTGCTAGAAAAGCTGAAGTGACACAATAATCAGAATTGTGTGTGTGTTAGGGCTGCTCGTTCATGGCCAGAAATCCTAATCACATTTAGTTTTGATACTGAGATCCCGAACATGCTTACATGTTGATTTCACAACACCCGCATCACACGGTTTAATTGAATTTATACGATCTGAAAACTCAGAAAAACATAAATAAATGAAAAAATTACAAATATATAAAAATAAATAAACTATCTTTTTGAGGTAGGGATTATGTATACTTGTGATCAAAATATAACTACAAACACTTAGAAACATGGAGCCCCAGTCAAAAACACACCACCTCCCAAAACCTTTTCTAAACCTTAAAAAAAAAAAGTAGCAGCCACTCAGTCCGATACTACGTGCCTTGGCTCCGTCTGCTCCGCCCTTTAATTAAAGCGAGAGCTGTTGCTGGCGGGAGAGGCAGAGCACACGCTGTGTTGTAAAGGGAAGGAGGGCACGCCTCATTTACCACACACGACAAAACCTATGGACAAAACAAGCGCACCACGGCATGCTGCACAGTAATCGTTTCATCTCGATTGTCTTGTAATTGAGTGTGTTGACGTGTCCTTGGGTAAGAAACTTAACCCCAAGTTGTTCCCGCTGCTTCATGGGTGGCGTGTGAATGATGTTGGCTAATACTGGTGGACACTTTTAATAGCAGCCTCTACCATCAGTGTGTGAATGGGTAGGTATGACCAGTGGTGTAAAATCGCTCTGAGTGGTCAGAAGACTAGGAAAGCCATTTACAAGCTCAAGTCGAGTCCATTTAGTTGTAGTCCAGGGCCCTCATTTATCAAGATGTGTGCATAATGACTGCATTCACAAGCAAAGAGAAAAATGTATCTTTATTATAAACACAGCTCTGACCATGCTTACATACAGAATCTAACGGTGGAACATTGTAATGAACGTGCATAAGCCTGCTGGGTAACAACGTGGGATTTATCAACACTGATTACACACCGATGCGTGTTTGAAAAATAGTTTTTTTTCTTGTAAATTTAATTCGTAAGACAGCTTTTAGACCATTCTCTATGTGCTGATGATAAAATAGGGGCCCAGGTTTCTGCCTTTTATTAGATAGGACAGCCAAAGAGAGACAGGAAACATTAGGAGGAGAGAGTGGAGGATGACATGCAGCGCGGCTTTCTGGCACCCCATGATTTATTCTTTTAAGTCTCTTCAGTGTTTCCGATGCTCATTGGAACTTTTTTTTTCAACATCAAACGAACTGTTCCAACCGAGTTCAGCATAAAAATCCGGCAGTGACATGTCAAAGTGTCCATGGGTAAGACATATTGCATCGCCAGCGGTGTGTGACTGGAATAGAACTGATGGGCAGTTTTGAACTTTAAGCAGCAGCCCTTTGCCATCGGTGTGTGAATGTGACGTGAATGGAGGAATGTGACATGTAGTGTTTAAGTGCTTTGAGTTGTCCAAATACTACAGAAGCATTAAACAAGTCCATTTAACCAAAGTTCTCGTTATTCAGTTTTTCTGGCACAAATTCATATTACATGTGACAACAGGGGGACAGGGATGCACTAAATGTAAACATGACTTGTTTACTGGATGTGGACTCTTCGATGCACATAAAAACAAACATCGACATAAACTGCTATATATTCTTTGCATAAATCATCCCCCCTGTTTAGGCGTTTTGGTCCTTGATACTCTACCAATATAATCTCAAATGTGACGTTTACAACAAATTATTTTGTCCTCACAGAACGACCAGTCGACAGGAGAAATCAAAGTCATCGGTGGAGATGACCTCTCTACATTAACCGGGAAGGTAAAAAAGTGTGGAATGATTATTACTGAAACACTTTCTGTTGCTCCTGTGGTTATAATGATGACATTTATTTAACTTGATTTAACAAACTGCAGTGTGTTCTATATCTAATGATGTTGTGATGCCACTATGTTCAACATAAACTGACTTAAGGTATTCACTGAATAATGTTAGAAACAAGTTGTAAGATGAGAGATAAGATATGACAAGACACACTTTACAAGGACCCTCAAAACTCTGATCCTATTTAGTAGAAGTGCGTACAGATAACGATTACGGCCTATTGTCTGTGACTGAATGTTCATGTGACTGGGAAAAACACAAATGTGTTTCTCTGTTACCTGCTAATAACTCCATTTATCTTTGTTAGAAATACCTTCATTTTTCACTTCCTACCTCTCACAATATGACTTCATTAGCTTCTGATGAAAACATTAGAAGGATGTGGTCATTGGTCAGCATGCAGTGTGTAATAAGGCCACAGTCAGGAGAAAGCTGAGCATTACATTCCTGTTGCATTTCATTTGAGTTTAAACACATGAAAGATAAAAATGTGACCAGTTCACTGTTGTTCAGTCATGTCTCCTTTTTCTTTTCAGAACGTCTTGATCGTGGAGGTATGTATTTGTGTTTTCTTCTATAGTCAGGCAGCCCGGCTTTCCGTTTGATATCTGCTAATATGAGCTTCTCTCACGCTCCGTCATCAGGACATCATCGACACAGGGAAGACCATGAAGACATTACTGCAGCTGCTCAAACAGTACAATCCCAAAATGGTTAAAGTAGCAAGGTAATGTAAGACCCTCATAGCTGCTGTGAGTACTATAAACTAGATCATGTGGACTCATTTTATAGTGTTTTATAACAGCGACTTATTTTTCACTCAAATTCAGAGTGTATGAATGCTGATGAACTTCTTTTCTGTCCTCAGTTTGTTGGTTAAGAGAACACCAAGAAGTGTTGGCTATCGACCGGACTGTGAGTGAAACTTTGTGTTTTCAGAAGTTAGTTTTTGAAATGCAGAGTTCGTACCTACAACAACTCTGGAATAATAATAAACTTTATTTATATAGCACCTTTCCAAAACAAGGTTTACGAAGTGCTTTACAGGATAAAACAACAGAATCATGAAGTGTTAGTGATTGATGAATGATGAATAAGGACAGAAATCACCATCAATAAAACATTACATAGAATAAACAGTAAGGCGTAAAACAGTAACAAAACATAATAAATCAATAAAACCAGATGGAGAGGGGGAATAAAGTAGAGGGTCACAGGAAGGCTAGACATGAAGGAAATAGTCTTGGCCGTCCTAATCTCCTCTGGGAGGTTGTTCACCTTTGTTTTTTAATCTGGACTTTGGAACCACCAGGAGAGCAGCATGTGAGGAGTTAGAAGGTCAGAAATAGACAGGGTCAAATCGTTCTGGTTTTAAAATTGATTATTAAAGTTTTAAAATCAGCTCTAAAACTAAGTGGCAGCCAGTGCAAGGATAGGCGAGATGTACTCTCTTCTCTTGGTGCCTGTTCAAATCCTGACGGGAGAGTTTTGTACTAGCTGTAGAGAGGAGAGAGATGTTTTGCTGCAGACGGAGAAGAGGGAGTTACAGTAATCTAACCTCGATGAAATAAAAGCATGAAGGACTGTTTCCAGGTTTTTGGTCGACAGGGACGGCTTAATTTTAGAAATGTTTCTAAGTTGGAGTGTCATAATATTGAAAGCACACAGTGTGCTTTGAATGATATTTTCCAGGCTGTCAGTTCAGTTCTGTTGGTTTTCTACAGAAACTGATCTTTTCTTCATTTCTCTCAGTTGTAGGATTCGAGGTCCCTGACAAATTTGTGGTGGGATACGCACTAGACTACAACGAGTACTTCAGAGATCTAAATGTAAGTATCAAAAATATATGAAGAAACAAAAAGTAGCTTTATTTCAAGCTTGTTTAAGTGAAGTCCGGTGTAAACCTCTCAAATGTAATGTACATCAAAGATTTGGTGCAAAACTCACAACCTCTTTCTCTTTCAGCATATCTGCGTCATAAGTGAATCGGGGAAGGAGAAGTACAAGGCATGAAGAGCAATTTGTAACCATTTAACTGTATGATTATCTTTTCCTTTTGCGGTCCATTTTGTATCACTTCATGTTTGTGTTATAAAACCGGTGCGTAGGGTCCCTGATGGAGCCCGTTTTAGCCCCCAAACACTTCAACATGTTTGCCTTAGATAGAACCCGTCTGTGTCACATGAAGCCCAGTGTCACCTGATTATGTGCACGTTCACTTATAATTGTTTTTTTGCAATGGAGTAAATAATTTAGAGCAATGCTGCCAGCTTTAATGATAAGATCACAGTTGTGCTCAAACCACTTTTGAAGATCTATTCAGAAACTATTTTAAATGTGATTCTGCTTTGACTTTGAACGTAGAAAAAGGAATTTTATGATGGGCACTCGTAAAGAAAATGTTGTATTTTCTGAATTCTGCACGCATGTATTTTTGAACAAAATGCTTTTCTATTTTACTTTTGCTGTGTGATGAGATTTTCATATGGTATGATAATTACAGAGGTCAGACAGATGTTTGGTACTGTCCCTAATTTAAAACATGCTAATACTGAAAGATGAGATATACTGTGTTATCAAAGCATCCATGCATGTTAAGACTTAGTATAACATGAGACAGGGATTTTTTAAAATGCTGGATGATTGTAAACCGTAAAGTTTACAGATGTGTAAACATTTGGTTGATTGTTAGACTGAACCTGTTCAATCATATATTTGAAATACAAAGACTGTATCAACCTGTTATTTTATCAGACATAATTGACCATGCTTTTTTAAATTATTATTATTATTATTATTATTATATATGCTTTAATTTGTTGGCACATTCACTGTAACCAGTGTAGACTGCAATTTTTCAATACTGGTCATTAAATGTTCACAACTGGAGTGGATTGTACGACGAAGCTTTGATTATGATATAACAAAGAATACTTGGAGCATTGAAATAATATCTGACCAATGAGCTGTGAAACTGCAAGGGAATTCAGTGATGTGATCAATATAATAAATTCAGAAATGTTAAACATCTTTTTGTACAGTCTAAGGCCAAATCCAGGGACAAATAAAGTCCCAGCTGTCTACTGTAGGTATTAACTGAGCTGAGTGGAAACTAGTTGAGTCTCAGTGAACATGAGCTTCAGGACCTGATGAAGTTACTTAACTTCAAGTTGTTTACCTGTATGTTCATGATTCCGACCAAAGTACATGGATGACTAATATCTGGGGATATGGAAAGGTTTAATTGATTGAGCTCAATTATCTGTTTTTTGGCCCCCTAAGGGCAAAGGTCAAGAATAAAAGATAATAGACAAACAAAAACTCTGATTTCAGAAGCAACATGTTTCGTTATGCACAGTTAAATAACTCACATTACAGCTGACTTGATAGAGCAGTCCGCCACATTTCGCCCAACAAGCACGCCGGCAATGAAGCAATTTGATTGGCCGGCTCTGCTAGCGTTAAAAAGGGGCGTGGCGTGTAGTCTCTATTAGCAACTAGCTCCCATGTGAGCATTTTGGGATTAGGTTCATCCTGGTCGGTTAGCTTGCAGAAACGAAAACTGATTGTTTACAGCGTATCATTTTCACAACGGGAGTGCCTTGGTGTACTCCTGCTCACCTTCAGTATCTACCAGGCTATGGGAAGGATGATTTAGTGAAGTGGACAGCGGCCTCTCTGTGGACATGGCGCTGATGCTAAGTTAGCTAGTTAGCCGAACAGGCCCGGTAGCTGCGCTGTGGGTATAACAACACTAGCTTATCTAGCCTGTAACACTGTTTGATAGATGCTGTAGTCGCGTTATGAGAATCACTTAATAACAGCGTCGTTAGGCTGAAGGCGAACATTTATTTAGCACTCAAAGTAAGCTGTCGATTTGTTTGGCTAACATGTAGCTAACATGTAGCTTCGGGCATTGTGTGATATGTAGCCATGGTATGCTAACCATCCATTAAGAAAGTTGCTCATTGGTCATAGCGTTACAAGAAAACGTTAGCACAGGTCAATGTGGGCCAGCCAAGTAGATGTGAAATGAAGAGCTACAGCAGTTACATTAGTTATATTTAAAATGTTGTGTTAGCAGGAGTTAAACAGATTATTGTGTTAGCTCACTTTGTTTCAGCTCTGATGCAGATTATATTCTTTAATGATGTAAAGTTTGCAAAGTTGGGAGAGAAACCATGTAACATCACTGAGCTGGTTATAGCCACTTAAAGTTCATGACTTGGAGGTAAAGCTAGTAAAGATGAACCATCCAGGAGTGTTGCCACAGGAGAAGATGGAGCTGGATCTGGACATCCCATCTTCTGTAATCCAAAGCGATGGACACCTGAGGAGATCCAACAGTGCACCCATGATTAATGGCTTAAGGTTATACATATGTCATAGTTTCAGAATGCATTAACTTATAGAAGTGCTTCATGTTTCATTGAAGTTGATACATTATAAGACTCCTGACTTAAAGTTTAAATGTGTCTTTGAAGTGATAACTCCCAAGTGTTCCAGAGAGAGGTCCTGCGAAGCCGGAGAAATAGCACTACAGTGGTCAACAGACCCAACATGGTAAAATATTTGATTAAAAACTAACTATTTTGTCAAGCGTCTAATTGTATTCTTTATAAAATGTTCTTTGACAAACTTCATTCTTTACAGGTCCCATCATCACCCATACGAGTCCCCAGCACCCGACTCCATCAGATCAAACAAGTAAGATTAAGGCCTGTTTTTGTTTTCCACTAGTTTGGGTTTGTATTTTTTGAAAGACGCATGTCAGACCACTGTCTCCCTCTCAAGCCATAGGGAGTGATGGTGTCCAAAGAAACATGCTACAGTAACACATTTTGGAGTTCACAGGGCCATCGATCTTTCAGAATTGACCGTTTGGTAGTATCGGACTCCAACAGAAGAAATGAATACTGTGCTGTTATCTCAGGATGTCGTTCAATCCCATAAGTGAAATGAGATGTGCAGTACAAAGACTTTCTAACCATGACTCCTCTTGTGTGCTCTTGCAGGAGGAGGGTGTAGACGTGATGAACAGAGAAACTGCTCATGAGAGGTAAGCACTGTCTTTACGGATGTAGTTTGTCTTTTTAAGGGATTTAACTTTATAGTTCATTATATGCTAAAAAGAAAAGTCTTATGTCTCGTTTACTTGTGTTTGTGCACACAGGGAAGTTCAAACAGCCATGCAGATGAGCCAATCCTGGGAAGAAAGCCTTAGTCTGGTAAAGCATCACTCTCCACATACATCATGCTGTATATTTATTCTTCTCCTCTGAATCCTTGAAAGTCAGCTGTGATGTACTTTCTAACTGCATGTTTGTACTCTGGGTTTGTCTCTCTTGATTTCTGTGGAGATGACAAGTTAAACAACATGCTAAAGTAACACTTGAGGAGTTAACAGGGCCACCAGTCTCTCAAGGTCAGACTGAGTGGTAGTATAATACTCCGACACGATGAATGACTTTACTACCTCTGTACACAGTACTGTAGAGATGTGATCAATATGTTTTGTTTACTGTGTGTTTTCAGAGTGACAATGATCAGGAGAAATCTGCATCATGTTCTCCAAAGCGCGTAGACTTTGTGCCGGTGTCGCCCGCCCCGTCCCCAACCAGAGGGATAGGAAAAAAGGTAAATATGACCTGTGAATGTTAACACACATACATAACTGGATTAAACTGCTAGTTACTAGATAAAGGTAACAGTTCAAGCCTTTCTGTAGCCTGATTTTCTTAATAACTTCAAATCTGGTTTATTAATATGAAGTATTAGTGTCAGTCTGTAAGACGCACTGAAGCTATTGAACACACAATACTTAAGTGGTACATTTGTTTACTGCAACTTAATAGATCAACTTTCCAATCTTAAAAGCCACAAGATCAATAATTTTCAGCATAGAAATTCTTTTTTTGTTTTTATTACATTCCCTTATCTCTGTTTAATCTTTTAAAGGTGTATACACCTTAAATATTTAATAAAGTAACAAACAATATATGGCACTAGTTAAATAATGAAAATTCGTCATAGCAGATGTAGATGCTGATGTGTTTTTGATGACATCACCATTCTCTGTTTTTGTTTCTTTTTCTCACAAGAAGCAGTGTTTCTCTCCTTCACTACAAATCCTGGTGAGCAGCAATGGCCTAACGCCCAGCCCCATTCCCAGTCCAACACGCCGCTTCAGGTAAGCACCCGCTTTCAGATGGCCATAGTTACTGCAGCTTATTAAATACATGCATAATATAATCTACTGGTGTTACTTTAACTTTACTCCTGATCAGTATACTTGTTTGTAATAGAAATCAGTTCACAGTGAGACTTTAGCACCAGCTGACTCTGTTTTGATTTCCATTTCTCCTCAGTGGCATAGAACATGATTTATTTTGCCTTCATTAATTTATGTTTAAAATCTAAAGGCCATGGTGGAGATATTATTGGAGATCACACTTCACAAAGGTCCAGAAGGAACGAAACATCCTAATTAATTGGTGATTTTTAGAAAGAGTAGTGTGCAGGATTTTTTCTTTTCAATGTGCCATCTTTGATCTAGAAACAAAATGAATGTCTCTCTGGGCTTGGAAAGTAAGATGGAGGGAGATGCAGAAATAAAAGATGGATAGAGGCAATCAGAGCAAGAACAACAATTACAACAACAATAAATAGCATATATTTATCCTAAGAGAAAAGCTTTCTAAATGTAGCTCAGAGTATGGCTGAGTTTGTAAATGTATTGTCTGACATCTTGTGTGACTTCTGTTCTCTTTAGCAGACGGAGTCAAAGCCCGATCAACTGCATCAGAGCCAGCATACTAGGGCCCATGAAACGCAAAGGTGAGCGTGCTGCCACGAGTGAAAGTCTGAAGGAGTTTACTTGATGCTTTTAGAGTAAATGTAATACCTGTTAAAATCCTAACAGACACTTTATAAATGGATAGAAGTGATCCGTGTCATATTTAGACTTTAAGTCCTTTAAGAAAATAAGTGGAGACAGATGGTGCCAAACAGTAAACAGGGTTTATTAATGCCAAAGGTAAGAGTTGTGTTAAAGTGAATTTAGCTTTATTTAGTTCATATTGAAAGACCACTTAAAAACGTAAACCTCTATGTCTGAGGTCATTCAGCTGGTATGTGTTGATTGGGTTTATTGTTAATGGGAAACTGCATCGACTTTTGAGGCTTGAATAAAAATAAGTATATATAATTCAGTTGATTGATTTGACTGTGCAGATCGTTCAGTTTGTTTTCTGTTTAACTGATTGATATTCAATGGGCAATTCTCAAATCAAGCTTTTAGGGACTGTTCGATTTGTAAGAGTAAAACAATGAGATCCTTATATTATATGATTTATTCTCAGATTTGGATAACAACAGAACCCTTTAAACCTAACTGTTTCTGGTAAGAAAACTGCCTTAACTGTTGGGGTCTCTACGCTCTGCAGGGGAGATGGAGACTGAGAGTCAACCTAAGAGGCTCTTCCAGGGTACAACCACTATGCTGTCCTCCGATGTGTCCAACCTGTCAGATCTCACCTGGTAAGACGTGGATCAGTAAAAATAAGCTTAGACATTCACAGTACTGTGAAAGTAACCAGACGACCAGAGTTAACAAGAGTACCTATGATCAGCAGGACACTGAGTGAGACTGTGCCTTTTTGTTTTCAGTTCAACTAGCAACATAAGAAGCAGGGGTGGAGTTTTTGTGTTGAGAAACGACATGTAAGCAAAGACTGTTAGCTGCGCTTGTATGCAGATATCTGCTTAATGACGATAAAGAAAGCTAAATTGTAGTTCAATGCTTGTGAGTTTCAGGATTGAATGTAGGCTCAAATATTTCTGACCCAAGGACGGTTTACTGTGTGAAGTCAAAGCCTGATGAAACACCAGTGCATGATTCTCCTCGTACTACTATAGAGTAAAAACAAAACACTTCTAAACTAAAATAGGACTTGTTAGACCTAGAGTTTACCTTTTAATGTCAAACTTGTAAACAGAGGTTAGATTTACTGATGTTACTCACTGAGATTCTTCTAACAGATGAGTACATGTTTGTTATTATATATCCTATGATTAATTATTAATGACAACAATGAGCTGATCACGTTGTCATATTTTACATGCATACATGATTTTATTTCTTCAAAAAAAAAAAGAAATCACTGACTTTTAATCCCTCCTTGGATGATTTTGGATGTCAGAAGTCTGGACTTTCACAATGTCATAGATATTTTTATTAAGCCACTTCTCTTCGCTTGGACCAGCCTCCAGGAAATGATCAAGTTTTAACACATTTAAACCCCATCCTATGATTACTTTTCTGTTTTTTACATGTTTTTTAAGCTCACAGACAATAGAATCAGATGTGAGATGTAGGTGAGCTCTCTGTCTCCCAGAGTATTTAATGTAAAGGGTAACACTCTGTGTTTGCCAAAGTATCACTTTTTGATAGTCTTAACTCAACATGTTATTCTTTCAGTCACTCCCCAGATTTGCTGGATGGCAGCCTCAGCAGCGTCGGCTCGTCCACAGACTCACCCGGCAAAATGGAGGGAGTGTCGCCTTCCTCGTCCAGCAACTCTCCCTTCGCTTCCCTCCAGGATCTGTCCCCAAAGTGAGCGTGGGACGACTAAAGAAACGACAAAGGAACGGCGCCCCCAGAAGCTTCTCTCCAGGGAACATGTTTCCTCCTCAGACCCTCCATTAGCGCCTCGATTTGGTTAAAGTGGAGCTTTCCATGTTTGTATCTGATGTGTATGGCTACATTTTGGAGAGGTGAGATATGTTTGTGTTCAGGAAATGGAAGCCATGGATGAGATTGAGTGTGCAAGAGGGGAGCCTGGTGAAATCACACAGGCCTGAAGATGCTGTGAGCACCACATGGCTTTCATAGTGAACTTGTGTTCTGAAGTGGATAGGCTGCCGTTTCCCGTCACTGGAGAGACATTGAGCACTGGACATGTAAAGACAGCTGGATGTGTACTTTTCTTTGATTTGTGCTGATGAACTTCTGTCCACAGGCCTCTGTATGTATGCAGTCTGCAAATGTTGTAAGAAAAGATTTAACTTATTGTTTCCCTGCTTTGTTTGTAATTATGTAAATATTAAACTTGTCAAATGTGGTACATAGTTTTAAGTTTGTTATTGGCTGTGAGGTGAATGTGGGCAGAGGTCTTCAACAGCAAAGGTGTTTGTTGTAAAGGAACAAACTTCTGGTTTAGATCTATGGAGGTTTCTATTCTGTTATATTGAAAGTCATTTCAGCACATATTCATATTTTTATGATGGGGGCGGGGAACTGTGGTGGGTTCTTTTTAGGCTTTTATACCCAGTATGCACCTAGTGGTAAATTGTGGCTGAAGTAAAATGGTCTTCACTGTTTGGCTTTCAACACTACAGGTTCCTCTGTATCCTGTGTTCTTGTCAGGATGTTTGTAGATAAACAGAGTATTAAAATTTTTTCTTATTTATAGAAAAAGTATATATAAAAAATGGATGGTGATATTTTATTCCCTAGTAGAAAAACATTGATGTTTTCAGTTACACCGAATCAACTTACTGCTGCAATGTTTAGCAAAAAAACCAAAATGTCACCACCACATCGTGAGTTAAGGACTGCTGTTTCTGCTGTGGATTCATTTTGTATGAACTTCTTGCACATGATATGAACCCTGTGATGTTTCAGCCACTGTGTAAGCCGAGTAAAACTTGACTTTCTTGTAATACAGCCCAGAAATAACAGTATGCAGGAGGTTTAGCCTGTACTGTGATTTCTGCACCTACATGTGCTTTAACTGACACAGCACAAACTTCTTCATGGTTCTGTAGCCTTTAATGAGTTCTGTACAAAAGAGATTGTAAGTCATTTTATGGAAGTGTGCCCTTTAGTTTAAATCTGTGTTTGCAGTTCACTTTGTCTTTTGCTTTCTACAAATCAGAGTGGGCAATGGTCTACTTGTTCTGCTGTTGACAAGATATTTTTTAAGTTTTCTTTTAGGTCATATAAAGCGTTCAGGGCATGAATCTAGTAAATGTTATACTTTGTGTCTGTGATCAAAAGGCTGTCATCTTTTAAGCTGGCTCACATCATGCCCATGCTTTGTTTGACTGCAATCGTAGCAGACATCAGGATTAAATAAATTATTTCTCTGATGTGTCTGTGGAGCTGAATATTCCAGGAAGGTTTTTTTTTTCTGTCTGCAGCACAAGACTCACTCAGACTTGCTTATGTTAACATTATGTGCCATTTATAAACCTCGACTCCTTTGTTACTCAGTGAGAAATTAGCGTAACAAATCGTGTTTCCAGTTTCAAACCGTATATTGTCATTTAATGAACTCCTGAACTTAATAACTTGATCTGTGAACATCGTAACAGACAGCCACATGGATATTTTATTAAATGTTTGGAGCATTGATAGAATACGGCGAACAGAGCATCGCTTTCAAAAGAAGATTTGAACCTTTGGTGACATTTCAAAGAATCTTATTCCTGGAAAAATAAAAAAAACTCAAACACTCTCCAAACATGCATACAAATCATTCAATACTAAAATGACTCAAAACATCAACATAGGGATGGTTACAGGTGAATATCGTAACAAAAGTTTAATGGCTTTATGTACATGTATCATGTTTGCATGTAGATTCCTTCACACTCAGGTTAACCATATTCTGTTACATAATGGCAACTGAAAAATACAGACAGAGTATACAAGGCCAAAATACACTTTCAGTGGCCTCATGTTTCTTCACAGGCCCTGCTCAGAGTCAGCTCCTCTCACACTGCCAATCCTTTGAGCTACACTCAAAGTTCTCTTGTTTGTAACAGGTCAGTAAGTAACGTGTATAGAGCAACACAAATAAGTGGATTAAAATATACTAAAAAATAAGTTTTTGTGGGAAGGTAAAAACTGAACAAGAACCCTATCCCACTACTGTCAGCTGTACTCATTGCAGAGTAGTGCCTCTGGTGTGAGTGTTCTCTTCGCCTTTCTATCGTTTTCCATCCTTCTCTTGGCTCACAGCGTTTCATGTGCGTAAGATGACCATCGTAAGAAGACCTGGAGAAACAATTTTTTTTTATTTAAAATATATAGCTGTCTATTAAAAAAGGATTTTTGAATGTTTTCTTTTCCACTTACCGAGAACATAAGCAGCTACAAGTTTCTTGTTAACACTTAAGTGGAGGTAGACAGGCACAGTAGATTCTTGCTCCCCTAAGGTGGGGAGCATCAGAGCAGCCATACATACCAGGCCAAGCAGCACTGTCAGCAGACTCGGGCCTCCAGCAACAGGTCTGCTCTCTTCAAGGCACAAAAAGCACACAATCAAATAAATCCCCTAGAAAGCCACAAAGGCTTTCAGCCCCAAGCCAACTTATTTCAACTGAATATTAAAGTCAATTACAACTTATTCATTACAATATATGTCAATCAGTTTATGTGTCAAATGCCTAATATACATTCTCCACAGGCCACAAAAATCTGTGTTAAAGACACAATAAGCACCCGTAATTAAGTTTCTAAACATTTGGCGCCATCTAGTGGTAACCCTACATAATCATATTTAATCCTACCTGTCTGAAATGCAGTCTGTTCAAAAAACTCGCTATCTGTAAACTGCTCTTTGAGTCTGCGTTCTTCATCATGGGGTCGAGGGCTGGGTGGCTCCTGTGAGGCAGAGGGCCGAAGTGTGGCTGTCACCTCTTTGCGACCCAAAGCTTTCCGTTGACTCTGCTCGGACACCTGTAGACGGAACTTGTCGTACACCCCGTAATGACATGCCCGGACATCTCTGTGTCTGATTACTCTGTGTGGACAGATTTGACCAGATAGCACATGAAGTTAGCTGTATAAAAAAAAGCATTTGGCAAAATGTACAGTCCAATCTATATTAGTAATCTATAAACAATAAAAACATGGATGGGAATAAACAGGGAAGGTATGTCTTCCGGGACATAACCAAAAAAAAAACAAACAAAAAAAAAACTTACATGTCAACACAACACTGTGGCTTGACAGCTCCGGTGGAATCAACCACAGTGTACTTGTTTGGCGCTGTGCACAGCACTGATACAAGAAAGTACAGATTATTTAGACCAAAGTACGCCATACGTGGATACCCAAATAGGTTGTTTCACTCTGCCAACTGACCTTTGAACTTGAGCGCGAACTCATATGGATTGTAGAGGGTGAGCACCTGCTTGTGAGACGTCTGCTCATCTGCATAGAAGACGAGCTCAGTGGGGAACACGAACACGGGAAGGCTTCCTTCCACCAGCTCAGGCTGTCGATGCTGCTGCTGCATTGGCTCCAGCTGAGCTCTTCCCCTTCCCCGTCCACAGTCTGCCTGGGCCCCCCCACCCCTCTTTCCACAAACTATCAAGCTGTGTAAACTCCCTGTAGGTGGAAGTGGCGCTTGTCCTCAATCATTGCCTCAGAGCCAAAACAAGGAACTGTGAAGAAACATAAGGGATAAATAAATTGTACTGACAAAAGAGGCACTTGTATGGCACTTGTACTTGTATTTTAAATCTCTATTGCCTTGACATTAAATCAGAAACAATGCATTTCATATTCCATTTAAGTAGCCAACAGCTGCTGCCCATCAATGTTTTTTAAACATGACAAATACAATGAATGTTATTACTACTGCCAAACCATTACTGGATTTAGGAGGCCAGTAACACACACATTGACATTAGATAGATAGACAGACAGACAGACAGACAGACAGATTATAGATATATAGATAGATAGACAGACAGACAGACAGATTATAGATAGATATATAGACAGACAGACAGACAGATTATAGATATATAGACAGACAGATTATAGATAGACAGACAGACAGACAATAGATATATAGATAGATAGACAGACAGATAGATTATAGATATATAGATAGACAGACAGACAGACAGACAGACAGATTATAGATATATAGATAGACAGATAGACAGACAGATTATAGATAGACAGACAGACAGATTATAGATATATAGATAGACAGACAGACAGACTATAGATATATAGATAGACAGACAGACAGACAGACTATAGATATATAGATAGACAGACAGACAGATTATAGATAGACAGACAGACAGACAGATAGATTATAGATATATAGATAGACAGACAGACAGACAGATTATAGATATATAGATAGACAGATAGACAGACAGACAGATTATAGATAGACAGACAGACAGACAGATTATAGATATATAGATAGACAGACAGACAGATTATAGATATATAGATAGACAGATAGACAGACAGACAGATTATAGATAGACAGACAGACAGACAGATTATAGATAGATAGACAGACAGACAGACAGACAGACAGATACTTTATTGATCCCGAGGGAAATTCAAAGCATCCAGTAGCAGGTTACAAAGACGTACATGACATGAAACATTTGTTACAAATTAACCACAAAACCGATGCCCCCCCCCCCCAATACATATATATTAACCCGAAAAAAGATTTAAAGAATACCCCTAGATGAATCAAACTTAAACCTGTGCAGTTAAAAATAGTACAAGAAATTATAAAATATAAAATAAAATATATGTGCAATTTAAACAAGAACCTATAAACAGTTGAGGAAAAACATCTGTAATTAAACCTGAATATAAAATATAAAAAGTGTTGACCCTCTGAAGTTGTGTTGTTTATATATGTACAGCAATGTTTAAAAAGAAGAATTATAAAAAAAACAGACATTAAATAACAGTCAGTGCAAACATTAAATGAAAGGAAAGTTTTATGAAACCACATTACTCAGTATTAACTTTTGTATAAGATAACATACCGCTGTTGCAGATTGCACATTTAAATTAATGACAGTGATTCATCAAATTCTTCAGGACTTATTCTCGCACACGAAATTGCAGACAAATGTTGTTGTTGTCGGTTTTTTTTTTTTTGGGGGGGGGGGTTACTTTAATTGTAAGATAGGGCAAGATGGGGAAATTGTAATAAAAGTAAGTTTTTGAGATGTGAAAAGGGAAAGCATTGTTGAACGCCATGTGGCAGGTCATGTGACTCTTGGTGTTTACATGCTGAACTCCAGGAACCTTTCTTGGTGTTGCAACACTTTTGTTCTCCACGTACACACAAAACAAACACAATTAATCCATTATATCATCGACATAAACGCATTTTTCAAGTTCTTGTTAACTGACGTATAAAACATAATGGTTTAGTTTTTAACCGTATTCAGATAAACTGTAGGTAATAATAAAAACAGACGTGAGAAATGACGTGATAATGTGACTATATTAGTTATAAATTCAGCAACAGGGTGTTGTAAATAACGCGTTCGTATCTAATGATTATCCAGAAATCAACCACACAACATGACAGTGTATGACAGAGCAGGAACATGTTGTTTAGCTAATGCTACAGAAGGTAAACGGTAGCTAGCTTTAGCCCCAGATGTTAGCAGATAGCAAACTAACGTTGTCTTCACGTAGTGTCATTACAAACCACGAAACACACACATGTGATACTTAACGGGAAAGCTAGGAGTGAGACTTTACCTTGTTAACAACGCACTGGCTCGTATATCTTTAATGTTATCACTTGTGTTTGGGCTTCAGCTCCCACCCTGCTGTTGTTTCTCACCAGCCTTTTTCTTTGTCAATAATATACTGCAGATCTCGCAATGCATCCTGGGAAGGCAGAGGGCGCAAGAGAACGTGAAGACGTAAACAAAACAGACGTAAAGAATAAAATCATAATATAATAGGATGTATATAATTTAAGCATTTAAACGCCCTAAGTTATTCTTTGCGAAACGCATCCAAATATGAACTGTATTAGACTGAGACATTTTGTCGGTAAGGCATTAATTATAGCTTTTTTTATATTATAAACTACATTTGGGAGATTATATTTTTGAAGTATCTCACCCACAGACCCACTAAAACAGCGAAATTATACTACTGTTCACATTTTACCATTAAATTCACTAGATTATTCACCTTTTCAAAGACAAATGACGTGAAAGCCTAGCTATAAATTACTTTCAGAGCCAGCTTGATGTTGAATTTATTCTAACTGATGGACTGGATGTATCATCAGAACTTGTCTTGGAGAGATCTGGCCCCTTATATGCTACAGGTAGACAATCTAGTGTCTGAGGTTGGCTGGTGACATTCCTCTAATCTTTATATCTGTAACGTATTTTTCCTTATAAATTAATGTGTAGATAAGAGTCGATATAAAATGTTTGTTAGAGAGAGGGAGAGCCAGACAGAGCGAGAGAGAGGTGGCAGGATGCGAGGTAATATGGAAGGAATTTCATTTTCTTCAATGTCATCTCTCTTCAAGCAAATATTATTCTGCATGATCTGAATCATGTACATACCACAGCAAACATGGGCTTACGTACATTTAATACTCACCTAAGACGCAAGGCCTTTATACTACGTAGTACCCTATCTGCCTCGACCTCTTTGTATATATTTATGTATTGTCGGGGGCGTGGTTTATGGAATTGTGCTCAGCCAATGGGGTCGCAGTGAAGGCAGCGGGGCGTTCCATTCTGTTAGGAGCATATATTTATGTATTGTCAGGGGGCGTGGTTTATGGAATTGGGCTCAGCCAATGGGGTCGCAGTGAAGGCAGCGGGGCGTTCCATTCTGTTAGGAGCATATATTTATGTATTGTCAGGGGGCGTGGTTTATGGAATTGTGCTCAGCCAATGGGGTCGCAGTGAAGGGAGGGGGGCGTTCCGTTCCGTTAGGAGCAGAAGTTGAACAGCGCCGAGCTCTAGAAAGGCAGATAGAGAGGGAGCAAAAGCAACGGCCCTCTTCTGGAGGGGGGGGGCTTATTATAACAAATATATACACACATGTGTGAACTGTTTAGCGCACGATAGGTCATATGTGGACAACAGTTATTTTAGAAAAGCATACAACCGCGGCTATACATTTAAAATGCCTATTTTAGTTTTCCTGTTAGACACGTCCGCCTCTATGAATCAGCGCACTTATTTGGGTACGACGTATCTGGACGTTGCTAAAGGCGCGGTTGAGGTCTTTATGAAGGTAAAGAATTATTTTACCCCGATTTTTTTCAGCAAGTACGAGCCGTCGGAGAGCTTAGGATTCCTTGGGCAAGATTGGTCTAAATTAATACATGTTGTTTTGGTTTTGTTTTTTGACAGCTGCGTGCCCGAGACCCGGCTAGTAGAGGCGACAGGTACATGCTAGTTACATTCGATGATCCACCATACGGAGTGAAGGTAATTATTTACATTTGTCAGAGCGAACGTATTTTTCTGATTTTTTATTGTCCCTCTGGTTTGTAGTCAGTGCTGGGCGGCTTCCCGGTGGCGAAAACGGCTATTTTTTTGCTCCATACCCGCAGACCCGGAGCTGCACTGCCTCCGACCATCCAGCGGACATTTTGCTTTTGTGTTGAGAAAAGTCTCAGGCGTTGAGATGGAGGCGGAGAGATTTATTATCGCTTATGACGTCACTATTTTTTTTAAAGTAGAGTGTCCGGATTGGTTAAGGAGCCGGCCAATCATATCCTCCTCCCCCCCCTCCCGTTCCCTCATCCATGCATTTCCATTGGCCAATCTGGGTTGAAAGTTGATAAACCCTTCATCATGAGTTTTTTTTTTTTTTTGCTACTTATGTGAGTTCGCTTGAAGGAAATAATAATTCACATGATAATTAATAGTCATACTATAGTCAAACTCTCCCACGAAAGCAAAAAACAAAATGTATTAATCACTGCAATAATTTCATGGTCAGCCAAGCAACCCCCCACACTAATCTATTAACTCGTCCAATAACCAGGCACACGTTTCTCACTCAACTTTACACAAACATGCACAATAAAACAATATTTCAGACCCACATACATCCCTGAAGTCCTTCATCTACGCCAGTAATCGATCTGTATTTGAAGTCTTGGCTTGCCTAACACTGTCTACAAACACTAAGCTACTCCTACCAAAAAGTGCCAACATGTTCATTAATTAATATTTTTGATTTAGTATCATTTATGCATAATGGTATATCTGTTTTTTAATGACCTATCAAAGGACGACTTTGAGCTCACTGCAGTAGTCCCTAAAACATTATTGCTTTATATTTTTTCTATTCCTTTAGGCACAAACCGTTTGTGGGTCTGAAGTCCCACACTTATGCTCTCATTTTTGTGATGCATTATTCGGAGCGAGTCCAGTCCAATTTTTCATGCATCCCACTGAAATAGCCCTGTGTATAACATTTTAGCCAAATGATCCATTATTTTAATTCTCCTCACATAGAATCATCAAGCTGCTGTTATCTAGAGGGTTTTTTTCCTTGCAAAGTCTGCCCTCATCTCCTCTTCCTCCTGCCTTTCCTCTCTTTGCTATTGCTGTCTGCTTTGTGCAACAACGACTATGATGAAAGGACGAGGTTACACCGAATGGGGCTACTCTGATTGCACAGTTACAGATGCAATAAATTGTTGATGCAGAGGATGAGAGAGAGGAGGTTGGATGAGAAGAAAATAGTAATGTTCTGAAGTCTGAATTATTGAGTAAAGCCTTACTGGCCTACACAATTATCTGTGTCTGGATTTATTACTATGCTGCTTCCCTTGTGAATGTGTTTCCACCTACAGCTCTGCCGGCTCTGTGATGTTGCTTCTATAAAGGTGTCATAATTACCCAACAACAGTCATATACCGCTGTGTGCTTTTCTGGCCTGACTCAGAGCAAACATGTTGATTTTGGCGCTTCGAGTTTTTCTCTCCAACACTTCATCTTTCTCTCTCTCTTTCTCCCTTTCTCTCTCTCTCTCTTTCTCTCACTGTCTCTCTCTGTCTTTAGCCTCTCCCCTCCCTCTCCTCATGGAGGAAGTGGTAAGCTCGCAGGTCATCCTTAGATTAAGCATGAAGCTGCAGCAGTAAGGTCCTTGACCCCGCTGTAGAAAAGTCCATCAGCAGTGACATGGCCACATCCTCTCCTGTGGGAGTATGTCTCTGTCACAGAGGACATGCAGCAGTGGGAAGTGTATTTTTGGATGCTTGTCATGAATGAGATTAGACTCTTTCTTAAACAGAAACATCCAGCTCAAATGTTGGCCTGCTTTTCAACAATATTATCTTCTATTTCCAGAGCTTGACATAACCTGATTTGATTTAATGGTTGCTCTGGTGTCGCATTGCACAGAAACAGTTGGTGTTTATAACTCCTTTTACCAATGGTGGCTGTCCATGAACAAAGCTCATTCTGTTTTTCTTACTAATACCATAGAATAGGTATCTGTGGGTGTGGATCTATTTTGGTTTGCGGCTACTCTCGCCCGTTTTTAATAGCTGTTTGTTCTGCAGTTCATTCACCACACTGTGCGTTGTATGTATTTCAGGCAGGCTGGAAGGAGAATCATGCCACCTTCATGTGCGAGCTGAAGAACCTGCAGGCGTCTGGGCTAACTACCTTAGGCCACGCTCTCCGCACAGCCTTTGACCTGCTTAACCTCAACCGCCTTGTCTCAGGCATCGACAACTATGGACAGGTATTTGATGCCAAAATACAATGATGCGTTTCTTTTGCAGCAGTCTCACCCTAATTAAAACATTTTGAATAATATTTAAGGCCCTAAAAACACCGATCAACACGATGGTGACATCTCTTTTTTTGTCATTGTTAAGATGTGTTACATCACACTGACTGTCAAGAACTTTAATTTGATATGTAATTAGTTTGCCCTGTGTAAGTCCGGTGAACTGCAGATTCAATATGTTGTTCTGTGACATTTATTTATGTAAGCAATAAGCAGGCGAGGCTATGATCAGCATTCCGTGCAGAATTTAAAATAGTCAGAATAATGTGTGAGTAGGACTAAAAAACCCAGAGGGAAGTAAATAAAAAGAGAGACACTCTTGGGGGAAATGAAGTGCTCATATCAAGGCATGGTTAAGTCAGCTGCACGACAAAAATGTATTTTCCTGATGTAGCTGTATCATTCAGTATATGTGGGCTTTCCCTGGATTAATAAAGGTTTATGAATGTAACAAAGCTTTCAGCAGGCTCTTCTTTATTCATTTAACTGGAGACAAAGAGAAGATTATTGACTTTTCACTGCAGCTTATTCCAGTCTGTCCTGCCTCAGTGAGCCCCTTCTTGAAACACAGATAGATTACTACTCTCAAGTAACGATACAAGCTGGGGGTTGTTAATCTACTTAGGTATTCTATGTGTGTTTGAACTAGACAGGACTGACCCCCGCAGTACAGTGGTATAGACCTCTGTCTTTAAATGTGTAACACAAGGACACTTTGCAGTGTACAGCTTCAAGACTAAAGGCTGCAACATACTCTTCACTTTAGCATGCAGGCGGTTATCAGAGGTGTGGAGCTAATACAATAAAATAGTGAAACAGCACACCTGTCTTTTGAAACACAGAACTTGTACCATGACTGAAGTGAGAAACTGAGAAAGAAATCAGACCGGTGGGAAAGAATGGGGTCACTGTTTGCCTGAGCCTGGATTAAATTGCTGCATGTTACTGTTTCTCTCTCAGGGCCGCAACCCCTTCTTCCTCGAGCCATCCGTGATCATAACTATCACTGATGGGAACAAGCTGACACACAGCTCTGGGGTGCCCGACGAGGTGAGAGACACTTTTAGCGATGGTATTGTGTACTTCTGTGTCCTGACTGAAAAACCTATCATCACTTTTCTCTACCCTGTCTGTTGTCCAGCTGCACCTGCCCCTCAACTCTCCATTGGCAGGCAGTGAGCTGACCAAAGAGCCTTTTCGCTGGGACCAACGTCTGTTTGCACTGGTACTGAGGCTGCCAGGAGCAACCACGCCAGACAGCGAGCAGCTCGGCAGTGTCCCTACAGATGAGTCTGCCATCACCCAGATGTGTGAAGTCACTGGAGGTTTGGCAGTTTCTTATTTTGGTGCACCAGTTATTTTCATTCTGTTTTACGGTAGGACTAATTCATTCTGTTATATATGATAGTAATGCCTCCTGGTCTCTCTTAGGGCGATCTTACTGTGTGCGGACACAGAGGATGTTGAACCAGTGTCTGGAGTCTCTGGTCCAAAAAGTTCAAAGTGGTGTTGTCCTTAATTTTGAGAAGACGGGTCCAGATCCGCCTCTTGTTGGAGAAGGTGAGTGTTTGGGCTCACTGAATGAACACAAGTCTTAACAGTTTGGCATACCTCGAACATCTGGCCGTGGTAGGGCCCCGTCAAGTTTGAGAGTGTTAACTTGGGTTGTTGGTTTTTGGTTGAGAATGTTTTTCTCTCCTTTATTGTACCTTCTGTTCTTTACAGAGAGCTCGGTGGAGTCAAGTCGTCCTGTACCCTCCTTCAGCTCACAGGCATGGCACAGCTGCCACAAACTCATCTATGTGCGACCCAACCCAAAAACAGGAGTTCCAGTCGGGCATTGGCCCATACCAGAGTCCTTCTGGCCGGACCAGAATTCTCCCACCCTGGTGAGCAGAGAGAGGCTAACAATATCTCAGCTGCAGCTTTAGCCTGTCAACCTGCAGGTTACCTCTAAAAGATGTTTTTTTAATGTGTATAAATACTCAATAACTCTCTGGACTGTCTTAGACATCTAACTGTAATCAAGTGTCTAAGTAGGAAAATTAATGTTTTGATATCCATCATGTGCATCATCTTAACATGGGTTGAAACCATGCATAAATATGTCGAACAAGCAAATCACTTAACTTCATTTTCTGCTCACAGCCTCCTCGCTCTGCACATCCCATGGTGCGTTTCTCGTGCGTGGACTGTGAGCCAATGGTGATCGACAAGCTTCCCTTCGACAAGTATGAACTAGAGCCATCTCCACTCACCCAGTTCGTTTTGGAGAGGAAGTCCCCACACATGTGCTGGCAGGTATGGCAGATATTCACACTCCCCTCAGCTCCCCTGGCATCTATCAACTGTCACCGGCTCTGCCCCCAAGGACTTTTCTGAACACCAGTAATAATGAGTCTGCTAGATTTATCTAAAGTCATTTATCTGAGTCAGCAATGAGCCTCACATCTGACGCTTTGTTACTAACAATCAACTAATGTTTATCTCTTCCTTTGTTTATATCCACAGGTGTTTGTTAGCAGCAGTGCAAAGCAAAATGACATTGGGCAACCATTTGGTTACCTTAAAGCCAGCACCACTCTCACCTGTGTCAACCTGTTTGTCATGCCTTACAACTATCCCGTCCTCCTTCCACTACTTGGTAAGACATGTTTCTGGGTCACTTCATATATTTCAGTCCTCATAACAATAAATTAAATACACTTTGTTCTCTAATAATTCTGTACAATTAATAGGTGTTAAGGGGATAAGGCATTTTATGAAGCCCATGGAAGTGAATGCTTTTAGGCTCTTCTATCATCACCTGTATTTGTACAGGTGATGTCAGCCCTGCAGCAACTTTATTAACAGACACTCCGTTGTTTTGTCTCCTTTCAGATGACTTGTTTAAAGTGCACAAACTAAAACCGAACCTCAAGTGGCGACAGGCTTTTGAGATGTACCTGAAGACAATGCCTCCATACTACCTCATGGTAAAGTGCCTTTAGTATTTGTTAAGGACATGTGTTGATACTCTTTTTTTTTATAAAACACTTACTGTATTCTCTTGCTTTCTTCTGACAGCCCTTAAAAAAGGCCTTGAGGATGATGGGGGCACCTAATCTTATTGCAGACACCATGGACTGTGGCCTGAGCTACAGTGTTATCTCCTATTTGAAGAAGCTCAGTCAGCAGGTAAAAACTCATTGACTACAGGTTCCCTTTAAAACAGTTCTGAGGAATGTGATCGTTATTGTATGAAGTGTGAGGCACAAAATAGTGCACAACACAGCACGCGTCTCATTGCTAAATTCTGACTGACACGGTGCTTAAGTTGTGTAAGTAGCACATTTACTCTAAATGTCTTTGATGTGTTTGTGCTGTTAACAGAGTCCTCTCCTTACCAAAGTCTCATATCCGTCTGCACTAATGCATCGGACCAGACAGTTGTTGAAAGTTGTGCTCCTGTCCCTCCTTTGTGTGTATTCAGGCAAAGATGGAATCTGATCGTCTGATCGTCTCTGTTGGGAAAAAAGCTCCACAAGAAACTGGCATCAAGGTGAAGAACCACTCCAACTCCCTCTCTCTGGCCTACCGCCAGGACTTCAAGCAGTTGCTACAAGGAATCACTGGGGAGGGGCCTCTACGCCTTGTGGACCTCAACTTCAAAGAGTTTGCTGGCTTCCAGATCGCCCTGCTCAACAAGGTAGATGTTAGACAGAAATTACACTCTGTGTGTGTGTGTGTGTGTGTGTGTGTGTGTGTGTGTGTGTGTGTGTGTGTGTGTGTGTGTGTGTGTGTGTGTGTGTGTGTGTGTAAAGTTACAGGAAAATGTTTGATCATTTTTCTCTGACCAAAAAATGCGAATGTATGTTTTTACAGGATTTAAAACCTCAAGCTTATCGAAATGCCTACGACATCCCGAGGCGGAACCTTCTGGATCAACTCACTCGAATGCGCTCCAATTTGCTACGGACATCACAGAAACTCATCCGAGGACAAGACGAAGGTATAAAATCCTACCAAAGAAAATGTAGAGTTAGTTTAGTTTGAGTTGAAAACTTCACTCTCCCCCCTGTTCTGATGAAAGAGTAGCACTCACTGAATACATGTCTTGAATCAAAGCAAATCCAATTTAACATTTTTTAAATTGTTTATGTAAAGACTGCACTGAAACGTGCATGATTGGATGTTTAATAAAAATGTTTTCTGTGGTTTCAGACTACCTGCACAGTATTCCTGTGGCTCAGATGGGAAACTATCAGGAGTACCTAAAAATGACGACGTCTCCGCTGAGAGAGATCGACCCTGACCAACCGAAACGCCTTCACACATTTGGGAATCCTTTCAAGCAGGATAAGAAGGTAAAAGATATATCAACACAAAGGACTGGCAGATACTACCCTTAAGTTATGTTTGCTTTTCTTTAACAAGCTCTTTTATTATGTTTATCTCAGGGCATGATGATCGATGAGGCCGATGAGTTTGTTGCAGGCCCTCAAAATAAGAAAAGAGGAAATTCTGGCGATTCCAACTCAGGCATTACTATGAAGAGAAGGCGGAGTATGTCCCCGTTACTGCGACGACCACAGACCCCTCCAGGAAGCACAAACAACATGGCGGTGGGGAAGAGTCCAGTAGCTGTTTCAGGGCAGCAGAGCCTCCTCAAAGCCGTCCCACAGACCAAAGGTAGAATGAAGACGTCCTGATAAAGGAAAACAAACACACAATCACTGCCACAATTAATACGAGCCATTCATGGAAAAATGTTGCACAGATTGAACTGAACGCTTGTATTCACTTTGTATTTGTTTGCCACAGGAGTAGAAGGCAACGACACGGGAGGCATTGAGACTAATGGGGACAGCGTTCTTGGCTCTGAGTCGGGGGAGATGTGGCCCTCTGAGATGGACACTGAAACAGAGGATCCGCCTTCACTGAGCCTAGAGGAGAAGGCCGGGTTGTGTGAAGCAGAGGGGGAAGAGGACAGCAACATGATCGAGGAGACGCTGCTAGAAGAGCAACTAGATGAGCAGCCATTGGAGGAGAAACTCGACTATGACAGACTGAGTCCACAGAGCCTGCTTGAGGACCCTGAATCTGACCCTGCAGTACTTGAGACTATATATATAGCCCCACTAGATGGCAGCCAAGCAGAGTTGAGGAGCCGGATTATCAAGGAAGTCCGCAAACCTGGAAGAAGTGAGTATGAAATGATGCGTCTTTTTATTCAAGCCTGTTGAAAAAAGTTTCACATTGGAAGACAATTGGCCGTCTCCTGATCTCTTTGTTTCCCCTCAGACTATGAGGCAATACTTGGAATACTGCAGCACCTGAGAGGACCAGTTAACGTCCAGAAGTACTTCATCCAATATGCTATCAGAGAGGCTGTCAGGTAAGAGACAAGTTTTTCACACATGCAAAAAAAACTCCTTCGTATTGAGCTGCATACCACAAAGGTCCAAACATTTCACCCTGACGTCACCCCTTTAAACTGCCTAGTCAGATTTCAACATGAAGTCAGGGATTGCTGAGGTGTAAACGCAGCAGGAAATATTCAGGAAAATTCCAGACAAGCGAGTGGGCAGGGTTGATGATGTTTGTATCACCAACTGGTGCGCTCCTCAACAAAGACAACTTTGTGCACGTAACACTCACCAGTAGAGGTGGGGAACATTTTTATTTATTTCAAGGTTCTTATCTTCTGAGATTTGAAATAGATTAATAACTTCCCAAAAAACTTCTTTTTTTTTTTTTTTTGCCTTATTAGTCACTCCATGCGCCGTAGCACTCAAGTGCTATGGCTAGCTCTTTAACTCAGTAGAATGCCAAATGGAGCAGCAAGAAATTCAGCCAGTATCACAGATGACTGGACTAGATCCTGATGTACTAAGTATGTACTAATTCATAAATAGACTTTGAACCATGAATCAAAAATAGACTCTCAGTCAAATTGTGACCACAAGAATCAGAATCGAAATCGAATCGTGAGTCCCATCCCTACTGACACTGAATGTTCTTTTCCACTTGTTTTTGTTACTGTGAAAACACAGAATTTATTTGAAGGCAAGAAAAATGCCATTACAGTTTTGTACCCGCAGCATCTGCCATTTTTTTTTACTTTGCAGCATCATTTTTTACGTCATGCCTCATGCTGTGGGGGACATACTGTATGTGAATCTGCAACTCAGGAAGATGTCAGGAGCAGGCTGTCTTTAAATTGTCTACACATTTTCAGGAGTCCATGTGTGAAAACAGCTAATAGTAGCTAGTAGCCAATATGAGTGAAGGGAATGAGTTCTTGAATCTGTCCCTGACACATAACATGCCTGTCCTGCCTGCGTCACTGTTAGTCACATTATATTGAAGTTTTAGTGTCCTTGGAGGACTGCAGCTATTAACAATGACACATAACCACCTTTCAGTTCATGTTTTATCAGGTACACCGACATTAATCTTCCATGTTTTTTCTCCGGCAGGTTCAAGAAGCGGGTTCTGATCCAGCAGCTGGAGACGGCCCTCACTGATCTGGAAGAGAAGCAAACAACAACTCCACAGCTTCTCAATGACAATGGCAGTTAGTACTGAACCATTTGTCTTTTTGTTACTGGTAAAATGAAAGAAGCTCCTCCTTTCTGATGTGTTTTCTGTTGACCATTCACCACCATGAAAGAGATGTTCCTGTTGATTGAAAAATGTGGGTACTGAAGGGGGGGGAAAGACCAATGCACTGATAGCAGCAGCTCCCAACTCCCCGTGTGCTGTTCCATCACATCCTGTTAGAGGCAGATGGTAGGGGATTGAACTGGAGGAGAGCCTTCAGGACAGATCCACTGAGGATTATTACAGAGACTTTGAATATAATCCTCATTATATTGATGGATGCCTTAAACATACATATGGCTTTGTCTGTATCAGCACATTGTTTAGAGCAGAAACACACACTTAACACTCCTTTAGAGAGATACACAATAAGCTGTGAGATCCTCATGTGGCACATGATGGACAGAGTCCTTCCTGGTGTTATTCCTCCATAACTGATCTTCTTCAGCTGGTCTGAAAAAGGTTTGTATGACTGCAACCATTCTTTAAAACTGTAAAACATGTGGGTGGAAAGAATCTGAGTATTAACATATATTTTTAATTTGATGTTGTAGTAAAACCTAAATATAATGTGATATTTAAAGACATCTGTATCTCAGTGGGAACATTTGTGGTTAAATGATAATCTACTATCATCTGAATATTCCATTGACAAACCATTGAAAGTTAGAAGACGATGTTGGAAACTCCAAATCCAGTCATTAAAAAACAGACTTGTAAAGAAAAGGTACATTTCTAAAGCCTGCGATACATTTCACATTAACAAACCCTAATCAGAACTGTCTCAGTAAAACAAAGATTCACTTTCACAGATGTCTTTTTTTTATCAGATTGAATTGTCTCTTAAACGGCCTCACTCCCTTTGTTTGACTCGACACATTTAGTCATTTTAACAGCTGCAGTTGATAAACAACAATAACCACATATCACTGTTTACTGTCAGCACGCGTCGTCTTCATGTCCATTAAAAATACCTTCCTTATAATCAGTGTTTACTGCTCTCCTAACTGAGCATCAATATCCTTCTACCTGCCATTACAACAGTACATGAGGTTTGTGAAGTTACTAAAAGTTGACTCATCTCACAGACACGCAGAGTCCTGTGAAATCCCCCTCCAGAGCATCACAAACACTCCATTGATTTCAAGAATAATGACTTTATTGGGAGGAATTTCTGCATCGGTCCAGGCTCAGCTGACAGACACCTGCTGGATATCTGCCCTCTGCTGCTTTTTACATCAACCCAAGTCGATGTAAAAACAAAGAAAGGAAAAATAAATCATCTTTGTTGATCTTTTTTATGACATATGTACACTACTTTTTAATGTTCATAACGACTATAGATTATTTTTTTGTGAATTTGTTTTATGTTTTTCAGAGTATAAGACATATTTTGGATGACATGTTTAAAGCCAATTTTGTAAACTGTTAAATACATATATAAAATGGAAGGTTTCATCAACCTTTTTTTTCCACAAAACAAAAATAAACCTCAGGTAGAATGGTTTTCTGTGTGTGGTTGTCACTTTGTCTTGTTGTACTTTTAATATTCAGAGATTCACCTTCAGTAAAAAGATCAATATGTTGTGATCCTCAGTCAGCTAAGTAATATTTCTGAGTGTATTTCTTTTTATAGGAGCAGAGGAGGGCGTCCACACTACCTGCAGCACTCCCAAAACCATTTTGGGCTTTCATCCCTTTTTCACAAAACGATGTTCACTTGTCACTCATTACATGTAGAGGTGCTGCTTGCCAACAGACAAGGTAGGCAACTGCTTGAGGCCCCGGGCTAGTAGGGGCCCCCCTAAACCAGTGCAGTGGCTCAAAATGTGCAAAGTTTGCAATGACAGTAGGAAACCTTCCTAAGGGGGCCCTATCTGATAGCACTGTCCTCTGCTGCGCTGCTAATTGATGCTTGCTTTGCTCCTGCAGTAACCTAAGTTTGTCAATGGACATCTCAAAAGGAAAGCAAAAAGAAGTAATCTGTCTGGGAGGAAGAAAAAAAAAGAAGAGGAGGAAAAATGAAGCCAGACAGTAACAACTCTTCATAACGACTTGATCTTGAGGAATGTTACTGAAATAAACATGGCCTCTGCCCATGCTGTGTTAGAGTATTTAAAACATAATGAACACTCGTTGGAGGGGGCCTCTTTTATTGCCTAGGACCCCAACAGACTCTAGGATCGCCCCCGGGTACATGCCTATGTGCACTGGGTGTTATCCGTTCACCCTCCTATCTGATTAATTTGAAAGGCCCGAAGAATGAATTTGATTCAGTTATTTATGAGGACAAAAAAACCCAAAAAGAGTGATTATTTGATATTGTAAGTGTCCATTCTGATGAAATATGGGCTATAAAAAGAGAAAAGATGAAACACCTTTATATTAAAGAGTGTTTTTAAACCATCCTCCTCTCAAATGAGTTTTAATGTTAAAACTTAAGGACCTAGATCAGCTGATCAGGCTGAAGAGTTCAACTGGACATTTGAGATTGATGTGACTGGTGTATGGCTGCAGCTCTCCTGAGGTCTAAAAGTAAAGCTCACTGCCACCCTGAGTCCAACAAGAGCAACTGATTAGAGGGAACATTTTGTGATGAGAGTCCAGTAACAAGGTCGCAGCTTCTGCCTTGTGTCTTTAAAAACGTCCCGTTCTATGAACAAGGAGCTTCATCAGTGTCACAATATGCTTTTGTTATCAGTTTCACTAAATTGATTAGAAAGATGTCGGAATAATAAACCACTGACATGACCTCGTTTTGTCCTCGAAAAGCCCTCTGCAGGTTTGATCCAAACACTAGTCTCTAAATGTACATTATGGACAAAAAAACACAGACAGGCAATGTAAAATCAGTACGCATTTTATTAAATTATAAACATCTGTTTAATCTTAACAAAACGTAAATGAAGGAAAAAAAATAAACGTCACCCTGATGAATGTACCAGCGCTTTCTAGTTTATGTTCACAGTATCATCAGAGCGGCTGCCTAGAGGTTTCTGTTCGCACATCTCCGCTGGAGTTGATTTCCTGAAGCAGACCGCTTCAATGCATACAGGATGTAGAGACGAGTCTGCTTCGAGGAAATCATCAACACATATACAATATCCCCATTCATCTGACAAAAAACTCTTTTGAGTTGACAGAGGTTCGCGCAGACTGTTGCTAAAGACTGATGTGTGCTTGAAAGGAAACGGTTAAGAAACAGGCGGTCTCATGCCCCTCATACATAGGATATAGAAAAGACAGCGATATCCTGCTTCAGTTCAGAGAGGACAATAAGGGAAGATGTCTCTGTATCTCAAGACTCCAAAGCAATAACATACTGTATATACAAACAAATCTGCTTGAAAAATTGATGGGTTGGCACAGTCTGTGTTGAATATGGTGGAGACCACTTCTATGGACAGAGATGCATGGACAGCATATTAGTTTATGTACAAATACAAATTAAAGTAGAGGGATTCTCACTCCGTCCCCTCTGTCTAACAAAAAAAACAAAATCTTATCTGACAATGAAGTTACAGGCAGGAAAGGCCAGTCTCAGTGCAAATGCTCCAGTTTGCGTAACCGTATGGGGTTGGGGAGGGCTTGCTGGTTGCGTACAGAGGAGGGCTCCTCCTCCGGCGTGCGGAACAGCACCCGACCCCTGTGATTGAAGAGGTAAAACGACGGGTGGTTCCTCAGCGTATCAAATGTTCTAGAGAGAAAAACAAGGGGACAAAGACGTTAACAAGAAAGCTGTGAGGTGTTGTACACATTAAATACTAACTTCAGCAGATGCAGTGAAGTTCATGTGTGTAACATGACTATTATAATACTATTTATATTCTTACATCAAAGGCATGAAGGAATAAAACCTTATGACATACATCAAGGCGATGATATCTGAAACCAACACTTAATGCATGAGCCTTCTTCATACATGATGCTTTCTCCTCATTTGTTGGAATGTTTTGTCACACTACTGAATTAACATATCAAATATCAAAATACCACAGCCATGATCACACACAGCAAACATACATTACAACGTGCTCTCATTATAAAACGATAAAACGATGAAGCAAGAAGTGAGGGTAGGGCTGGGCGATGTCGAGGGTATATGGTGTATAATCACTCCAGGTTCACTTGCATGCTTTAAACTTGCTTGGTTCTTATTCTTCTGAATAAATTGTTACTAATAATAAGAAGGAACTGGTTTCAGTCAAATTTACAGAACATACCCAATTAACTTGTGCTAAAAAAAATGTTAGCCTAAGAACAAAGCAACGTCACATAAGGTGCAAATTTCATACTGCAGATGAAACCGCTTTAGGAAGCCTTGCTGCCGTTGTGGTTCCAAATGTGCTTTCCCTTAGATGAGTCACAGAGCCCATTTAAAAAAGCAAACTGGCACCAGTGGACAGAAAATGGTGATTGATTCTGTGACTTAACAATTTTGTCTATAATCAAATAAGACACACATTTATACAATGTTTTTCTGTTCTGGCCTTCTCAACATACTGTTCACAGAATAATTTACTGCAACTTAAAAGGGGTTTAGTGTTTTTATCTGTGGGAATTGAACCACGGTTGTTGTTACTATAAATTGGTTGAGGTGGTGAGCAGGCTTCCCCTGTGGCAGAGGACACAAACACACATGTTGTCACTATGGTGGTGCTCTGACTCTACTCACTTGTTTTTCAGTTCTGAGGAGGCGTCCATATCTTTGAACTCTCCAGCAATGTGGACAATACCATAACAGGTCATCACAAACGACAACAAGGTCTGTAGTACAATCTGAAAACATGAAACAAGACACATTGGTGTAAACATGGACAACACTTCACAGATTGTTGTAATAAAAGACTGAATGAGCATGAAAGTTACTCACATCAATTGGTAGTGTCTCGTTTTCCTTCTCTGTGAGTCTCATGTATGACCGATCTGGTGGGGGAGAAACATTTTAATTAATTTAATTGACACACTTTGTCATATGAAGTAAAGCAGATGAACATACTGGTGTCCAAACTACTACATTTGAAAGGTAACTCGCTCTGTCAGCAGTTTTCCAGCCTAGATGGAGGATGATGTTTCAGTCTCCTGTGAATGATTCTCGACGGGGTTAAGCTGCGCTAGCATTTATTAGCTCGCTGCTGGACCGTAAAGGCCCAGCCGGCTGCTCTGTCGCCGAAACTCAAAGACCAACAAAGACCTCCGGGGTTACAAAAACACAGGGAGAAGCGTGTTTTCACACCATGTTTCAACACTTACGCTGTGCGGCTGAAAAAGCTGCGTGGGCTAAGGCAAAAAGTCCGATGCCGACAACACCTTTCCAAAAAGACGAAGCCATCTTGAACCAGTGCTGAGAGGAACTGTATGCAGTGTCGTAAAAACAATGTCGTAAAACAATGTCGTAAACTGCCGGAACCATGACAGGGTAAAAAAAAATAAAAATACCCCACAAGATTAAATCGATTAAAACAATAGTACAAACAAATATAATTTATCATGTATTTGTAATAATTTTTAGTGGTTTCAGATTTTCTATTCATATGCATTTTTTATTTTCGCCCATTATTTGTTAGGAAAACAGTCAGTAATTGGTGAGGGCTTTTACTTTGAAAGGGTAAGCTATCATGTGCTCGTGCCGCTGCCCTTTCCTGTCAGCCAACAGAGCTACATGTTATAGCACACTTAGCTTGTCATCTCTCTTTATATCTTTGTGTTCATCAAGTCTATAGTACGTCCTGGTCAAACGCTAATATGGCAGAGGCCCTTCAAAAGAAACTGAAAGCGGAGTTAGAAAAGTACACAGGGATGCAGAAAGGTAGGTACAGGCTAACAATGCATGGTTTAGTGCCATGTTGTGGCGAGCTAGCTAACAACCCTTATAAGGATAAGATCTCAGTTTATATTTCTTATCAACAATTCAGCATGATTACAACGATACTCCCACTACTATATCAACATTGTTTTTATGAAAAGATGATTTTACTTGTAATGTTTGCTCTGTTTGTAGATGTGAGTAAGAGCATGTCAGCCAGACAGAAGCTGGAGACTCAGCTGACTGATAACAACATTGTCAAAGAGGTAAACCACAGTTCATTTTCTATCTGTAGAAACCTACTCCACTGTTTCCATTGTTGTTGTTATACTGCTAGTTTTCCTACCATGTAATGCTCTTTTATGAAAGGTTTGGTTTCCCTGTGTCTTCTAGGAGCTAGATCTGCTGGACGGCACAAACACAGTATACAAGCTGATTGGTCCAGTGTTAGTAAAACAAGACCTGGATGAAGCCAAAGCCACCGTCACTAAGAGGCTGGAGTACATCAATGGAGAGATGTGAGTCATGGTGTCTTTTATCCTACATTGCAATCATCCTTAGCACCACATTGATATGACATTAAGTAGGGCTAGATTGATATTTCCATGCTTTAAAAACCCAATGAATCCAGTGTTGTTTCTGTCCATATGGGTTATTTCTAATCATGAGCCGTATACCCTCCATCTGTGTGGTGACAGAGTTTATTAGGACTTTACTTGCAGCTTGAGCTGATCACCTGTGATCGTCAGTGTCACCACTGATATAAATAAATAGATATTCTATCGTTGTTCTTTGTCACTGAAGCCTAATGTTGCCAAGTGCTTTCTCATGGTGGACTTGCGTCGCGTCCGTATAAATAATTTAAGAATGAGTATGGGCTTGACCTGTTTTTATGCTATGAGATAACATTTATTATGATTACATAATAATAATACATATTATGATACAAATACAACTTGACTAATTGATGAAGCTGTAATGGATATATACAAATCGGATTTATTTAAGTAACTGCTGAAGGCAGTGGAGCCCATTACTGTAGCACGAGAAACATCAAATGGAGCTATGCTATATTCAGGCATGCTAATAGGACACCTAAACCAACTCAGTTGCCTGTTTTGAAACAAAGGACTAGATATTTCCCTTTGGATTTCTGTAGGAAACACATTTCCGCTGCCTGTTTCATTTAAAGAGAGACTTTGAAGAGAGATATTTCAAACAGAACTCAAAATGGTACCCTGTAATCTTCCTCATTTTAAAGGGATACTTCACCCGTTGAAACATGAATCTGTATTGACATTGGGTCATATATGTAGTAGAAATGTGAAATAAATGTTGAAGATGGTGACTTCTTGACCGTGAAAAGGCAGCACAAGACCTTCAAAATCCCCTTCATCAGTTTGAAGTTGAAACATAAATATTTCGCCATTGTCGGTTCTTCTCAGCTTTCTCCATAGAGCCTGTTAGCATAGCTTCCAAGCAATATGGTGGACGTTAAGTTTTTGATTCTGGGAGTGAGTTCCCACCCACTGATCTGTGATTGGTCTGTAGCTTCAGTGGTCGAAAATATGAGGAACTAGCATTGTAGTTTCACCCTGCTAACCGCAACCGCTTCCAGTGACGCAAAATGATGATTTTTGCGTCACTTGAAGCTCCTTTTCAGACTTAGAAATACAAAGATTTCCTATCTCAGGGGAAAATGAGGGCGGGATGCACGACCATTCAAAAATACTACCAGGTTTCTAATGATACAAAACTTAATGCAAATGGGTGAAGTATCCCTTTAAATGAAATAACTCCTTCAGTTAGATAACATCATACTATTTTACTCTAATGTACTTACCACTAATTCTTTACATTGAGTATTTTCAACGGGCGCTCGGGCAACATGGACTAGAAATAAACTCATGGTAAAGGCAGACACCTGACTACTACTAAATAGCCAAATGTAGATATTTTTTTTGCATGGCTCAGCTGTGTAATCCTGCTCATTAGCATGTAGAGGGCAGTAAAGAGTTAAATTGATGGACGTTAACCACAGCACAGTCCTCATGGTGTCTCTCTGGTCTCAGGATGACGGAGAAAGTCAGACAGGAGCCTCAAATGGTTGTTGAATAAACTGTTAACAGTGTGCAGACTGTAGTTTGAGTGCTGTTTCATAATTTGTAAATGTAATCATCTCATTGGCTAGACACTTATGGGAGATTGATTAGTCGAATGTTACTGCTCAAAGGAGATTTATTTGTTTATTGGTGAAGAGTGTACATATCAAAGAAAGATATATGTTTGTGAAATGGGATTTATTCTGGTGTCTCTCTTATGAGAAATTAATGCTATTTTTTTTTTTTGTTGTATCGTGTAACAGTCAGAGGTACGAGGCTATCCTGAAAGACATGGAAAAGAAATCTGAACAGCATCGAGAACTCCTGTCCAGTTTACAGCAAGAATATCAGCGAGCTCAAGGCATGGCTGGCAAAGTCTGACCATGTGATCCAACAGCAAGCTCACACCGAACCACCCCCCCCCCCACACACACACACACACACACACACACACACACACATACATACACACAGATAAAAAGAAGTGGATTATATAATTTTAGCCTTAAACATCAGTCTGAGTGAATTCTGCTTGTATCGCTGACTTTGTCTTATTACTAATAAACCTGTTTTTCATAGTCCAACCTTTGAATGTTTATTGTATGAGCAGAGCTGATTGTTTAACCACAGCAGCTCATGTTGTGTGGACTGTAATTGGTGGGGCAGGTATGAGGCCACCCAGCAGATGTTGTCCAGTCACTGACCCTCCCTACACCTCAGCACAGTGAAAAAGGCTCAGCAGTGCAGCTTTGTTCACATTAATGAATGTGTTTTCCCCCGCCGTGTACCACCAACGGAGGATTTAGGATACATGAATAATCTACAACAAAGTCTTCAATGGTCTTAAAAAGTCAAAACCGTCTAAAGTACGAATGCAAACTAAGGACACCCAGCTGACCTCTCATGACTTACGTGATAGTCCGCCTGTTGCGTTCGCTGTATTGTTAAAATAATATTAAAAACATCTTAACTATCGCATAAGAACATGTTGAAGATCTTCCTCGAAAACTTTGGATGCAGGGTTTATTTTATCCATGCAGATAACAACGACGGCATGCTAGTGTTGCACCCTTGAAATGAACCGATCAGAACTCGTCGCTCTTCACTTATTTGCAACTTTTATTAAAGAAAAATGCCCTCAGCTTTACACACGCTTCGTTTTAAGCCTACACACACACCTCTGTGTCTCCTTCACCGCACCTCTCTTAAAGGGCCAGTGTCTTCATCTTAAAAGGTAAATAAAACACACAGTATTTACTGTTTACTCTTAGAAATTTAAATTAACTTAAATACTTCTGCAAATTAACTTATTTTAAATAGACACACGGATATAACAAAATGACAGAAAAAAAATGAAAATATGAAAAAGCATTTTAAGCATGTTACACTAGCATTTAACAGTCTTACAACCCTGATGTATCGTCTGAGGATTTAAATAACTGAGGATTTAAATAACTGAGATTTGTGTTAACTTAATATGGTTGCATTGAATTACAGTCTGTTCTTTGTAGGCGACAAAAAAAAAGTCTACCTTTTTATTTTCGTTTTTACAGTTGAATAATTAAACTCGACCTAAAAAACCTTACCGCCAAAGAACAAAGAGCTTTCGTGCACGAGCCTATCACCGTAGGCGCGTGGGAGGCAGCAGACCCATTAACACCTTGAGGTGCGCTGGTTTTATAACCATTAACACCTTGAGTTGCGCTGGTTTTATAACATGCAGACTGTAGCTGTAAAGCTGTCCGACACGTGTCCTTTTGTAGCCCAAATATTTTCTTAATTTCTACTATCATACAATAAAAAGAGTCCTTATTTGTTTAAGAACCTAAACCAACTCTTTGGATTACTAAATTATTAACCCCATGTGTAACAAACATATCGGCGTCAGGTTTGAAGCTCGTGAACTATAGACTAATAAACTATAAGCTTATCCTCTTAAAGTATCAAAAACTGTAGATTCAAAGGTTCATTGGTTAATGCTTTATGAATATTTGGTTGACCTTAGTGCTCCGTGCTTCACATGGTTGAAGAGGCCAAAAGGTGACTTATCACTTTGAGTTTATTGCGTTCTCGTCGATGTGATAAAAAGCAACAGAAGCAGCTGATTGAAATGTTAAGTAGTGTGAACGGGTTCTCATGCTCAAAGCGAAAGTTCCCATGGAGTTCAGTTAAATGGCACTCTACAGTAAGACATGGGACAGAGTCGTCGTGTTTTGATTCTCAGGCTAAACAACAACTGGAAACCTTTAAGCAGTTACATCCGCTGTAGAATAATCCTTAGCCTATAGTTTATACACTGCTGTGGATTTGTCACTGGTCCCGTTTAATCTCCATTTAGACTGGTAAAATACCTATCTGGCTTTAGGCTTTAATTGATTTACTTAGTCATTCAGGTCTTCCTCCGAGGGGTTTAATCTTAAAACGCTCAAAGAGCATCCTGTTACAGATTAACCATGCGGGACTAACACCTGCTTTGGTGAAGGTTGTTGAAGAATCAGCCTTTGAAGGAATTTGTATATCGACAGATTGTAAGCATGGACATAGACCTATCACATGGAGCTTTAGCCAAAACTAACCAAACCAATGTAACGAATTAGAATTAAAAACAAAACAAAAGAGTATGGCTTGAATTAGTGCACTATGGAATAAAAACACTTCACTAAAATATGATTCAACGTTTCAGTCTTATCAACTAACGTAATATTCCAGTTATATGCATCCTCCCATATGTCTTTATTTTTTTAATTGCCAGCACAATATGTCGAGTTATATATAAGCTACTTTATTCCTTCAAATAGTCAAAGAGAATTTCTATGGGACAGGTTGTTTAACCCCCTCTGAGAGCTTCAGGGGGAGGTGTATTGAGAGGTAGCCATTGGCCCTTAGGCCTATTTGAAATGCTAAAAAGCAGAATTAGGTGGCCATTAACACACTTATTTTTTTTTCATAGGCTTATGTGTTCTATTTATTTATACATCTTCATTTATAATCAAAAAACACAATGTAAGTAATGTATAATGTAACAAGAATTAAATAGGATAGACACTTGAAGAAGGCTTGTTGATCTCTCTAAACTTCTTCATAGACCAACTCTGCACATGAGGATGTACGAACTATTGCAAGAACAAACCCTTTGTATGAAGGCATGGAGATCTCTATACAATAGCATGCACACGATCCATTGCAATTGAGAACAACTGTGTGCCAAACTGGTGGACAAATTTGATGGGTAGATACATTGAGATGATTTATGACCTGTACTGGCTGGTTTGCATATTGTTGTGTGAACATCTGTGAAACTTGGCACATTGCATACCCCACCCAAAGCGGTCTGAGACTAGTAAGTGTGCGAACGACCACTCAAGCTGACTTTTGTACATTGAAAACCTGCTCTTTAGATCACAGAAGCACCAGGCTCCCTGATATCAGCATGTCAAAAGACGAATCTTTCATAACTGCTGTCCAGCCTGGATGAAGTATGTGTTAACTGTGCTTTGGATGTCCCACTCCATACCTCCAAAGTCCGCTCGAACACATGCCATTCACGCAACAAATAGGCCACTCGAATGATCTGGAATATCAGGAAATCGGGATTTTATTGTAAGTGAGGACAAAGGAGAAGCAGAAGAGTAGAATTGATTCCAATTGATCTCTTAATTCCTATCACAAACAAGTAGAAATAGCAAAAATAGATTTCATGTAAAAGCAAATATTTCGATTTTACGCAGGCATTACGCAACACCAAATGTGTTCAAAAAATATCATTCATCTGCAGACATGTCGCAGTAAAAAATATAAAACATATTTACATCTAAAAAAAATGGTAAAAAAAAGTGACGCGTGCGTGGCGCAAAAATAAGTCACGTATCCCAGATTCGAATGAAATCTGTCGGTAAAATATCTTTACTGTACAAAAGATCTCAAACTGTACAACATAAACACATATTTACAAAGTCGATCAGCATCTGCTACACAAACTTCATATAAAATCTATGTCAAAGTGTCTGTCACTGAGGCCAGGGCCTCCACACAGGATCAGGGCTGTGCGTGGAGGCTGCCGTGGGGGAAAGCAGCTTGGTGTCACAGTGGAGACCAGTCATGGGGGTCTGGTTTGGATGAGAAAAGCCGGTGGCCCGGTGATGGAGGGGAGACAGAGCAGCAGGATCGGGAGTGGGCGATAAAGCACAGTGGATTTGTCCAGAAGATGGGTGATGGGTCCGGGGCTCGGGATGCGCAAAAGACGCTGGAACTGCACCCTTGTCGGTTTCTCCCGAGTCCCTCTTGCTGGTTATGAAGTGGCTGACCCTCAGCAGACAGGACCTCATGCCGTTACTGTAGTTCTGTCGGCGGGCAGTGGTCGGTCTCTGATCTCTGGACAGGACTTTATTTATGGCGCGGTGACCCCTCTTCACGTCCTTGTCCGTCTTTAGGAATTGTACCACACTCTCCAGGATCTCTGCCTTCTCCACCTTTGGATTATTGAGCTTCTAAAAAGAAAAATAATAATAAGACATATTAAAGACTACGCAAGAGAAACATATATATATATATATAACTAGCAGAGGCCTATTTATAGGCTATGTATGTTTGTGTGAGTCATAAACATGCGCACAGTGACATACCTCATCGTTTGTGCTCTCCAGCATCAACAGTCTCAGAGTCTCCAGACTTTGGTTGATTCGCTCACGTCTGCGTTTCTCCATCACCGGTTTAGACACCTGGGGATTGAAAATAAAATATTACTAAATTGCCCCGAAGTAACATTTTCCATGACTCTACCTGAAGTTATTGGTGACATAGTGTGCAGCAGCTTACCCTTCTCATATTCCTTTGGTGATGCTCTGGTGAAGATAAAGCCTTCATGCTCTAAGCTTGCTCTCGTGTCTTTCCTCGATGTAAACACAAAATCCAAAATGGCACGTCGGCGTCCTCATTGCATTTTGTTGATGTTCATGCAGGTAGCCACGCCCACACGGGGGTCACGCCTCTCATTCATTCAGCAGCACGCGGCCTTGACACAGAAAAACACATTTGGATTTGTTTCAGTCCTGTTTTCTTTTTCAAGCAAAACTGAGTGAGGTTAATGTCATAGGGTCAGTCATGATTAATTTTTACGTCATTAAAAGTTAGGTCTACACTAATAATAGCCTTCATATTTTCCTGGTACAAAATAATATCGGACTATTTAATGTTTAATACAAGTGAAACTAAAATGTCTTGAAGTTTAAGAGACTCAGATTTATTCTATGATTGTATTTTGATGACTTTGCTGGTGCAGAAAATTTAAAAGAGCAAAGCATGCAGGGAAAGGTGTTATCACTGGCCTATTTATTTATTATAAGATTAACTTTATTGTCCCAGTGGGAATTTGTCTTGGACTTCACAGAGCTCTGATGCAGTAGCAAAATAACAATATACATTCATTCGTCGGTAAAACATGTCAGTTAAATGATCATTAAATTCCATACAAGTGAATTACTAAAACCATAAATATGTAATAGTTAAGAAAAGTGATAAACAATGCAGGTACAGGTACATTATATTAGTGCACATTAATCAACATATCAGCAAGCAACCATGTAAATATGGCGGAATTAGCACAAAAGCTAAATTCCATCCATACTCCTAAAGCAGGTAGGCCTATAGGCTACTAATAAAAAACCCATAAACAAATTGACTTTATATTCTATATCTCTCTAAAGCCACATTTCACAGGACAATTTCTTTTCTACCTCAACAATGTTCTCACTATGTACCATAGACTGTAAATATTATGATAACGCCTAGGCTCGTGGGAAACATTTTTGCTTATTGATTTTAGAACCCCCCCCCCCCCCCCCCCCCCCCCACACACACACACACACACACACACACGCACACACACACAAACACACACACCACACCCTCATAAAGGACCACGCTTGATGTGTTGTAGAGCCAAATTGCTCCATTCACACCTCAACCTGTGTGTTGTTACAGACCTGTGTTCAGAGGGGGTGTGGTGCTTAGAGGGCTTCTTAACTGGACTAAAGTTCTGTGCAGACTCAGCATTGTAATGTCTCAATGTTATATTTTTTATAGCCTATAGATGTCCTATACATTTTTTCCAGCTTGGAGCTGACTGGTCTTTTCGTATGTAGCTTTCTTCGCACTGCATTTACGGTCACCCTGATCCTCATTATAGGCTCAAGTGTTGAGATAACACTGGGATGATCGGATCACGGGGATCCCGCAGATTAAGTGGCTTTTCAGAGGCACTGATACTTCCGTTTTCAATCAAAGAGAGGGCGATTAGTGGAGGCCCAGAGATATCTCTTGGTAACTATGGAAACTCACTTAAAGAAGTGGATTTTTTTTTAAGCAAAAACTTTCAAATTTGTTAAAAACACACAGGCCTGTTTTATTAAAGCTAATTTAAAGGCTAAATATTATCTAGCCTGCTTTGATTTTGTTTTGGTGAACATAATTGAATGTGTAGTTTATCACATCTCTCTCTCTCTCTCTCTCTCTCTCTCTCTCTCTCAATTTAATTCAATTTAAATCAATTCAATTCAAATCAGCTTTATTGGCATGACAGACCAGCAATCCATGTTTCCAAAGCAGTAGGCTGCAGAAAATTTATGATTTAAAAATGATTATTCAAATATATAGGCTACAAATATAACGACTATAATAACCTACAAGACAATAACTATTACTGAGAAACATTAAGTGTAGTTTATCTTAATTTGTGACAACCATGAACATATCTTGCAGCTTGTACTGCACACAGACTTTTCTTCCCCACACAGGGCAGCTTCTCTCTCTCTCTCTCTCCTGGGTTTAAGCCACGTGGACCCGCCCCATAAATAAGTTCTATAATGTGCTCGTCTGAGCCTGTGATGGAAACTAATTAGAGTAAATGTGTCCTTTGATGGCAGAGAAACGGACCGTGTCCTTCCAATATCGTGAGCCGTCGGGTATGTCGGCAACACGGACGAGAGAGTTCAAATCAAACGGAGCAGAGGAGTCAACAGCTGTTTGATATTTTAAAAGGATCTGGTGTGAAGTCCAAACACGAGGCATCAGGCTGACCCGAGGCAGCGCACACTTTGCACACAGGTGTAAAAATCATCCTCACACTTCATCACACCGAAAGACAAACATGACATGCATGCTCCCTTACGCTCATTAAAGCCTCTATAGATTTATTAGCCTGCCTTCATTTTTTAATCATATAGGTTTGTCTGTCTACATGTTTTATTTTATTTCATGTGCTTAACTATTCATGAACTAAAGAGTCTGTCTGCAGTTAAGATTCTACTTTAGGACCAACTCAGTTCTCATTTGGCCCTCTTTCACTGAGGCATGATGCAAAGTGTCGATGTCTCACACATCGTAAAAGAGTCCTCCAAGCTGCTCACTTTCTCACTTCGTTTCGGTTCCCACGAGAAAAAAAAAAGGTTCCCATAGTCTCACGTTTTGGGGTGCATTAAGTGGGAGTAGTTTGAAGCCTATAACGAAATCAATAAACATTAAGGAGATCCAGGCTCATGACCTTCCCAGAGATTGAATTCTATTTGGCTGAACCTGTCATTAGAGATATAGGACTAGATGTTACATTATAAAACGTCAACATATCTGATGATTACTTTACCTGAGCACACATATTTTCTCTTTAACCTCTTTTACAAATAGTATTTTCCCACCCTTACTTACCTGCAATATTTACATTTCAGCCTATGCAATATTTATAATCTTTACTTGTGGCATATTTTTCTGGGCCAACATTATCTGCTGTCAATGTTTCCTAAATATAAATTGTCTCTCTTACTTGAATTAAGTTATTTGTAGCTGTGTATGCCTGAATGTCTTTACACTTCAAGGTGAAGCATTTCTAATGTCATTGTGCTTATTGTATAATGACAATAAAGGTTTTCTATTCTGTTCTATGAAATCATCATTACTTTATATGTTAGCCTATAGATTATTGGATTTTTAGCCTACATGTTAAAAACTACTTTTTTTAAGAGACTTGTCGCATCTGTGACATTTCTTCACAGTTTCGTTTTTCATCCAATAAGTGGGTGAGTTGAGCAAAGTATCCGCGAAGTGTCGTCACTCACACCTGTCAGCCAATCAGATGCAGCTTGAGGTTCCTTATAATCGCTCACAGACACCAGCCGGCTGTTTAAACTACTGCAGCTTTCACTGAGGACATCTGAACCAAAAGAGCAACATGACCAGGAAACAACAGGACCCAACTCTGGAGGGTGGCAGAAGTAGAAAAAGGGTAAGAACTTTTAATTGACTTATTTACGCGCTTAGCTTAAGTGAATAATTCTGCATCAATTTATAATTAATCTATTGCTTTGATCATGCAAATAAATCTGTTATTCGTCGTCTTTAAATAAGTCCCAAACAAATGATTCTGTTTGAGTTAACATTGTAATTGTCAAATGTAATCACGATGACCAATGAGTTGATTTGAATTATTTAACTAATTAATTAATAAACATTAAGGAATTACTTGTACATAGTTTCTGGTGGGAAAAAAACATGTATGCATACATTGATATAAAAGGAGTCAGGCGCATTGGTCAGCCAGGGTAACTTGATAAGTGACCACATCTCACCCTCCTCACATGATGCTCTGAATCCCTTTCCAGGCTCTGAAACCAGTTGTGGAAAAGAAAAGAAGAGATCGAATAAACCAAAGTCTGGCTAAACTGAGGAGTCTGCTGCTGAATCGTACTTCGGATGCAGTAAGTCATGTCAAAAAAAAGTCACTGCAACTTGAAATATTTAAGTGAATCAAACCCCCCCCTAATGATGAAATGCTTTGTCCTCTTACTGTTATCACCCACAGCGTCTGCAGAACCCTAAAATTGAGAAAGCAGAGATTCTTGACTTGGCTGTGGAGTATCTTCAAAAGTGGACAGAAGGGAGGAATCTGAGCAACGGTTAGACCAACAAAACACTCAATAAGCCCTTTAATATGAACGATAAAAACATTTAAATCAGTTTCTGCTATAATAAACTCAATGTTTTAATCCTGCACTGCTGTGTTCTTCTGTTGTCTTTGCAGTTGTCTCAAACTTTAGTGACGGTCAAATGAAGACTCTCACTCCTGTGGCAGACCCTCATCACTCAGAGTCCAGAGCTCCTTTGCTCTGTAACATAGAGAGCGCAGGTTTTCAGCAGTGTGTGGCCCAGCTGAGCAGCTACATGCACAAAATAACATCGACACAGAGGACGAGCCTAATTGAGGGCCTGAAGCTTCACAGAGAGAACCAACAGACAAGCAGGACGGAGGCAGACCTCAGCCACGACGTGACAGACATGACCAAAGGGTCGGAGGAAACATCTATGGATTCAATTTGCACATCTGAGAGGAGAGAAGATTCCACCAAGCTGCTGTTTCCATCTCACTCTCCGTTTCAGCCCCACTCGTGCTCCACACCGTGCCACGACTATCTGTCCCCTCCTCCCTCTCCCTGGCTCTCTCCGTCGTTCTCCACATACGCCACCTCTCCTCCTTTCCCGTCATTTTCCTCTCACTTCTCCTTCCCCTCCAGCCTGTCACCTCTGTCCTCCAACACCTCCTTCTTTAGTTTCTCGCCCACAGTCTCTCACCCTGGCCCACCTGTTGTCCACTGCCCCCATCTCACCACACTCAGACCCCCCACACACCCAGCAGCGAGGGAGGGGTCACCGCCTGACTCTCCCTCAGCCATGTGGAGACCTTGGTTCTGTTGAGGTGGACCAGAGACCTTTTAAAGAGCAGAGACACTGAGTTGTGAATAACTGCAATCATTGGCAGTGAAGAGGAAGAAAACTCGCCATGACAGGAATGTATAGTGTATATATAATCTAAAAATGTCTATATTTTGTATTTCTCTTGTAAATAAAATTTGAATATGAACTTAATAAGTCTCATAAGTCTCATTTTTAACATTTTTATTTTATGTTTTGTTTGAAAGGGACAGATACAATGAACACAGAAAAACTGAAAACAGCAATCTAATGAACTGTCCACTTATATCTACTCTTTATATATTTTGTATTTTAAGTTAAGCTTTAAGTAGTATTTAAATTGACACTTTATATTTTAGGTTTAAAATGTTTCGTCTACCTGCACTGTTGTTAATTTACTGCTCTGTGTGCCTTTGAATTGCCTCCCGGGGACAAATAAAGTTTTTTGAATTTGAATTGAAGTATCATAGACACTCGTCCTTAGAAGAGCTTTTGTGTAAATAAAGGGTTAAAACAGTTAAAAAGGAAAAATAGAGAGTAAAGTGGGTACAGCAAGATACAATAAGACACATTTAGCTGTGATCAGAGGCGCTTCTTGTCAACAGGCATGGCAGGCAACTGCTTGGGGCCCCAGACCAGTAGGGGGCGCCTGAGGGCTCACAAACTTAAACCAAAGCAGTGGCTCAAAAATGTGCAAATTTTGCATTGACAGAAGGAAGCCTCTCTTCTAAGGGACCCCCATCTAACAGCACTCACTCTTTGCCCTGCTAAGCATTGCATTGTTGCAGTGAAAACCAAAGTTTGTCAATGAAAGTAAAAAAGAAAAATGAAGAGGAATTACACGTCTTTAGGAGAGAAAAAAGAAACGGTGGAAAAAAGAGGAAGAGGAGTAAGTATTGAAACACTGGCAGACATAATGGTGATAAATGCTGGTTGGAGGGCGCCCTAAATGATTTTAGACTCTAGAATCGCCACTGGCTGTGATAAAAACAATTAAACATGAGTACAAGTCTGTTGCTGAACTAACCAGAATTTATCTTCTGTATTCATAACCTCAATTTGAAAGAAGTGCTGGTTGTCTATTCCCACACAGACCATGAGATGTGTGTTGCTGTCAGAGCCGGCCCTAAACATTTTGGTGCCCAGGCAAGATTTCAGCGGTTGCCCCTTAAATTGCAGCCAGTTTGACCATTAATCACAATATTCATACACTTAAAGAAAACTGGCATACATCTTTATATTTAACATAATTTCTTTATTTAAAATAAAAAATACTTCTAACAAAAACTTGAATAATAACACTTATATTTCTTGTAAATAAATACAAATAACTAGTGTAACAGAGCAAACAATACCATACAGTTTAGGGAGCAGAAGTGGTCACAGGCGGCCCAGGGACAGCAGGGGAAGGATTTAAATGTTTCTGATTGCATCTGGAGAGAGAAGAGGAGCATGAAACAATCTGCATTTTATAATATAGTGTGAACACAAAATATTATTTTCTCTTCAGAGCAGTACAGAAACCTCATACAGCATAGTTTTTTAGGTGAGCCCAAATGTTTTCCTTACAGCATGCACAACTATCTATTCAGTGAGGCTCTTAGACATAAAATACTTTAAAGGAAAGAGCTTAAAACTGTGAGCAGCTGTGTTGTGATGCGCCGGGTCAAGCAGGAGACAAGAAAATAGAGCCTTTTTAAACATGTGAAGTAGCCTAGTTGTGTTTTCATGGCTTCTTTCATAACATTGCTAATTAAAACCATGAAAATTATATTAAATAAATAATATTTAGTGATATTTAAACGCATTTTCCCTTCTATTTCTTCTTCTTATCTTCAACTTTTCTGCCTCATTCATCGCATTTGCCTATATTGCCTATGCCACGGGCCGGCCCTGGTTGCTGTAGACATGATATACAAATGATTTGTAACCGTGCTGTATCAGATCTTATTAGTGATTGATACACTTTTACCTTGTTAACCAGATGCAGGGCGGCTGAGGCTCAATTGGTTGAGTCAGTCGTCTCTCAACTGGAAGGATGGGGGTTTGATCCCCAGGGGGTTGGATCCCCAGCTCCTGCAGCCACATGTCTGATGTGACCTTGAGCAAGACACCTAACCTCAAGTTGCTCCCTCTGCTTCTTCTGCAGCGTATGAATGTGTGTGGATGGGATTTGTTTCTTCTGATGGTCACTTTACATTAGCAGCCTCTACCATCAGTGTGTGAATGTGTAGGTGTGACCTGTGGTGTAAAAGCACTTTGAGTAGTCAGAAGACAAAAAAGGGCCATACAAGCTCAAGTCTATTTACCATTCACACTATGATCACCATTTTAATGTTGTCTTCAGGTTTATTTGGGACACGAAACACACTGCAGAGGTTTAAAAAAGTTGTTATTCTGCTTTCTTCCAAACAGTAACCGTCTCACTAAGTGGTGGTAAGAGGACTGAACGATTAGCCTGTAATTAGTCTTATGATCAACCTCCTGATGTATGAGCACTTATTAGTCCAACTCATTAACCAGTGTTTGTTTTACGTAAATAGGAGACCAGTGAATGGGGATCTAGCTCTCATGACATTGAGAAAGTGGACCAACAACCTTAACAAAAGAGCGTCATTGTGATTTACAGTTTCCTTCTCCAAGCAGCTGCAGGGAACATCAGTCACACTCAGTTTCCATGGAGCTGCTGAAATAAACACTATTCAGCAATTAATTAGCATTAGCATCAGGGAAGTACTCAGTATGATATTTATACTTTTACATTTAGATTGTTGCTTTGGTTCATTTGCAATTTAACTCAAAACTTGCATGATTTATTTTTCAGTCACAAACTTGCAGTTTATTTTATGCATTGTCTTTAATGTAACTTAATAAATCTGTCCATCGTAATCTGTTACATTATTAATGATGCATTATGTTATGAAATACAACAATTCTACAAAGAGACATGTTTTGTATTTCTTTGTGTATTTCTACAATTGTACTACAATTCACTCAGCAGACACTTATCCAAAGCCATGTTTTTTTTTCTGTAGCACTTTGAGATTTTTTTTGCAAAAATGTAAAGTCCGTTACAAATTAAATGTATTGTTATTATTATTATTATCATTATCATTATTATTATTATTATTATGTACATCAGAGAGTAAGTACAACACAAGTAAGGATCTAGAACGGAGGAAACAACGTCAGTAAGTACAAACGATCAGACACACAGGTGCTGACAGGCATTACCCAGAGACAAAAAAACAACATCGTCAGCTGTTCTTGAGAGTTTCTAATCAGCATCAAAACCATCCTAAATATCCTTGTTGTCATTATCTAACAAAACCATCATCATCCTCATCATCAATTTCATTAAGTGTTCATGAAAAAACTGGGACTTTAGTTTTTTCTTAAAGGTGCAAAGGGACTCTGCAGATTGAATGGAGCTAGGTAGTTTGTTCCACCACCAGGGGGCGACAGAGGAATAGAGTCTAGTTAGAGACTTAAGACCCTGTTGTGAAGGTTGGACGCTTTTATTGTACTTTTATGTATACGGTGTCACATTTCAGAAGGAATCATTGTATATTGTACTCTACGACATATTGTATGACAAATACGACTCAACATTTAGACAACATATTCTACATGTGTGTGATTTTTTTGACGTTGAAATTGCTTTTCAGATTCAACTTAATAATATGAAATATAACTTATAAACATAAATTATATTTTACAATATCACTATATTGATCCAACGAGGGATTTAAAAAAATACTCATCAGTAAGTTATTTAAATGAATGTGACCTTTGCATGCTTGAAAATGAAATTAATGTCTACACTAAAACATCCATTATTATAACCCTGTGTATCCTGCACTATACTGGAATTGAACCATTCTGCATTAGGAGAACCATTTTTATTTTCTAACTTAGTTTACCTTTACTGAGGGACACCATCTGACAACCTAAAGATACAAACCAGTCTGTGAGGCTGTTGTAGTAAAATGTTCAGAAGAAGTTCACAATATTGGAAATGGAATTCTTTGGCAGTGTCAGTTCAACTTCTGAGCAGCAGAGGGCAGCATTGACACAGGTAATTCAAAGTAGGTGAGCTCCATCCCACCTGGTCTCTCAAAATATAGCTAACAAAAAAGGGCGGTCAATTAAGACAATGTCATTGAACTATTCCATTAACGATAATCCTAAAATGCCTTTTCATCACTCTTTTTTCCTTCTATCTCTTAAAGCTCCTCCACTCTTTATCTAATGATCAAATCTTTAATACAACCTCTGAACATTTTCAGCAGGTAGGCACTGAAGGACTTGACTAAACCGACTTAGTCACACGATAGAACATGTCTCTGGATAATACTTATTTTTTCTCCTCATTGCTCCACATCGCCTGCTGAAGCCCTCTCCGTGTGAGTGCCATGAGGTGGTCATTGTTCTTTGTCAGAGAAATAAGAGGGCAGACGCATCACTGTGAGCTTGATTCTCCACACTGTCTGTCAGCAATGTTTTGATCATTCAGCACAGACATGTGAAAGCAGAGAAGGTCCCTCACGCTGGAGAGGACGACTGCTGCGGCACGGCACATAATTAATAGGGAGAGAGATCACCTTTTGGAGTGACCAGACAATAGTTGAAACCTGCTTGGCGTTTTCTCAGAACATGCTGATTAGAGCTGATCCTGTTACACTCTTTAATCACTGTTTTTGTTTGCCATGAATGCTCCCATGCATTCCTGATTTGGAGAAAACTCCAGGCGTTGTGTTGTGGAGACGTCCCGGCCTGCTGAGGATCTCTGCATACCAACATGTTTGTGCTTTTCAGAGAATCAAACGCTGAGGCTTAAGTGGAGACAGCTTTAAAGCATGTACACAAACAGAAAAGGTGTGAACTGTGCTGTGCTGGCACGTCGCTCCACAGGACAGGTGGCTGTCTCTGAGAGATCCAAATAACAGTAAATATACAGGCGCTCTTTAGATGTAGACATTTTTATTCACTAATGAACACATCTGATTTACACTGATTCAGTACCTTTATGCACCTCAATTCAGGACATCTAAATGACTAAAAATAAAGAGAGGTCTTCCTGTTAGATTCAGTTTATATTTCTGATCTTTCTTCCTCATTCCACAGCTCTAGTTTGTGTTGGAGTCCAATAGAAAAAGATAATCTTACCCGGAGCGTACGACTACATTTTCTCTCCAACATGTTTATAAGTGAACAAACACAAGGCTGATTCAAACACTTACAGGTCAGGACTTGGGGCCTTGGGCTCGTTTATTTCCAAGAAAAGTGTTTAATTTGGAGCTTTACCTTATACAAGAGCATACAACAGCATCCCTTATTTATTTTCAAACTTATCAGCTTGTTTAAAATTGGTATCTCCTGGGGCGCTGGGGGAGCAGTGGTTGGTGCGCGTGACCCATGTGTGGAGGCTGTGGTCCTCCAGTCGGGCGGCCCGGGTTCGGGTCTAGCCAGTGGCTCCTTTCCCGCATGTCATTCTCCACTCACTCTCACTCTCTCTCTCTCTCTGTCTGTCTCTCTCTCTCTCTGTCTCCCTCTCCCTCTCCCTCTCTCCCTCTGTCTCTGATTTCCGACTCAATCCACTGTCCTGTCTCTATAATAAAGGAAGAAAATGCCCAAAAATAAATCTTTAAAAAAATAAATAAATTGGTAACTCCTTCAAGGTCCTTTGAGCTCTTTTTTTTATGATCTATTGTCTGTACCTCCCTGTGTCTTTATTCATGTTTTCTATGTACTAGCTGCTCCAAACCAAGAGGGATTAATGAAGTAGTTTGAATCTGAATTGAATTTCAAACTCGTGGGGTAAGTGTTAATAACTAGATGATAAACTGTTCATGAGTGATTTATTTAAACATGAAACTATAAAAGAGATGTTACTTTTACGCTGTCTTTTTGAATAGGGGTGACTGTAAATGATTTTGGGTTTAGTAAATGTGTTTATCTTAGCTCTATTTTGGAAGACAGTCCATCGACACAGTGTGTCTTTTTCAGTCAGATTTGAGGACTGCTGCGGACTCAGCCAGCATTAGGAGGACACCGCACTCAGATCGCATGTGAATACTCAAGAATGTAGATCTGTCACTACCCACAACTAAATATCATTTTTTCCTGCCTTTCATTTCTCTTTCTTTCCCTCTTTTCCAAGGCCCTTTGAAGTAATAGTGAAAGGATCCCAGACTGTAGCAAATTACCTGAGGACTGAAACATTTTTGACATAAGTCCTGAGAGACGGGGCTAGCCACTTTTCCTGGCGGCCCCTTTGGCGTTTTTAATCTGGGGCTGAGGGAGACAGCGGCGCTGACAGAATGATGGGACAGCTGGACATGCTTCCAGGCCAGCAGCAAAGAGTCAAAGAAAAGCCAGGCGAAGGGCCACTGCAGACATCTCACCACAGGGCCAACAACTCAGGACAGCAGACCAGAGCAGCATGAAGACAGATTGTATCTTTAGTGACCGAGGAAGTCATGTTTTGGGTCTGTTTGAGCATGAGTGGTCCCAGTGAGCATATCATGTAAACAAATGCAAAGGATATCAAACTATTAAAATGTCCTTTCTGGATGCTGGAACGATGTCACTGTGGATGGCATTGAGGCGATGTAGCTTGTTCAGTGTGCAATTTAGTTCCAAACTAAAACACCCTCACAAATTGCTTATTTTGGTGACCCCTGACCCTTTGTCTTGCCCATATAGATCAAAGTGTAATTCAGTGCGTACTAAAGACAATAGATAGGTACTTCTGCACATCTGCCTCGGCTCCATTTTGAATTAATTGGAGTGAAACCCAACATGCTGACATTCTTGATAAGATGCCGGACATTGTAAACATTCTGACCGCTAAACACCAGGATGTGGTTGTTGTCATTGTAGGCATGGCAACATGCTGATGAAGCATATACTTCAAAAAACCTCCCGCTGTGCCTTAATACATGATCACAGAGCTGTTTTCAGGGTTGAATCTTTTACCCTCCTCGCATTAGGGTGAACACACTTATTCCAATAAAAATATGATACCACCGACATGTCTGTACGATATATGAAACTTGCAACCAACCAACCAACCAACCAATCAATCAATCAACCTTATTTGTATAGCTTCAATTCATAACATATTTGCTCTCAAGACACTTTACAGAGAGCAGGTAAAAGGCCTTACTCGTTGTCTTTTCTACAGAGAACCAACATGAATCCATCTTGAGCACTAAGCAACATTTGGGGGCTGTAGGGACTTGGGTTGGAAACCAAAATATGGAAGTTGGTCTGATAGCTGGATAGACAATGTCACTTTATGAGTACTGCCGTGGTGCCCTTGAGCAAGGCATCGAACCCCCAATCACCAGATTTTCCCTCAGGGATTAATAAATGTAAAAAATAAAAAATAGCAAAGTTACAGTGGCAAGGGGAAAAAACATCATCCACAAGGTTATAAGCACACAGACCTACAACAGGAAGTGACAACAACAGAATTGGCCTATCAAAACCTTTTAAAATATCACTCACTTGTTTAGTCTGTCAAACGACCAACATTTTCAGGAGGTCACCGTTCACTGCTAGCTGCTCACAGAAGCCCCTTAAACCAAACAGAACAACTGAAATGTGTATTTTACACTTTGTCTTTCTTTTATTATAAATTGAAAATGCTAGATATTACTTTTTTATAAGTGAGCTGCAGAGATGCAGACATAACAGCTGATTACCCAAGTCCCCAAGTGGCCGTTTTAGATGCATTGTGCAGATTTAACTTTGCTCCATTTTCAGAATGTGAACCTCAGAAAGAAAGAGAAAAAGGTTCTCCCCCAAAATGTTCAAGATTCTAAACAAAATTTCGGGAGCCTCAAGTGAAAAATTGTATTTCAAACAAAGCAAACAAAAAATGGAACTAGAGGTAATTTAACTTGATTTTGGTGGACAAAGACATCAAAACATTTTAAATAGCTTGATTGTAAAGCAGACTGGACGTAACTTGAGCCAAACAGGAGGATATCAAATCAGACATCGCTAGCTTACTTTTCAGGACAGAACTATTATATTTGACATCAGGTTTTTTTTGTAACTCATGCATCAGTGCTCTCCTCTTGGGATGCCATCACATTGGTCCAGTGGTTTGCCTTTTGTCTCTTAATTTTACAAAGTCATTTGCTGGAGATGATGAACAATGGGAGTCTTTTCTGAGATCCTCCAAGGGACCCAGCTGTACTCAGGTATGCATGAATGTATTCTCCTTTGCTTTCTTGGGCTATCCAAATTGTAATCATTCCTGCATTGTTCAGAGATTTAATGTGCAATTATTTGTCAGCATTAAACTTAAAATTGGGCATCTATTGCTTGCCACATCAATGGCATTTATCTTTTGAACTTTCTTTTAATCCAGTGGAGTCCATTCTTAGAACCTGGAGTATCAAGCATCACGTCCTTCTGTCTGTCTGCCAGTGCTTTCCTGTGTTTTTGTGTTTGGGCTCTGGAGCTGTCCACTTTGTGTCTGGGAACATACATCCTCCTCAGCCTTTGTGACCCTGTCTTCCCTCCCCCTTGGGTGGGCTGTGACCCTGCTAGCCTGCAGCTACTGCGGGTTGCAAACTCTCACCCTGGGCCGCTTGTAATCCAGGGGATGTACTTCAGTACATTGAATGCTCTTTGGCCCTTTCTAAAACTCAGTCAGAACCTTCTAGGTCACAGGTCAGCGTACCAAACCCAGGCTGTCGATAAAAATAGCAACTGATACATAGGTCATCTAAAAATACTAGAGCTCCTGTCCATTTCCATTTGGAGAATACTTTGTTTTTCGGGCAATCTTTTGGGAACTTTGACTTTTTGTCCCGATGTCACCAGACACAGGAGTGAGAGGCCGTTTTGTTCAGAGGAAAGGGGGCTTAATGATGTAGATGTCTTTTTCCTCGTATGTAACCTCATACTGCTGAGAAAATGTCAGAGTGCAGGAAAGAGTGTGTGTGGACATCAGATTCTCCTGGCCCTTAAGGGGCCCCTTGCACTGACAAATAGAGCAGTCTTTCCTTATCTCTGTCATGTAAAAATTCCACCACCGCTGCTGCAGACTGCAGCGTCTGAGATTTTGAACAATGTAAAGCACACTTACAAAAGGTCTAAAATTAGGCATGCTGTCGCTTTATTCAACGTCTTACTGTGATTCAAGTTTAGCTTAAGAATGGGATGAAAGATGACAAATTGTTGCCGATTTACCACCGCGGGCAAATCTATGATCAGAAAATTGACGTGATCCTAGAACAGAGTCCTAACAAACATGCAAATCAAGCCTTCAGGTTATTTATTGTGCTTACTCATACAGTACTACCATGGAATAATTACTATTTTATTATAGCGTCACAACCTGACACCTGGATCACTGCTGCAGGAGAGCAAAGTGTTCTCTGTGTGTGGAAGATGGGGTTTTCCACTGCAGCTCTGTGCAGGAACAAGCACTGAACAAGAGATATAGTAAAAGAGGAAATTATATACCTTCACTGCCAAATATCTCTACCCTCTACTGTGCTAGTAAACATTATTAGCAGCAATGTGAAGAGTTTAGTGCTATTTCACTGCCCTCCTGAATCCTGATGCATCCTCATATTGTCCCTCTTTGAAGCCTCGGGGACATTAAAGAGACGAGCACACTATCTCCACCTGCAAAGTGTTGCGTGAGATGATGTGTGTGTAGTTTATCAGAGCTTTTGTCTCTTCTCTTTTCATGCAGCTCCATATTTGTAGGTTCTTCTGAAAACACAGATGCCTCCTCTTGAATAAGGCCAGACTTATCTGTCATTCTGTCTCCCTCTCTTTTTCACTGTGGTCTAAACGCAGGGACCACCAACCCTCCCATCCCCCCCCCCCCCCCCCCCCCCCCCAGGACTAAAGGCAGCCAGATAGGATGAAACAGATGAGATTCTGCTCAAAGCTACGGGACCTGATGGTACTTTGTCTGGTGCATCTAGATCGCTGTGATATGGTGTCACGATAAGTAACATGAAAGTACCCTGTCATCAGCTTTTTCTTCTCTTCTTTTTTTGTCCTACAGTACAACACCACAGCAGGACAAAGCCTCAAATGTGCAGAGACGAGACAATTCTTCCACGTCGCTGCTTTCGAAGGCAAGTTAGGAAGCTGTCATCTTAAAATGATTAAACACTTCAAAAAGGTTTTCAGAACTTAAAATTGGGACTTCTATACAAAGGTACTGCAACTTCTGTCAAATATATTAGAGTGAAATTGTCCTCGTAAATTCGGTGCATAAACATTTTTATGTTCATGTGTGGATTCCTCACCTTCACAATCTTTGCCTCTTTCACCAATTTTCTTACAAATGTCACAATCAAGAAAAACTAGCGCTCAAATAAGGACAACAGAAGAACTCTAGTATTTAGCACTACTTGTTCTTTACACAATGATTTGCATTTGGTCCCTTAAATCAAAGTAAGACTTCCTGGTCTCAGAGTGGCAGGTTGCTTATTGACACAGCGGAGGCTGAATGAATGTGTAATGTCTGTCACTCTGCAGACATTCAGACACGCTGCCATCACTGTTGTTTGGATTATACACTGCATCCCGCTCAGACCGAAAGGAATGAAGCAGTCCCTCTGAAAATAAACATTAACTGTGAGATGTATTACACCTGATTGTAAAACATCCACCAGTGACAACATAAACCCTCACCTTTCTTCCTTCAGGGCTCGGGACTGTAACTGCTATTGTGATTGGTCACCACAGGTGAGGCATGTTGAGGAAACAGCATGCCATTCTCCCACCAGAAAACTGTCTTTGTTTGCCTCTGACAGGGGGAATGTGTGGCTAAGAATCTGTGTGGCACTTTGAGCACTTGAAATGAGTCCCCTGTATTTTGCTAATGTGCACAGAAAAGCACTTTGATCCTCCCGAGTAGGAGGGTGTCAATATCTAAGCTGAGGGGCTGCAGCTTGTCCTGGCTCATTTCTCAGAGAGGTGACTTCAATTAATTTCTCCAAACTTGCCAGCGAGCTGGTTTTATGTCCCGTCTCTTTGATCACATGAGCCATGACCAAGGCTGGAAGACAGATATTTGGTTCAAGTTTACTTCTGAAAACTATACTTCCTTTAATTTATTTATTTTCAAAATAAAGCTACTGCGATGTTTCCAACAAATGTTTCCTGTTTCATGAAACAGACAGGCTGACCTGCCTTGTTAGCAGCAGGTTTCTGATCACCTCTGATAAGTCTAAATGCAATAAAGAAGGGAGACAAACATGCAGAATAAAGAGAGCTTGACCAGCCCATTAGAGTAAACAACACTGTGGGAGTATTAATGGTTCTCCACACAAACAGCGGTACATTTAGAGGACTTCCTGTTCTGCACCAGGTCTCAGGTCTTTGAAGTGATTTCTGCCTACTGAAGCAAACAATACGGACATCTTCTTGGTTGAGGCATGGGAAATGAACTTGGGAAGCGCAGGTGAAACTCTAGACAAACTTGAAGATGATATTTCCTGTGTGTGAGCAGCTCTTCTATTGTCGGCCAGATCTGTATGATGATTAGTTACTGAGTCGTGGAGAGGTATGCATGCCTTATGAGCAGAAGGAGGAGAAGAAGAAGAAGACCAAAGTGTCATCAAATCCTCAATGACTGATAATCTTTGTATTCCCCAAATATGTTGTGGTTGATCTATTCAGCGTGGATATTCAGGTTTCCCAGAGGATAATTCACACACACTATGCCGATCCCTTGATTTCTCCTCGATCACAGCAATGGATGAGGCATGAATTGTTTGCTATGGATGTTTTTTTTATTCATAATATTCCTACTTTGGGAATGAGCGTACTTCAAGACTGCGTCCAAAAGTTTCCCTTGAAGGTTAAACTTCTTCTCAGTCTTGTATAACTATCAGAGCTTATCACCGGCTGCAGCCTCTCAGCGTGTGTTTCATGTTGCCTTTGATACTTGGGGGAAATGCAGGCTCTGGCAAAATAAAGGTCTGTTTGAGGCGCGGCTGATTAACCCTCGAAATCTGCGATAAGAGAAATCATGAATCGTAAAATTCTGGGATGGATTTGGATAGATGTGATCCTGTAAGAATCCACAGAATCTGTTACAGAGTTTTTAATGTCTTAAGTCTCAATCAGGGACAGTCATGTGCTCTCCTCGTTCTTGAGCTTCTTTATGGTACATAAACTGGACTTCAATGGAACTTTTCTTGTCTTTTGAACACTCAAAGTGCTTTTACACTATGACAACTTTGAAAGGTCCTGTTGTCCCTTTACCCTTAATGCAGGGCAGTATTGTGTCCCTGTCTGTCTGTCCGCCATGTCTGTTTGTGTGGATTCAATTTCTGTTTTCCCCCTGATTTTTCTCCCTTAATCTTTCCATTGCTGTTTTCCTATTTATCTGCATTGTTAAGGACAAACATGTTTGTGTTCTCTAACTGTAATGCTCTTGTGTATATTTGAGACTTCTTTCTCTATAAATAAGTTTTTCCAATGACTTCTATAAAGACTAAGACATACAAGTAAAACTCTCTAACTCTGACATAAACATCATAACTGACAATACATTGAAGCCGGATACAATCAGCTGTGGTGTCTTTTCATGTCTGATGTATTCTGAGTTGACATGGCCTGTGTGACTGTAGCCCTGACTTTGACTGCCCAGTAGTCTCGTATGTTGTTACTTCAAGGTGGAGTCAGTGAATCGGCTTTGTTCAACCTCCCAGCTGGCTGCCTCTGTAGTGGAGTGATGTGTCTTTCCTGGCCAGGGGATTTCCTTCTTCCAGAAGCACTCAAGGTTATTACTGTGGAGGAGGATCTGAGCTCTGCCGTTTTTGAAGTTCCCCACAACATTTTGCCCTGCTAACACTCCCAGAGGTCACATTCAGAGCAGGCCACAGCCGTGAGCTCACATTGAGAAGTCAATCATATCTTCTCTTTTCCGTCGGTAACAAGTCCAGTGTATATTTGACCCGAGCGCACACTCAGGATTGCTGTGTGAACTAAAACACTTCCACTGACATACAAATACTCTATTAGTGATGTAATTACAGCCTGAATGTAGAGTTTGGCTTGAACGTTTCAAGTCCACTGATTCATATTGATTCCTCTACACACACGGTCTGTGTCGGCTCATTTTTCTTTCTCTTCTAAAAAAAAAACGTAGACTCAAGCTTCTCTTGGATCACTTGAGGTTCCTAACTTGTCAGGGCTTGTTCATGTTTAGCCCTGTGATTAATTCAATGTAACTATGTAAGAACTAGAGATTAATGTACTGTACGGTAAAGCCTTGTCTTAACTTTATCCATGCAGCATTAATGTCTAGAGAAAGAAAGATATCCTATTCATAACTACACTCCTCTAAAACACAAAGGAAAATGTTTTACATTTTTAGGACTACTTGACAAAAGTGTCTGTAGTGTACTAAAAGCGACAGCATGTCCATAAAGTAATAAAACATTCAGTCTTCACAAAGAAAAAGTTCAACTTAAGAGCGATAATCTTATTTATACAATCACAAGACTTTGCTGCTGGAGCGCTAACACAACTAATTAACAATGCTAAGATTAAAGTGCTTTGTTTCTGTCTTGTTCTCCTCTTACTACATGATATACAACTTTGATTCATTATAAAGTTAATAAAAAATTATCTTTCTGATTCTTTCTACAGTTTTATGCTCTTTAATTTGTTGTATGTTCTCCTGTCATTCTTCTTTCCTCGGTCTGCTCAGCTGCAGGCTTTAAGGTACAGTATACACACTTAAATAAAATAGTTTTCTTCAGTGGGAATTTTAGATAAATAATAAATATTGCAACAAAACTAATAGTTATTGTATTTGAATGTATAATGCAGTTTGTTCTGTTTTACAGACGTGTCTTCCATGATAGTCTTCACATAACATTGGGGCTAAGGTCTATTTCACCAGCTTCTGTAAATCATTGTAACCTCATATACTCACTTTATGACTTGTTGTGGGTTAATAACAATTATTTGATGCATCATAACTGCCATACTAACTATATGTCTGTGCTGCTATCTCTACAGTCTATGTTTAATAGGTAAAGTTACATTTTTAGTTTCAAGTCTTATTGTTTACAGTGTCATGTCAGCTGTGCTAAAAAAACAAGATTTGGAACTATATTGTCATGTGCACCTTGCGAATATATGTATCGATACAGATGTTACAGAATCAATATGGCTGCAAAGCTGTGATGAAAGTTTTAAAGGCCAGTTGACCTGTGGTGCAGTTCACATTAATATCATCGCCATAGCTCTGGGATTAAAATATTTTGATGTATCTATAGGATCTCTGACGACCTGAATTGAAGTGTTTAAAGTTGTAGGATCCTTACGCCTCTGCTGTTATTCTCAACAATAAAGAACAGCTGTTGTAGTGAATTCTGTGTAGGACATGGTCATTATCTAAAATCAATGTGAATCACCATATGTATCGTTTCTTGGCCTCTGTATCGTGATACGTATCGTATCATGGGGTTGTGGTAAATACCCAGCCCTAGCATCATGTTCATTTCTTCTGGTCCCATTTAGAAAGATAAAGACAATGACCGCCATCTAAGCCAACTGATGCCACCTCTCGCTCAAACGACATGACGGCAACAAACAGAATAGCAAAGTCCAGGCTTCAAAACAATTATCTGTGAACCAGAGACGAGTCAAGACTTCTTTTGTACAATCTTGATTTATTTTGATCTCAGTCATGTATTAGAATAACTGTGAGCTGTAGGGCAGAGGCTCATCAGGCTAACAGTCTGCCATCAGTTTGTGATTGGATGTTCAAAAAGACAAATCAAAGTCAGGTGTGTCATATGAAATCTCTATTTATACATTTGTTAACTACAAGTAGCATTAGTGCTAAACTTACATTTCCGAGTGAGTGGACTAAGAAGTATTAAAATGGTAAAGGCAAATGCAGCTGTCATATTTGCATCTTAAATGTATACATGTCCCAACTTTTTAAAAGAAGAATTCAGACTACTGCCCCCTGCTGGTATAAAGAGATATGTTATCACACATAAGCACAGATCATACATTACTGTTGTCCGACAGCTTCAGTGTTTGTGTTGTAATCAAGGGCCGCTTTTTGAACCAGATATCTCATTTGTCGAGGGGAGTCGTTGCAAAAGTTTGCATTAGTTTCCACTACAGTTCAGTTTGGTGCGTGTTTGGAATAAAGCTAAATTCATTGTATATTACTCTGTGATCAACTCTCAGCGAACAGTCACCACACCTCTACAAAAGTTACACCACACTGTCTTGCTTTTTGAACTCTAATTATCATACTTTTCTTTTCATCATTTACATCACATTGCATGAATTTTGATTCAAATACTTTTTTCAACAATAAACGCTGAACCCTCAAAAGGTATGTTCATGTTTTCAGCCTTGTCTCATTGCCCTCAGTTATGAACATTTGTCTGTGATGATGATTTCTATAGATCTTCATGCAGCCGGTACTTCATAAAGTGTTAGGGTCACACACTGAAACACAATCAGATTATTAAAATGACTAATTTGAAAGCTGAATCAGTTTTTTGTGTCTCTCTTTGATGTTGCTCGTGCATCAGATCTGAGAAAAACCCAGTTGCAGCATGGTCACCTCTGCAGGATTAGACGGTCAATCAAGCAGGGGAAAAGTTTTGTTAGGTGTTTCTGTTATTACCTTAAATCAAGCAGCTTCTGTTTTCACTAAGACAATAACAGACAATATCCACCTGAGCCTGCAGGAGCGCTCTGTCGACGCAGACAGGAAGAATTAGTGCTGTTCTCATTGTTTGGATATCGGCCAAAACGTGGAATTTTACCTGCCACTGTGAGCTAAATGTATATTGGGTTCAAATACGCTGAAATGGGCAGTAGACGTGCAAAGTTTCACGGGAAATTCTTCTCACATATCGTTTTTCTCTGCCCTGTCGTTATGTCGCTGGCTCTAAGCCCTCTTTTCTCTCTCTCTCTCCCCCTGTTTTGTTATTTTACCTCAAGGTGCAGGTGTGAAAGGGTGAGGCCGTGGAAAAACATTCGACTCCGTAAGCTTGTCATGAAGGAATCCATTGACTGACCTCTGCATCTTGGCACACAATGACAAATGGGTTTGCAATTTTCCGCCTGACTGGGGGGCAACAAAGCACATATCCACTCTAACAGGTAGGCAGTGAGAGTACAGTCTTCCTCTATCACGCTGTCTAACCAGGCAGTGAGCGTTACAGCTTGGCACTCTGCTTAAACGTTTTACAGCTCTTGTAGGCAAAATAGACAATTACACTCCATTACAATCTATGAAGACAAACTTTACAGAAAGCCAGACTTTAGTGAGATTAGCTGCTGATGAAGAGAGGGATGCTTGTTTTTGCTTTAAAAAACTTGGATTTTCTTTTTACATTTTATAACCTGGCTTCTTGAAAATGATTTGTTTTCCTTTTACACTACAAGCTGAAATGTTGAAGGAGAAGCAAGTCTTACACTTTCCCTTTTTCACACCCTGTTTGGTGATTGTAGAAGTCTTTGTGTTGCAATTGTTCCCAAAGCTGTTACACCTGAAAATGATGTGTGTATTTGGCTTGTTCAGTTTTGTCGTCGAGTTCGGTGCAATTTCCTCACTTGATAAGGATTGATTGCTCTACCTGTAAAATATCTGGATCGCACTTGAACACAAACTTTTCTCCTTTCATCTCCTTTTATTTAAAAAAACTCAAGTCATTGAGTTTTAAAAGTTTCCGTTTGTTGGGGCGCAGGTGGCCTAATAGTTTATGGAGGCTGTGGTCCTCCAGGCGGTGGGCCCGGGTTCAAATCCGACCTGTGGCTCCTTTCCAGCATGTCGTTCCTCACTCTCTCTCTCTCGCTCCCTGATTTCTGACTCTGTCCACCGTCCTTTCTCTCAAATAGAGGCATACAAAGCCAAAAAAGGTTTCTGATTGTTAATAAGCTTTGTTATTTAGTTTTATTAGCTCTTAGTTAGCTTTGTTAAGTGAAAAACCTTTGAAATAGAAATATATATATCTACATGTGCTCTACACACAGCTTCAAACACTGCAGGGAAATACAAACAAACATCATGGTCATACTCAATAAAGTCATTTTTTACATGAATGGAATTAAATTCACTTTCAACTAACATTAACAATATACATGGTGTTTTAATCGTCTTTATATGTTCAGCACTTTAAACATATTTATTTAATTTGAACAAATATTAAACTATTTCACTGTTTTTAATCAACCACAAACTCCAGTTGGACGTGATGGTGGTATTGGTTGTGTTTGACATCCGTTTTTAACAAATTGTGTATTTCTATTCTTTCATTCATGGTATGTTCTTTTTATGAGTACCGTTCCTCTTCATCTTTATTCAAGAAAGAAACTACACATTGCTCCCTGAAGAATTTTGGATGTACAACAGTTTGTGTTAACAGTAAGTAGACGTTTGTCTTCCTTGTGTTTTCTGCTGTTATGGCCTTGCTTCTTTTTTGTTTACTTTTATCAGAGCATTGGAAACCAGACAGATTAATTATTATTAAGATACAACATGGAGTCACAAATGGAGTCATGGACCTGTTGTATAAAAGTATTCATGAGTTTGTGTCCATTGGTAAGGATAAGGGCTGTGTTGACCACATAGGTCAAATGTTTTCTTACCTGAAGAGGTTAATAGGTTCAGATTAAATACAACAACATGCTTTTCACAATGCGTCCTGCAAAATCCACTTATTCAAAAAGTCCACGTTGCATACATTTGTTTTCCAATGTCTCTTTTATTTTATGCACAATACTCTGAATAATTCAAACAAGGTAAGGTCTAATGTTTGTCAGCACATTGAAGAAAATCTAACTAATCCAGTAGAGCTGCACACAGTGTATGTAGTATTTCTCTGTGGGGCACATCCATCTTCTTTATGAGTATGCTGCATCGTTAACGCCGGCTGCTGATTCCATGCTGCTCACCAGTGTTTTTGCTGCTGATTGAATTGCTTCCAAAGCCTTCAAGAATGTTTAAAGTAGAGCTATGGAAATGAACCAATTGACCTTTTTTGTGACCCTAGCGATCTCCACGCCCCGTGGGAGCAGAAACCGTCAGGCGGTACCTCAGTCTGGAAATCAAAGGGGACTGTGCTGTTATTAGTGCAGCGGCACCCTGAGACCTCTACTGCCCCTCTTCAACATGGCCTCCACAAACTGTGTTCCCCAAAGCTATCATCTAAATGATTCTAAATATTATAATGGAAATCTCAGTGGCACTATGTCTGACCTGTCTTTACTTGATGACTTTAAACTATAAACTGATAACTATGAACTAAACTCCTTCTTGGGTCTGTGTGTGTGTGTGTGTGTGTGTGTGTGTGTGTGTGTGTGTGTGTGTGTGTGTGTGTGTGCGCGCCCTGGTGGGGCAGTCCAGCCAAGTAGTCCAGCAGGGCGGTTATGTCCTGTAGGGATAACCTGTCATGGCGCTGAGTGCCTAATTGATGCCTCATGCTTTTCAGGGGGCAATTATAGCGCCCGAATGTCAAGACCTAATTTGTGACTTTGTAATGTGGACATATGGGCCAGAGGAAGGGGTGACATGGCTTCTCCAGAGGGACTCCTACACTGGTTAGGTCAGCAGATGTGAGGGGTGGTGGTGGTGGTGGGGGGACCCTAAACTTAACTTTGATTATTAGAGACCACTGGCTTATTTAATTTGTACTTGAGAAGAAGTAGCTACGTGTATACAACAATGTGAAAATGCTTATTTAAAAGTTAGAGTCCTGCATTCACAATTTGTTTTGATTAAAAAATATTGACTTTAACAAAAGGTAGTCCCCGTGCTTAATGTTTTCTTTTATAATTCTGTCATTCTACAAACCGAATAAGATGAGTCAACTCCGGACCAACAAATATATCAAGAATAACTAAGTGACATGTGGTACAGAGGGTCTGCTGTGGATGCTGATTAGTAGTGTTGTAGTCAAGACCACACTAACCGAGACCAGGACATACCCGAGACTGGAGTGCTCCGAGACCGAGACAAGACCAAGACCATAAATATCACTAAAAATCATCATCTTGTGTGCAGCGGGCATGTGGGACAGTAACACGGGGAGAGAAGGAGGCGTTTTCCTTCTAATCACAGTAATTACTTGGAAAAATAGCTTATCAGTGGTGGTCTTGACTGGTCTTGATTTAAAATACTGAGTCCGCCCAGTCTGAGACCGAGACAAGACAGAGTAAAAATGCTTTCCATTCCGAGACGAGACAGAGACCTTCAAAAAGTGGTCTCAAGACCGATTTCAAGAACTTCAACACTAGTGATTAGTCACATGGCGCTACAGGTCCCACCAGCTGTATCGGACAGTTTAGCTTCTTTCAGCTCATAGTTTTGATTCTTTTTCATTCACTGCTTTAACTCACATTTAACCTTATCATCAACCTTCATTTTCAGCAGCACCTGCGTTTCTTTTCAGTGGTTAAAGTAGCCGAGGTGGAGAAGATTAAATCTGCTACTGTTCACCAGTTCAATTGAAAACAATGTTTTTTCTTTCATTAAAAACACCACATCATTTTATTCTACAAAAAACTAAAAACTGTACCAGTATTAAATAACTGGAATAAGCAAAACAACAATATTTGCCAGTGGATTAGAATAAAGTGGCACAAATAAAAACAAAACCTTTGGCTTTAACCAGATCCCTGTTAGCTACACAGTCAGTTTATCTTACTGAATGTGATAAAACTTACAGAACTACAACCATGTCCCATTCAGCTTCTGTCAACCTGTCTCTGTACCTTTGTGCTGTATTATATGCTGCAGATGTCAGCTGTGTGTTTGTTTCTTCAGCTCGGCCTCCTTAAGGTATGGTGTGTTCACATCCCTTTAGTAAAACAAAAACACTGTCAGTCACGAGCAGGGCCTCCGAACGCACCACAGCGTTGTTTACTAGTGTGTCTTATTAGAACTCAGAGATAGAACTGACAGCACATTGGCGTCTTCTTCTTCCTCTACTTTTTGTTCCCCACAACACCTAAACAGCGATGTTTTTTTTACTCGCGTCTCCATGGAGATGCAAACAGAGGAGCATATTTTCCACTGGAGCTGACAGCTCAAGATGTGGGATGTCAGGGAATCAGGTATGCTGGACTAATTGCTGCTTGTGGAAGGCAGACCGCAAATCCTCTGAGCTATGACACTAAAGTGATTGAACTTAAAGGCAGTGAAACACAAGAAGTGCAAAACTTTTTTTTTTTAATGCCACAAAACATGATCAATAGAAGGATGGAAGGATAGGTGCAGGGGTGTGTCCAGACTTTTTTTGACTGGGGTGGCCCACCACTGACTTGTGCAGGCAAATGAATAGTGATAACTTACCTTTTCTAACCTCATCAGTAATATCCACTTTATAACACAACATATTGGCAAAATTAGCTTCACTTTTGATTGACACTTAAAGAAGATTTATGTTCTTAAAAGAGTGCATGCAAACTCCTGCACATCTTGCATATGTTTTGGTCCCGACACATTGCCAATTAATTTCATTGCAATGAAGACAGAGTGCATTACTTTCCTATGCACATGTCTGTAAAAAATACCTAATAATTGGTTTTAACATAAGTCCCGCCCTTGACAGGGCAAATATTCAATCACAGCTGAGTATTTCTAGGGGGGCACATGTCACCCCTGGCCTCCCCTCTGGCCACGCCCCTGAGATGAGATATTTGGGACCATATGCTGAAGATTTTTTTTCCTCCCCAGAATATCTCTCTCACTCTCTGAACTCAGATGAAAGCCCAAAAGTATCCTGTGGATAACGCTATACTTACACTTCTGCTCTAATCCCTATAAACACAAATGCAGCTCATAATTTGTGTGCACGGCAATTTACTAAGGAATAAACAAACAACAAAGAGCCTGAAATCAATAGTTGCAGGATTCAAATGACACAAAGCTGCAGACACCAACCCTGCGAAAACACACTCTTAGAAGTGGCCATGGCTTTAGAGCAACAGGTGAGCTTCTCGGCACCTCCCCTGTCTTCCCCAAAGCAGCCTACTAAATATAGAAATTATGCTATCTGATAATTGGGGGCAGACAACAAAGCCGGCTGTATTTTCACCCTCCTCCTCCTCCTGGTGCTGCTGCTAAGTCATATCCCACAGCTGACAAACAGCAGCTCTGAGATCAGAGTGTGAGAGAAACACCTGCACTGTCTGACCTGACTGTGAAGATAGACACAGAAGATCACTGACTTCCACACCTGCCTGTGAACCCATGCCATACACACACACACTCACACACTTGATTGGGTTTCCTGGAGAGCCCTTTAAGGCCGCTGCTGAGGAGGTGATGAAAGTCAGGGAGCGTCCATTAAGCGTGTGAGACGGCCCTCCAGAGTGGCTGCGGATGAGGGGTTTAAGTGTTTTCAGAGAGGAGCCGCAGACCACCTGGAGGAGGCGGAGTAGGAGGAAACAAAAGCATCTGTCTCAGGGCAAGGTAGACTCCAAAAACATCGGTTTAACAAGTGCCAAAGATCACTTCTGGGCATCAGGTATCACAAGTCAGGATTTCCAGCATGTTCAGAGGGATGACCTTCGAAATATCAGGCGGGGGGGGGGGGGGGGGGGGTGGGTGATTCTGTTTGATTTGCACAAAGTCTGCTTTTCATGTGTGATCATGACCTGCGCTGACACTGTAGTCTTAAAAAAAATGCCGTTTTCGAGTCTTGCATGGATGAACTATTGTGGCAACACACCTCAGCTCCTCAGCTTGGAACGATGGGATAGGAGGAATGAAACACTCCCCGTCCATCATTTTCACGCTTGTTAACTTTTCTATGAAGCTACAGAAAGACAAGCAGTGACAGTATCTTTACACAAACACGCAGCCAAATCCTCTTTCATGTTCTCGTAGGCCTGCGTGTGTTCACCCGGTGGACAGGGGATGTCCACACGCACGCAGGTTATAATACACTGTGGGATGCTGTCATTAATCGACGACAGAAGCGTGTTGATGTTCAAGGTGTGCAGGTGGGAAAGTCCCGCCGTATCAGGCTGTAGACAGGAGAGAGTTGGCAGCAGTGTTGACTCTCTGTATCGAGACACCCCCACTGGCTCGCCATCACACACACACACACACACACACACACACACACACTGAGATCACAGGCTGAGCTTTCATGCTTCAACACAGATCTTCCCCCAACCGTGGAGGAAACCGCACAGATATGGAAAAAGTAGGACACATTCTTGTTTTGTGTTTAAAATCATTGGACAGTTTTAACATCTTAACACAAATAGATAGAAGCTGTAAATCACAGGAATAAAAATGTCTTGGTCGACTTGACTTCCATTGTTTAATGAGACATTTCAACAAGTCAGCCATCTTTTTACTGCCAGCATAGGGGACTTGATTCTTATCGCTCTGACCTCCATTTTTATACAGCTGCTTAAGTTGACGGGCCCGAGCAAAAGGTCAGATTGTGTTTGGTCCTGATCTCGTTGTTGAGAGGCCTCTACATTCAGAAGATTCAGGACGGAGGGCTTTGAAGTTTTATGCGTTCATCAGGTCTACGACTCCTCTCCGGGCGCAATGGTGTCCATAAAGAAAGACAACATTGGTCTCGTAAGCAGGTTTATATGTTTAAACTCTGATAAACAAATATAACCCGTAAAGTAATCTTCTTTTAAAAGTGTGACTCTGTTAAAGTAAGAATGTGTGTACTTTAAACCAGTGGTTCTCAACTGGTGGGTCGGGACCCAAAAGTGGGTCGCAGATAAGCTTTCTGTGGGTCGTGCCTGGAAAATAAAAATGTGTCAAAGAGTCTTTGAAAACCTTTTTTAAATCTTCTTGTTTTTGTTCCAGTTCCTTGTTCTGTCACATGTTCATACCGCATACTTGAGGTCCAAACTGCACAATTTTTCATTAGATGAATCTGATTGGATGAAAAATATCAGATATTTGTGTTGTGATTGTTCATGAAGGAGTTGCTGATGGGTCCTGAGCCTGGACTAGTTGAGAACCACTGCTTTAAACGGACATAGGTTTTAAGCAGACACATAGTGAGCGACTGATCAAATATCTTTAAAAAAAGAAGGAATCTAATCACATTTGAGCAATTTATTGTTTGTACTGTGAGTTTGTCGACTTGAACTTTATCTCGTAACACAAGCATGAGTAGTTATTATTGTAGCATTATTGTGTCAATGTTGCAAGAATTAAAAAAAAAATGGATTCACTGTTGCCACATTGTGACAAAATGCATTTAAGATGTGGTGATTGTTTCCACATGTCGCTTATATGTTTCTTTTTTTCTGGTGATTTTTACACTTTATCATTAGCTCAGCTTCTTATCATGATAAAAATATATAGTTGTACAGTGTCAGTCTTTATATAATCAGTACAGGATCTAGTGGTTTTCATATTGCATGTTTCTAACTGTAAAAATATATATTCTCAAATAAATAAATATAAAACATAAATATATGAATCTAAAATGAATAAATAAATTGTTACATTTTTACCTTTCAAACGAGTCTAGACACAGGTTAAAAAAAACAAACAAAACAGAATTCCTTCAAAGTCCTTCTGAACAAAGTACGTTTGACTGACATGACTGACCCACATCATCTGACGACTCCATCTGACCAGAGGAGACGCTTCTACTTTGCTCCGTTTCCCATTCGTCTCTTATTCCACGCAGGTACATTTTAGGGTCATCCGGCCTCCGAAACAAACGACTCCCTCATGACAAGTGTGCAGACATTCTAGCCTGTCTTCTTGGCTGCTGAGAGATGGTTTATGCATTCCTATAAGAGGCCCCCCGATGCCTTTATCCCTTCTGCTCGGGCTGTTGTCTACCAGCCTGCACCGGCCACATCCTCACGCCTGCATCCCTCTTTTCTTCTGTTTTCCCTGCCTGACAGGGCTTTAGCAGCTATTCCTGAACTGGAGCAGGCCTCCAAGTCTCAGCTGTGTCCTAGGATATCCCTGTACAGCTCTGGCACACGGTCGGGGTCCACAGGCCTGGGTAAAAAATGTGTAAATTTTTGGTGCCGCCTGGATTTAGTCCCATCCCTTGGTGTCCCATCTTTATTCAACGCCACAAAGTAACGGGTCCCTCTGTCTCCGTGTTTGTAGAGATTGGAGGAGTAAGTGTTGTACCAGTTCTCCTCAAACTGCTCCCTGAAGACACATTCAGCCGTGAGCTTCTCCTGAAAACAAAGAGCACGACATCAGAGAAATCCTGGCTGATGTTGCAGAATTTTAAACTCACTTTTTTTTTTTTGGGCTTTGAACTTCTCTTGCTCACATCTTCAAATCATTACATGAGAACCATCTGGTTGGTGATCACATGGTCAGAAAAATTGGTTTTTAGAAAAACATAAATGAGGAAATATGGTACTCACGGATCCATACAGCTCTCCTCTGTCGTTCATCCCCAGATACAGTCCACTGTCCACCCCTCTTATGCTTATCAATCCAACAGCGAGGCTTATAAATTCCAAGATACCTGCAGAAGAATAACACAGTTGTTCTGTATAGATTTTGACAAAGATGAAAGACTTTCATTAAAATAAGCACAAAAATATAAAAATGCTATCCTGACAACAGCTCTTTGGCACAATACATCGCCTACAATTTAACAGGATATTTAGGCTTCATTCTTTGCAGGTCTTACTTTTCTCTAGTTAGTGATTTAATTTCTTTATTTCTTCCGTTTTTTTAACTTACCAAAGCGGCTGTGGTCCTTCCTCGTCCCTTGCACTGTGCCATCCGGAAGTATTTCCAGGTGAAAGCCCGTTCTGCAGTATAACTGTCTCCTCCTGAGAATCCCTTTGAGGTGCGTTAAATCCGCCACGGTGCTCCGGGAGAGCCTGTCCCCGGGGATAAGGTGCTCCCCTAGAAGTGTGGGACTGTCACCAAGTTGGGTCAGGAAGAAATGGGACCCGACCTGTGCGACACCATCGATGCCGTGCAAAACACCTCCAACTTCCCCTAGAGCAGCAGCAGCAGCAGCAGCCATCGCGTCAAAGCCAAAGCGGGTAAAGTTCAGAGAGGAGGTCCGGAGGGAGCGCTCTTGCGTAGTAGACTACCTGGCAGCCACTGTCACTTATTGCATGTCCACCTCCTTCGTTACTTAGCGCATGTAGGAATACATGCGCGGATTTCTCTCTCCTGACAAGAAACACGCACGAAATCTCGGCTTCTGGCGGCACCGATTTCTCTTTTTTACCGCTGCGTCTTCATCAGTTGGGGGTGGGCTGCAGTCGCTGATCAGATAGCCCTCATGTTGCATACCTGTTCCCAGCGGACGGAGATGGCTCAGTGGAGCAGTGGAGGGGGACCCAGGAAAAAGAGGATTCAGTAGTGAGGGCTGCAGTGCAGGTATAGCTATAGGAGCTCCAGGAGGGTTTGTGCTCAAAGTGGCAGGGGTGGTGAGGCAGGTGCAAAAGCACAGGACTACTGATGGGCGGGGCTGTCACAGTTCAGACGTGCCCTGGCAAGGATTTTTTTCCCCTTCTCTCAAAGCATAACACGAGAGACACGGGGGGGGGGGGGGGGGGGGAGGGTTGATGGTGGGCAGTGTTCTTAGTCCAACACTCAAAATTCACATTAAATCTGAACCCAAATATGCTCACAATCAACTTATATAAAACCAGCGAAATATGACACACAATTTCAGTGTTTTTTTCCAATGGTTATCTACTGATTTCAACATTTCCTTCACTTTCATGAATCGGCGCCCTTTAATCCCAGAGCGCCTTGAAATACCCACGGCATTTCTCGCGATGCTCTGCGCTGCCTGACGCTGCGTGTTATCGGTCACGACACCTCAGTGTAAACAGCCATGGCTGCCCTGAGAAGACTTATCCACTCGCTCGCTCACAGCGCCAAAACCGGGACCTTCACGACACGGAAACAGCAGACATGTTTCAAAGGGACAAAAGCGCTGAAAGTAACCGCAGCCGGAGCTTGCGTCACCGCCGCGGCCGGTGCGGCTTATTATTACTGCTGCTCGTTTGACGGTAGACGCTCCGGCTTGAAGAGCCATGTCGAAGCTCGACTCTTTCATCTGGCGCTGCCATCAGTCTCTGCCACCGATAAGGTACAGTGTGACGTTTGGTGCTCCGCTGGTTTAAGCTGTTTTAATTTGAATCCTTTCTCATGACGTAACTGCAGCTTTTTTCCACCGGGGCATCGCATTTCTGACATAATTAGCCAACAGAGACGTTAATGTGTCGTCATGAGGAGCTATCCCCGACCTTTGGTGCTGAAATAGAAGTGGTATTCGAAGGTCATGTGACCCAGTTGCTGTAGTTGACTGCTTTTCTGTGTAAAGTCTCATTATGATGGTGTCAGCCTGACGCCAATACACGAAGAGAGAACAAATTTACATTGTACTGTATTTCATTTATTCCTCAAATTACTTCGCTGTGCAAAGCCTATAGGGCAAAACTATATGACATTTCCTCATTATCTTGAGTTTTGTCTACAGAGGTGGACTCAACTACATAAATGATCTTTGTTTCATATTTAAGGACTCAAGTAATGAGATCTTTAATTTAAATATTTTTTGGATTTAAAGAATCAATCAATTATTTTAGTCCAGGTAACATCTCTTACAGGTACATTACAACTTTCAAGTGTTATAGATGACATCCCCCAGTTGATTGATTTGTTCAATCATCAGCTTCAAAAAATATATTCAACTGATAGTGATAAATATGAGAAAACAAATAAAGAAGCTCTAAGCAGTGGGCTTTAGTGAGCTTAAGTGAGCTTAAGTGACTCGTCTATCTGTCCTTCAGACAATCATCAACTATTTGGATGTGATTATATGTCATTCATAAGGAGATACATCTGGCTCGTCATTGTGATTTGTCTTTGCAGATTAGAAAACAGGGGTTGTTTGGAAAGTTAATTAAACAAAATAGTACCAGTTTTTGGCTCACTCTCTTTGATTTTCAAGTTTCAAAAGGAAAAGGAAAATGTGTTAAAGGAGGAAAACTTCAGCAAGAGTTTATATACAAACCAACATATAAGACATAAAAGACATAAACCATGCATTTATAATAAAATCCAACAAATAGCTTGATCAGTTATAAGGAGATTAAGATGTAAAATGTTTTACTAATTAATCTGTTTATACATTTATTTTATAAATCAAATACTCCTGCTCTAATAAAAAGCCTTTACACATATTTTTCCAGCACGATCTGATTTTCTTCCTAACTGTGGCAGACAGGTATTTTGCTTGCCCAGTGTACGGCCTCATTAGTGCGTAAACCAGCGCTTCAACAGCGAGTCCCTGTAGCTCAGACATGTGTCAACATTGATGACAAGATGTTCATGGATCACAGGGGATATAAACAAACACGTTAGCCATGTAAACAAAGTCTAGTTTGTCCTCTTCTAGCTACACAAGATTCCTTGTTCCATAAGTGCTAGTCGAAGGGAAGAAACCTTGACTGGTGTCCACAGGCTGCAGGAATCCAGGGACACAGGAAACTGGACACTGGGACTTGGCGGAGGGGCTGACACTTGATGAGAGGCGGGGGGTGGTTAGAGGGGGTTTAATGGTTAAGCAGAGGGGGGCACACATTCCCTTGGTGTTTGCTCTGTGCCCAGTAGACCTGGCACATTGCCACCTGACAGAGAGATCCATTCTGTCCTCACCAGTCCAGCCTTCTGATCTGGCCTGGTTTGAACAGTTGTAGGGACATTATCTGGTGCACAGGGATGAAAAATAAAGCTGACATAACATGCGCCCCATTACTGAATTAAACCATGGGCCTCTTTGTTGTTCTACAGGAGTACGGCCTTTTTGTGACAAGAACAGCTTCTGCAGATTCCATAAAAAGCTTTATGACTATGTTATCATGTTGATATGATTTCAAATATGACATGAGTGTGTGTGTGTGTGTGTGTGTGTGTGTGTGTGTGTGTGTGTGTGTGTGTTTACAGGCTAGAACCTATGGTCTGGATGATGGAGACGCGTACATGTCGTCCTATGAAAACAGATTTCGTCTGTTTAGTTCAGTGGAGTACGAAGGACAGCTCTACATGACGCCACTCAACTTCATCGAGTCCATCACTTCCAATGAACCCAAGAGTGAGTGCACTTCTGTTACTCAGCGCCTTCCCATAACTCTTAGCATCCTCTACAGGAACAGAGCAGCAGTTATTGATTACTCATGTTTAGGGTTTGAACAGTCAATTCTTAGATGAATCCAAAGACACAAGTATCGATCAGCAACATTTAACTAACTGATGAATCAGTCTTTCTCATTTTATTGTCATTATAACTGTGAATGTAGATATCACACTGATCAGTCATGTATCATACTTTGATGTTACTGATAATACTGTACATACTTTCAGTATTATCACGGCCACTGTAGCCATGAATCTGTTTTATTTATTATTCTACAATTCACTTAGCAGACACTTTTATCCAAAGCAACGTACATCAGAGAGTAAGAACAACACAAGCAAGGATCTAGAAAAAAGGAAACAAAGTCAGTAAGAGCAAATGATCAGCTTTGAGTCCGATTGGACACACAGGTCATTGTTATCAAACAAATTATTGTTGTTGTTGTTGCTCTGTTTGTCTCCATCTGTCTCTCTCTATCTGCGTCTCTCTCTATCCCACTTATCGAGCCCAGCTCAGTTTCCGCAGATGGCTGTTCATCATGAGTCTGCTTCTGCTCTTAAAGGAAGTTTTTTTCTTGCCACTGTAACTTTGCTAAATGTTGCTCATGGTGGATAAATGTTGTGTCTCAGTAAATAATATAATCATAATAATAATAATGCATTTGATTTATGGGCGTCTTTGTCACTCAGCAGTAAAACAGTAAACAAAAACAAGAACATGATCAACTACATGAAAACAAAAACAGCAATAATAAGCAATAATAATAATAATAGCAATGTAACAAAACATTAAACAAGCTCTTTTAGTAAAGAGTCCTAAGATTACATTTGTTATGAATTGGCGCTATAAAGATTGATTGATTGATTGATTCTGCTACCTTTAAATTGTACATATTTGCTCATTTTCCACCTTTCATACAAATTTCATTTAGATTAAAAAAGTTACTGTTGTAGCACTTCTGATATTGTTTTGTGTTTTCATGCCAGAGGAAACATCAACACAGACTCACCTTACCCTTTTCTGTACTAACTATTTTGCAACTCAGTTAAAACATAATGAATTGAGTGGCAACAACAGGGCCTAACAATTTGCAAATACTTTTTTGCATAAATGCATCAAATCAATAATTTTTCGCTTGCTTGCCACCATTTATTCTAAAAGTAATAGAAGTTAATACATAGCCTTCATAAATTTCTCCACATGAACTCTTCTTTACGTTGATGCTTACTGCTAGTTGTGGCAGTCTGAGCTCGATTAGAATAACTAGCGAGGGATGTTGAGCCCTGCAGAACTGTTCTGTAGTTTATTGGCTATAAGAGAGTTTTGTTACTCAGTACATTTGCTATAATGTTTCTTTAGCAGAAGGTTTCAGGCTCTTATTCCTTATAAAGACTGTTTGCTGCACTGCTGGTGCTTCACTCCTTCTATACTTAATTTGTCAGCAGCCATTTGCTTAATTACTTTTCCATCAAGTAGTCGGATAAATCTCTGCTCCTTCATCCTCTTATTGGTTCAGAATGAAAAAGGTCCCTGTGTTATTTCCTGGTACATTATTTGTTTCTGAGGGCCTGTGAAGTGTCAGTAGACAATAAGCCACAGCTTGAACAGCTTCAGTCATAACACCTGCATAAAGATAGAAATCTTTACCAGCAACCTCACTTTTATGGCTCATTTATGTGGCAACAAACTCGCACAGACCCAGAGAGACCGAACGACTTGGCATGTTGGTCATAAAGGTAATGATAAGACTTGATTGCTGGCATTGATGATGATATAAGGCGTGTAGGCTGTTGTTATGTTTTTGACATGGCTTCACTGGCATCTAGAAGGGAGGTTAAATAAGGAGCATTAGCATATTAGCATAGCACATGTCACATTCCTCTGCCTAGTGCGTTTCAGTATGGTAATAAGAGTTTTTATGGTTATTATGGCTGTAAAAATAAATTTGTTTTTGCCATTCCTGTAGATATTTAAAAGGCCTTGGCCATTATTATCAATGATCATTTTATTAATACATACAACACAAGAAGTATATGATGGTGCGAGTGTGAACCAGTGTAGTCAGAACTTCAGATCCAGACGCTTTGCTGGTTATGAAACATTCAGAGAGAGCATGAAAAGCACAGCAGGTAGGGTGCTGATGGACTGGCAGTTAGTTTGCGCGCCCCATGTATGGAGGCTGCTGTCCTCGAAGCTTGCAGCCCTGGTTTGCGTCCAACCTGTGTCCTCCATCTACACAATAGGACAATAGGAGCTTTATCTCCTCGTGCTCACTCAGACACCTCACAGGCCATCTAATGACAATCATAACAGCAGGCTCTAAAACGTGTCAGTGAGGGGTTATTATCACTGCTGTTAATGTGATTTTCCCTTCATATTCTTTTACAACGCGTCCACCTTATCATACACTTTATTGACCATTGGAATGCGCTCACAGAGACAAATAGCGTTAGTGTTTTTGAACGCCTGTTGTCTTGTTTTCTACATCTATAGACTTCAGCATTATAACATAACAAATCAGACATATACCTTCCAGTAACTGTGAATCTTCTTCTGCTTTAGGTAGGAGAGTATGGAAGGCTCTTACAAAGAAGGTAAGTTGTTCTGTCATCAGAGTACTTCATGCTGTTTAACTTAATCTCCTCTTCATCTGTGTAAAAACCTCTGTCATTACTGTAATGCGCACAAACATTGCATTACTGTGTGATTATCGGGACTTAGAATTGGAATAATGGATTTGGGATTGTCTTCTGTTCTCTCAGGAGTTAGACAAGATGCTGGCTGATACCCCCCCTGTGTGGAAGGGATCATCTAATTTGTTTAGAAATCTCCGTGAACGAGGTAGGTAACTCAGCTGACAGAGCTCGACACATAAAGCCACAGAATCAAAGTAATTCCCCTTTATGCTTTAAATCTTTGAAAGCACGTCCGTGTCTTACTCAGAGCTTTCTCTGTTGTGCTTATAAACCTCCCTAACCTAATGCAGCGAGTGTGTTGTAAATCCTATCTTATCTTTCCATCAGTCTGCTAACTTTTTGCTGAGTTATTCTCAAGTAACCTTCACGTAGGGAATGGTCCATGATAGTAAACAAAACGATCCTTCATGCTCTGTCTCATAAATATGCAAACAGTGTTACTAATAATAGGGAGAGTATGAATTCCCCTTCAGTAAGCTCTGTAACACCTGTGTCAGTTAATTCATTAAAAATAAACAGCTCCTCAGGCTACACGAGCGAGGGTTCAGAGTGAACTAATAACAGCCTTGAAGTTTCCCCAAGAATTAGCAACACAATTTATTTTCATTTTATTTAGAATACTTTTAGGAATTTAGATCTCATTCTGCACGCATAGACAATAAAAATTAAGTCTTATATTAAAGGTGCACTATGTCGATTTTTTCTAGTGAAATTTGAAAGTTGGAGAAGTGAAACAATTCTATGCTTTATTTTCTGAACTAAATACACAAACTTTATTCAAAGGAAAAAATCTGTCCCTAGAGCTAAAAAGCTACCAGGAGAGTTACAGTTTCACTGTTTCGGGCCCTCCACCATAACTTCTCCAGTAGCATTTTCTCTTCAAACAGTGTTACATGGACCACATTTTCCTCTGAGGAAAGTTTGTGTATAGAGTTATGAACATATACCACAGAATCTGTACTTTCCTCCAACTTTCAATTGTGCGTAGGATCTTCAGGTATAGAATGCTTTCCCTCCTTTTTCATGTTTTCTTATTTTCAATATATCATGAATAATACCTATTTTTAAAACCGAAGTTTTAATCTTTTGGTCAGTTGTTAAATTTACAATATTCTACATAATTATTATTTATTCTAGCTGCTGAAATGTTTGTATTTGTGTTTCTTCCTTTGATGTATATGATAGTTAACTGAGCTTTTTTGTTACAGAGAAATGACTCGGTCTTCAAAGGGAATCAGAATCAGAATCAGAATCAGAATCGGTTTTATTGCCAAGTACATTTGCACGTACAAGGAATTTGACTTGGTGTTTTGGTCCAAAAGGACTTTTGTTTGACACTTGATAGACACATTTAACTGATTAATAAAACAATTGGTTGGTATCAGTTGTTTTGATAATGAAAATAATGGAGAGTAACTTTCCTTAGCTTATATCCTGACTGCTTTGAGAGGGAAGCAGTAGGACTCTGACAGGATCTTTTACAATCTGTCTCCATGTTTAACCTGCAAATGTCAAGTTGTTGAGAAATAAAGTCAGAGAAGATCTTTTCACTTTCCCACCTGGACCTGCACACTCCCGCTCAGTGGGTCCTGCAAGCCAGTGGAGCATCAGATCTCACTGTTCTGCTTTCTCCTCAGTTGCTTTTGCTAAGTGCCAATGCTGGGATTTGGGGCTTTTAATCCTGCTGTTAAACGTTGCGGCTTTGTCAGACGAAAAGGGCTGGATTGATCTGTGAACAAAGCATTGCTTTAGAGAATGAGGGAGCTGTTTGAACCCAGCTATGTCAAGACATGTCCCACTGGCCACCCCCAGATCACTACGGACATTATGAAGCCTAAGAATGGCATTGGATTACATCTCCAGGACTGCCACTCTGTATGAAGTGTTTCTGTGGAATTCTTTGTATTGTCTAACAACATCTACTTGAGCTCACAGGCTCAGAGGGAGGGGGGGTGGCCCCCTTCAGCACTGAAGGTGTGTGGTATTGGTGAAACATGGCTGGAATCTTAAAAGTTTTTTTCTCTCTCCTCAACCCATTTAAGCTTTAAAGGCTTTGAAGGTAGAGATCTGTTGTCATTATAGGGCCGTACCTGCCAAACAAAGACAGCTGGGGAGAGAAGATGGCGCTCTGAGTCATGGGATTTTTTAGACACATTTTGTGTAACGGCACTCATCAAAATGTTCCTTTTTACACCTTAGTTTGTACTCTTTTTTGTCTGTTTCACTTTATACCACCGGCATGCTTGTAAAGCATCAAGACAAACTGAAGAAGCAGAGTTAGAACAATATATTTTCTGTATGTTTTCCACTGAGTTTTCTTCTTTCTGGAAATATTTCCCTGAAGCTAAAACCCAGTACCTGAATTCTTTTCCCATAACACCAAGAGCAGTCACCCAGAACTATCTGCGCTCGATTCTCTATCTCCCCGAGCAAACAAAAGCTTGGGAATGCTTTCAGAGTCGGGGTGGGAGAAGCCTCCTGAGTCGGCTGAGATGTCTCCTGACACTTACTCTTCCCTCTCTGTGTCACACAACAAAGGGAGCTGAAGGATGCAACACAAAACCTGAATCGGCTATTCTCAATCAGTGACAGATCACTTGAGAATGTATTACACCTTGTTAGTCAAACACGATCAGAAGCCGTAGGCCTTAAATTTGTTTGGGTTTGTGTCCAGATAGGTCAGCTCCGTTGTAAAGCCTTTGTTTGTGTGAGGGGAACACCAAGCATGAAGTAAAAGGCACCTTTTAAGATGTTATCAGTCAGGCCGAGAAGATTACTCTTGTCTGAAGACGTGCAACGTTTCTTTGGATTTCTTTCTTTATTCATCTCTGACGCCTGATTCTGAAAATCTGTAAACATCTTCTGCTAACTGGTTAATGCTCCTTGATCCCATCTTAGTTTTAGCTTGATAAGTCTTTCTCTTTATTCCAGGTGTCATCAGTTACACAGAGTACATGTTCCTGCTCTGCATTCTAACAAGTGAGTATCATCCAACACTTACACTTCATCATTCAGCTGACTGAAGAGCTGAAGAAAACACATTTTAGAAAATAAGTTACAGATTGAAACTGTTCAATGTGACTCCCTTTCTTTCATCTCAGAGCCCCGCGCAGGCTTTAGGATTGCTTTCAATATGTTCGATGCAGACGGGAATGAAATGGTGGACAAAAGGGAGTTTCTGGTGGTACGTGCATGTCCTCGAGAAATCAGATGTTAGAAAATAAATATATGATGAGATACACTTGCTCACAATATTAAAAAGATGTATAATAACTTATCCTCTCTCTCCTCAGCTGGAAGAAATCTTCCGTAAGAAAAAGGATAAAAAAGAAGTTACTGAAGACGTGCAGAGACTTGACCAGCAGGTACAGATAAATGCTTTCATTCATTGTCCTCTGGCACTTGCTTTTAAATGTCTAATAACTGCTGCAATGTTTTATATTACCAATGGACCAAAAGAATATGCTTGTTGTAAAGTGATGCTGGTCATAAGGTTCTTACAGATTTGCACTTCCCCTAATTTACGAGTTGTTGTAGTTATTTAAAATGTTATTCATTGAGTAAGTCTAGGTCCAAGTGTCTCGCTTTGAAGCTTAATTCTACTCCATATTAAGTTGTCAGAAACGTTGTGTTTTTAATGTGCTGGGCAGGGAGTGTACACAGCTCTTATAAGTGGGTTGTCATTAAAAATTCACCTACCTGTTGCCCTTAGAAACAAGATCAATGGAAACAGTAAAGTGTCTCACCAAAATGGAAAACAGTAAGCTGAGGCTTGTCAGAGGTTTTTTTTTTCTTGCAACACTTGCAATGTTCCTGGAGAGACTACCGGCTGCAGAGAGGTGACTGTGGTCATGCAGGGTAAAACATGCCTTGAGTCTTTCATCTTTGTAGGGCTGCCTTGTGCCGCATGCAGGTGGATGTAAACATGCAGAGCTGAATGGAACGATAAGAGCAACTCTTTGAGGTCTTATCACACAAACACAACATGGAGGAGCTTATTTCACTGGGACAAACGTAAGCATCTCAGGACCGTCTTGAATTAATCTGACGCCCGTATTACCTTCAAAAAGATCATTAGAAAAGAGCACTCTAGATTGGGAAATAAAGATGATGACAAAGTTAACACGATGAAGACTTCATTCACAGAGCTGACAACAGGAATAAGAGTCTCAGCTCTGGAAGTTCCCATCTTATTTAGGCTACTTGAAGGCTATGAGATAACTTAAAAGCTCATTTCAAACCATCCTCCTGCTGTACAAATTCTTGTGAATTATGAATGAATCTTCTCTTTCTGTTCTTTTTGGTGTTTCAGAGCCTGCAGCTGTACGGTAGTCCCAAATCGCAGACGCACAGTGTATGTATTGTTCTCTTCCCTGAAGACAAATGAACTGCTCGGCTTGCTGCATGTATTTTTGGCATGCACTCCTCCTAACCTGACATTTTTGCATAGTGTACTTGAACAGAAAACACAGATGTATCTGAGAGGCTGAGACCTCTCATATTTATGCCTTATAACACAAGATAACCAAATTCACATTCATCCAGATTCAAATATCTCAGTGTGTGTATGTGTGTGTGGTAGTGAAGGGGGGCGGGCACTGAAGATAATTCATGTTCCAAAGTGTGTCGGTGTTGGGCGATACTTCAAGAAGCTCTTACCTGCAGACTGACAGCATTTCAGCCAGACCCCCATGTTTTATTTTTACAGTTACTTGAGGAGTGGTATTTGGGCTCATGTTACCTTTTGTGAAGGGTTTGACCATGAAGATGTCCTTCAGAGAGGACAGTAATGCAGGGAAAAGCTCTTAACACACACGTAGAAGCGCTAACAGAGAGAGAGAGAGAGAGAGAGAGAGAGAGAGCAGTGTTTAAAGACTTTCTTTAGGTGTGCCTTTTGTTTTGATTCCTCCTGCCCTGCTCTTTGTATCTTCCCAGCAAAAAGTTCAAAAGTTGAACTTTTTCAGAAACGTAAACTAGACTTGTCTTCAGTGCTGTGGTTGGGCTTTCCCAAGCGTATTCTAATTACACGTACATCAGGATCTTTTCATGGGATTAGATGGGAACAGGGCGGCACATTAAAGAGTTGTTCCATAATTAGTTGTGGGATCATGTCGTAAATCTCTCTCGATGGTGAAAAGCAACAAGGCGCAGAGGAAGAGCTGTTTCATCAGCTGTCTCGTATATTCGCCCTCAGGCTTGAGGGATGAAAGAAACAAGAGAAATAAATATTATGAAATGAAGCGCGCTGGGCTTAAGATGGCACCTGGTTTGTTGTGTATTGATGTTGCTTTTCAGTAAGGTGATGTTCGACTTGAGAAACATGAGAATGAGAGGCAAGAACAGAGATTAGATTATTACACAGAGGTAGATATGCAAGTGTTTTTTAAAGTCTGTCCTGTGATCTTTTTCTACATGACACCAATTCCAAACAGGATATTGTTGATCGTTGTGTTTCAGTGTAGCTGTAGTTACATTTGTCCTACATCATCCCAAAGGAAGCACTTTGAACTGTTTTGATTTAAACGATTGGTTTATTGGAAAGAAACCAAAGAACATGATCTCATCAACAAATATTCAAGGGAAATTTCTCTTTTTTTTTTAGCTTCAATTGTTTCATCTTTTATTTTGACACCTTCAACCTCAGACAAAAGACACAGATTGTTTCTGAAAATGTATCTGAAGCTCATTCAAACCAGTAGATGAAAAGTGTCTGATAACCGGCTCTGACCTCACAGCGTAGCATCAAATGATGATTTATTGTGGGTTGAGTTACAATAGTTAACCTGGCATGAAACACCCCTCAGGTCTCACGCCCTGCATGCTTTGGACATGTACTAGCTGTGTTGGCCTAATGTTCTGCCAAGAGGCTGCATGCATGGCTGCAGAGCAGGCACACGAGGGGCCTCTCAGATACACCCCTCTCAGTCCAGTTTCTGACTTTTGGCCCATCTGTCTCTCCGTACCGAGTCTGCTGCACCAACATTTTAATCTTTACTTTCTTTTAAACCCAGGAGTCTCTGTCCGTGTCTGTCTTCGATGTGTCTTTTGTATTTTACTAACATGTTGCCAGATGCATTTTGTCTTTCTAACAGCTGTGCTTCGATTGCTGCCACAGGTTCTTAAAAAAGACAGCCGGCATGTGGAGGCCCAGGGCATGTGGGATGTTCTCAGACGTGGCTCGAGTCAAGTTCTGTTTTCTGATCTCACTGAGGTAGCCACGTCGTCACTAAGATCCTTCCTTATTATTTGTTTCAAACCAATTATCTCTAATTGGTTTGAACTATCTTAAGAGTTTTATATTCTTTATGTTTTGAGTCAGCAGTGATAGTTCTCAGAGAGCGCTCCCTCAATACTTCTCCTGTAGCATGTTTCATGGATCCTCTGCATGGCACATGTTTGTATCAGGTAGAAAAGTGAAATGCTGCCTCTCTGTTTAGTTTCAGGCTCAGTGGAAAAATTAACCATTAACTTTGAGTAATTATTCAATGAATCTGGGTATGGCTTTTAACTAACATCTCTGCTTCAAGCCTTCAAGCTAGTATGTCACTGATGGTGTTTACATAATGTTACTATGATACACACTTGTAACTTGTAACTTAAAATCTCAAACTGAGATTTTAAGCAGATTAACTCAACAATTGTGTGAATCATTGCTGTAAGTAGTTGTGCAGTCTGTGTTATAATATTGATTTCACCACACAGATGCAGGATAGTTAATACGATGAGGATTCATAATTCTGTCACTTCTTTCCCCCTCTTATAGCATGTGAACGACAAAACAGAGACCACGCTGCTGGTGCATTTCTTTGGGAAAAAAGGCAAAGCCGAGTTGAAATTTGAAGATTTTTACCAGTGAGTCTGAACCTTTGGTCTGCTCTTAAATAAATGATGATTATCATTTCACACAGCGACCCCTCAACAGCTAAACCCTTCAGAGCTTTAGTTTGTGACTACGTTTAAGTGTTCCTTTGGGCGTGAGGTCCTGGTGGTGGCATTTCCTGTCATCAGCTGACTTCCGTCTCGCCCCTCCAGGTTCATGGACAACATGCAGACAGAGATGCTTGAGATAGAGTTCCTCTCTTACTCCAAGGGCCTGCCCACCATCAGCGAGGAGGACTTTGCTCGGATCCTGCTTCGCTACACCAACGTGGACGATGTCAGCGGGTATTTGGAGAATGTACGCCACAGCATACCGGATGAGAAGGTGCATTTGTTTTCCCTTTTTAAATTATGTTTTCATTAGTTAACTCTGAGAGATACAATTCATCTTACAATTCAAGGTTTAGACTATTAAACATTTTAACACTAAGGCCTCGCTTTAAGATGTAATCCAAAAAACATTTTAACAACGGGGGCCTCAAACAGGCTGCAGGGATTCATCAAGTCCTCTCTAAATAGGAATGATTAACTACTCAATATGTAGTTAATGTATTGAACACATTTATATATATTTTTTTAAGATTTATTTTTTGGCTTTTTGTGCCTTTAATGGAGAGATAGGACAGTGGATAGAGCTGGAAATCAGGGAGAGAGAGAGAGTGGGGAACAACATGCGGGAAAGGAGCCACAGGTTGGATTCAAACCTGGGCCGCCCGCCTGGAGGAATACAGCCTCCATGCATGGGGCGCGCACTAACCACTGCGCCACCAGCGCCCCTGAACACATATTTAAGGAATAGAAGAGGTAGATTGTTATCAAGGTTTCAGTGTATAAATGTGTATTTAAGTGTCTCACACTGATCTCAACTTGAGAGGTTATTAGCTTAGCTTAGCACAAAGACTTGAAACAGGTAATACAGTAAGCTAGCTCTTCCTCAGGTAAACAAATGTGTCCAGTTAGTATCCCATCTAAAGCTCAGGGAAGTAAACAATGTGTCACATTTGTTGATCCGTTGTTGAACTCTTCCTTCAGATCACTAAAGGAGCCTTTTGTCTTTTCAAAGGAACAAAGTTTAGATAACTTAGATAAATTGCTTGTTTGGTCGTCATGCAGACACTTAAATAAAGAGTACGACAGCACACATCTTCACACATATCTCTCCTGGAGGTTAGCGTTAATGTTTTGTGCTGGAATAGAAGCGACTGTCTCGTGATTCTTCTTTCTGAAAAGCTGCTGAGTGAAGCATCCTCAATGTAGCTTTATTTGGTTTTTCCTCTTTGTACATTGACCCGTTGCTCAGCCACCTTGAGTAGCCTGTTGCTAGATGTCCATTGATTATCAAGTGGGTCTCATCGTTAGGCGAAGAGATATTTTATGGCCCTCACCTTGTTAAAACAGCATAGCGTCACAGATTAGTCATTACTCCATTTGTTCCACTGTGTGCGTTGCCTGTTTGATGGGGGGGCAGCCCCGGCGAGAGAAGGAGCTAGTAGCTGTGAGATGGTTGAGTGGAGATCAATAGGCTCAGTGTTTGAGTCATCAGCCAAGCCTGAGATGTTTTGGGATTCATCACTTTTGTTGTTTTTGTTTATTTAAGTATCAGGTTAATCTGCCTTAGAAAAGTCTGCAAACGGCCTGACCTCTTCCCCCCCCCCCCCTCCCTCCCCCGCTGCTGACAGCTCAGCGTGTCCATACTGCGCAGGGAAAATCCAGCAATGTATACTTTGTCTGCTTGGGTGTGTTATCTATGTGATGGCTTCAAGGTCCCACACACACTAAAGGATTCCCCTCAGGATGAAAGGAGGCAGATTATGTGTTGTGTGAATTGTAGCACTATCCTTTGCTGAGTGTTGACACGTGTAGCTCCATCATTTCTCATGTTGCATTTTATAAGCTTTATCTTTTTGTAAATACGAGGCCTTGCTTTATTGTCGTTGTCTCTTTACAGGGAATCACATTCGAGGAGTTCAGCTCCTTCTTCCAGTTCCTAAACAACCTGGAGGATTTCACCATCGCCATGCAAATGTACAACTTCGCTCACCGCTCCGTTGGTCAAGGTGAAGTCTCACACATTGTAGTCACATACTCGTTTTCATAACGTTCATTTACTGCTTAGTTTAGTCTTTCTCAAAATGTGACATATACTTCTATCCTGTTCTGTTCATGTCTTCACTTGCTGGTGACATTAATGAAGTGATGTGAATCCATATGAGTCGTAAAAAGTGACTTCACAAAGATATAAATCACTTTTACAAAGGCACTACTTTTATCAATAAATATGTTGTATCCATTTCCAGGCGACTTTTGCTAACATAGGATCAAGGAGCTCATACTCTTACTTGAATGGATTTGTTTGACTTGTGTGTACTGCAACAAGAAGGGAAGTTTTGAAGACAATTAATCGTGTTTTCAATTTACTAGCTAACTCTTGAGTTAAGTTTATTATGGAGCTCACATCGTGGGCCATTTTAAGTGGAACTTCCAGACACCAATTTGTCACCTTTCAAAGTCTAATTTGATGTAATTGAATTGATTCAAAACTTAGCTCTATTGGTGTCTTAGAAACTCTGACTTCACTTCTTTCCTGATCACATGTTTCTCTTCCCCTTTCACAGAGGAGTTCACTCGCGCGGTCTATGTGGCTACAGGCATCAAGCTGACCCATCACTTGGTCAACACAGTCTTCAAGATCTTCGATGAGGACCACGACGACAAACTCAGCCACAAGGAGTTCATTGGCGTCATGAAAGACCGGCTGCACCGTGGTGGCGGGGTGAGACAGCAGTGATCGTTTAGATGATTTCTATTTCTCTTTTATGAAGCTGTGGGCAACAATGAGAAGTGCTCAGCCAGCTGAGTCGTCTCCTCGCTCGTCGGTGTGGGTGAGCAGCTTCTCAAGGACAGATGAGAAGGAAGGCAGCTTGGAGGTGTCTGGACTTTACAGCAGTACTGGACAATGTGATAGTCAGCTTCTTCTTTATGTCTAATCTGTCATGATGGATACATGACAAATGGATGTAAAGTCAAGTGTCAAACAGAGTGTATTGTCATACAGAGTACTTACCCTGCTACTTCAGTAGTCTAATTACAACATCTTGTTAGCACTTGTTAATTTTTGAGTTCTGCTACTATTCATTACAGATACATCTTTCACCTCTGATGGAGAGGAGTAATGATTGTGCAATAATACTGCCATCTAGTGGACGCCATGTGTCATAGTATCCCCCTCTCTCCCTCACTCTCTCTCTCTCTCCCACGCTCACAGGGTGCCAGAGTGGAGGAGAAGTTCACCTCTTTTAGAACCTGCATGAAGAAGGAGCTTTCATCCAAATAGGTACAAACTGTTTCCCCCGGTCAGCGTTCTTTGTTAAATTGTACAGGTAAACAAATAATGTTTAACATAAGAAGGAAAAATGCAACAACTGTTCCCTTACAGCCTTCCTCGGGTACACCCTCTCAGTACCTAGTCAGTCTTTTCACATGTGTTTTGAGGCCCACACTCGCCTGAAGCATTGAGTTACACTGTAATATTAACGCCTGATCTACTGCTACTCGATACCAGCTTTAGTCTGCAGACATGAGCAGAGAGCGGTGCAGTTTAAAGCCGTATGCATGTTTCAAAGGCAGAGCACCTCTTGGGAAAGAGCTTGAGTTTTCTCTGATAAACTGAAGAAAATCTGTGTGTTCTTGCACAAGATATAAAAACTGTTTCAATTGAATTTAAGAAAAATAAATCTCCTCCGTTTGGTGGCATTATTTTGAGAATTTCATCACTACAAAAGTGCAGATTTGAAAAATGTGTTACTTGTTTTAGTAATGTAACATATTTTCTGCTCTGCCAGGAATAAGCTTTAGAGATAAATACAACTCCTGTGTGTCTTTTCAATAATCCACACATCAGCTTGGCTATCCTGGCTGGGTCCAAATTGAACAAAATCCACCTATACCTGCGGCTCCTAAGAGTGCTAATAAACATCTTTTATGTATATTCTTTGTTTAATTTACACTGAAACCAAAGTGTGTAAGCTGCAGGTTGGCAGGTTGTGTTTGTAATGAGCCATGTGAGGGCATTCTAACTGGCTGTAACTATATCTGCACAGATATGACAGTTGTATTTACTAGATATTAAAAAATGTTCTAACTTTCAGCATGAGCTACAAAAGTAAATCGGATTTTCTACAACTATTTATCATTGTGTAACCTCTGCGACTATTCCATTTTTTTTTTTACATAATGCTACTCAACCTCTGTGCTGCCCCCCCCCCCCCCCTCTTGTTTTCAAGTTAAAGTCATTAGTTTGTAGTTATTTGAGGTGAAAACACTTTTGTTTGTTGTTGTCTGCAGGCTGTAAACCACATCTTTGGTCACTGCAGTTTTTTCTGCACATTGCAGAACTATTTGTTTCTCTGTGGTTGGAGGTGTTTTTGCGACTCAGTATTTACTCTGTCATGTAATATGAAAGAAAGAAACGACTAACACTCTAAAAGAATGAATCCTTGTCTGTACTGTATGTAATGGCAGCAAGGTCTGTTCATACACCTTTTGATCGCTCTCTCTCTGATTCGTCAACAGGTGAAATCCAATCATCAGTGCATGTCTGACAAAGTGGACACGCTACGCCTTACTGTGCTTTCTACAGGGAGAGTTGAAGAATTGGTTTATATTAGAAGTTCTGAAATAAACAGAATGAGGCACAAACAGGATGAGGTCGGCTTAATGGGGAGCTGTTGCAAGTTGTCAAATCAACAAAAAAAAACATAAACCTGAAGAGACAATTCACTTAAGTCAGTGTAGCAGCGCTCTAAATCAGAACTGTTTGTTTGCTGAAGTGCTTTTGCCTGCTTAGTAAGATATTTAAATATTTATTTATTCATCTATTTGTAAATATATTTATACATTTTAGATTGTAAAGGATCTCTTTATTTATTGATCTAAAAGTCCAACATGGTCTTCTAGCAGCTCTGCTAACTCTCCTTCTGTCCTGAGCCGGGTTGTGGGCGACGGTAGCATTTCTCACATATTTTGTCTTTCTGGCGGCTCTGCAGCCCCCCTGCACAGATCAGCTCAGGACACCGCTCCCCCTCCTCCCTCCTCTTTCTTTCTTTCTCCCAAAGCGCTGCAGCTGAAATCCTGGAAGATCCTTAAGAGCCAGCAGGCCTGAACAAACTCTCTCAGGCGGTGGCTTTTCTCACTGTTTAACTACAGGCAGCTAACACTGTTAATCATTTCTTGGCTAGTACAGAAAAGTGCTATTTTTAAGTCCTCTTTATAAATAAATATGCAGAATATTGAAGCCATATGTTTGTTCCCCTCCTGGGACACTTAGCCTAAATTGTTGTCATTTTTAAAGTGTTCCATTGAAAGGCCTTCCCTTTATGCTCTGTGAAGAAGAGCTCACACTAAAGAGGATCCCTAACTTCTCCTGCTGTGCATTATGTTACTGCTGCTTCCTGCTACAATGTTTGCTGTGGGTGCAGTTCAGTACTTGAGTGAAGTTACCAACATGTAATATGCTTTAATATCAACCAGAAGTCTTTATTCTAAAGCAGACTTATTTGTGTTGTAGATTTTATCATGTGTTAGTTATTATCTTGTAGAGTTTTGGAAACTTCTTGCTTTTTGTCATTCAGGCTTTGACTGTTACACTCGTGTAAGAGCGCAGGTGCGTTCATGATGATATGTCACAATAAATAACATTTGAAAGGTTTGCCTTGTTATTATATTTGTTGTTTTTCTCAACCATAAACACACACCTGCTAACAACTATGTACCTGCTGTGTTGGGGTTTGGTATTCTCACTGCTTCAGAACAGGTGAACTGAACCAGCTCAGCAAACTGCTGTTATGTTTTCTGTGTGTAGACAGCGGACTGATGGCAGGGCCATAGAAGAATAAATTAAACAGCTTAATTCTAAACCTGAAGGCAAATCATTGACAGTATTAATCATTATGAACCTGAGGCAGTGACACTCTAATCAGAAGTTTCATCTTTAAATGATTCATTGAGAAGGGTAATAATTTATATTTCCCTACTCTTATTCTGCAGAACTTCTTCAGGTAAGATCACATAGTTCTGTAAATGGTTGTGAAGATTCCTGTTATATAGAGAAAAGATTTGGTTATGGCTACATTAAACACACTTCATCTGATAACTTTGCTTGTTAAGTGAACAGAAAATAAATGGATGCCTTTCCTTTTAAAATCAACACGACCAATGCTTGATGTCCACAGAGACATGACCCTCCTCTTATGAATATACTTCTAGTTTTCATCAACTATTGCCTGTACTAGTTTTTTGTGGTTAAAAGGTGTTATTTCCCAGTAATTATGAACAATCCAATTCTTTTAAACAAGAATATCTCAAAGAATGATCGATGCAGCAGACACAGAGATCTCTAACATCTTTATTCACTTTTTATTTTACTTCATAAACCCGCTGATCCTGAGAACCAAGATGTGTGTGGTGCATGGTGAACTGTATGCCACGCCAACAATTGGCAACAGGTGTCTCACATTCAGAACAGAATTTATTTAATGTACTAATAGTCAATTCAAGCGAATCAGTGAAACGGGGATTGTCACGAACGGTTGGAAAACAAGGGAGGTGGATCCAAGTGCAGAATAACCAAAAGGCAACAAAAAACACAGGGATCAAAAACAGGGAGCACGAGCAAAAACTGACATACCAACCAGGCGACCTTCAGGCGGACGGCCTGGAGGCAGGGCACATAGCCCGGGAAGTTCAGGCGGACGGCCTGGAGGCAGGGCACATAGCCTGGGAAGTTCAGGTGGCCGAGCCTCCCACCTCTGATGAGAGCTCAGGAGTCTGCGGAGTCACAGAAATGGGCAGACTCAGCAGGTCATCTGACGAGGATACAGGAGTGGGCAGAGTCTGCAGGACCTCCGACGGGGGCGCAAGAGTCTGCAGGACCTCCGACGAGGGCGCAGGAGTCGGCAGGGCCTCCGACGAGGGCGCAGGAGTCAGTGGGACCTCTGACAAGGACGCAGGAGTCAGTGGGACCTCTGACGAGGGAGCAAGAGTCCGCAGGACGTTCACCAAGGACTCAGGAGTCGGCAGGGCCTCCGACGAGGGCGCAGGAGTCAGCGGGACCTCTGACGCGGGATCAGGAGTCAGCAGGGCCTCTGACGAGGGCGCAGGAGTCAGCAGGGCCTCTGACGAGGGCGCAGGAGTCAGCAGGGCCTCTGACGAGGGCACAGAAGTGTGCAGGGCCTTCCACAGAGACACAGGAGTGGGCAGAACCTCCCACCCAGACATGGGAGTGGGCGGGGCCTCCCACGGAGACAGGGGAGTCAGACGCAGCTCAGCAGATACAGGCGCCGATGACAGACGTGGCTCAGCAGACAGACGCGGTTCAGCAGACACAGGCACAGGGGACAGACAACGCTCTGCGGGAACAGAAACAGGAGGCAGATGGCACTCCGCCGGAACCGGTGGCAGACAGCGCTCTGCGGGAACAGGAACAGGAACACATGGATGAAGAGGCTTAATCCGAGGCTTGAGCCGAGGCTTGAGCCGAGGCCGAACCGGGTTGGTTCACCAGCTGCTGAGGACGAACAGGCTCAGAGGTATAAGACTGTGAAGCAGGCGTAGAAAAAAAGTCTCTAGTCCACTCAGGGAGTAGGTGTTTCAGCCATGGTCTAGAAAGAATTTCCTCTTGAGCCGTGGAAATGGCTGCCAGTCTTTCCTTGCTACAGCAAGCATATTTTAAGTCATTTTTTAAGCATGTGAGGTTATAAGTGACCTCACGCAATTCCAACGAAAATAATCCTGCTGGGTCCATTTTTTTGTCAGTTCATTCTGTCACGAACGGTTGGAAAACAAGGGAGCTGGACCCAAGTACAGAATAACCAAAAATATTTAATTAAACAAAAAGGCCAAAGGCAACAAAAAGTTACTTTCAAAAGTTCAACAAAAAACACAAGGATCAAAAACAGGGAGCCACAGAGCAAAAACTGACATACCAACCAACGACATACAAACAACAATGAACTGACACAGAAGGGAAGAAACACAGAGACTAAATAGACATGGGGTAATCAAACACAGGTGAGACTAATGACACAGGTGAAGACAATGAGGGCAATCACAATGGAGGGAACCACACAGAGGAAGGAATGGACACAAGAAACACTGAGGAAACTACAAAATAAATACATGAAACACTGAAGACACACAGAACTCAAGAATGAACAAAACACACTAGAACATAAAGAAACACTAAACACTGAAAATACAAAACTAAATAATACCAAATCATGACAGGGATGCAGCTTGTCAGTTGCACACTGTGTTGTGTGCAGTAGAGCTGCAAAATGTAGGCTATTGTAAAACATCTGCAGGTGTAGTCGGTCGTCATAAAGACTGCAGGTGTATCTTGGAGACTTTGCCACCTTCACTGACAGGTAATGATATAACACAGCTGGAAACAACTGCTCTGACGCAAGAGGAGCATAACAACCTGGTAAACAGAGAGACATTTTATTAAAAATGAACATTTCTCACAACACCTTGCACAGGCTGGGCGGCACCATTCAAAATGTTTTCTGTGTGTGTTGGTTTGTAGGGGATGTGCGTGAACAGGCTCCGTCTCAACACTCGCGAGGATGAACTCATTGAACCCATCTGGCTCGCGGTGAAAAATGTGCCAGGCTTGCAGCATCTCGCGGACGCCATGGCAACCTGTGGGGAGGCAGCAGGGGCGGTCCTGACTCCGTGAGTGTGTGTGTGTGTGTGTGTGTGTGTGTGTGTGTGTGAGTGTGAGGTGTCTGATATTTTGTTGTAGTCTGTGCTAGTGGCTGAGTGAGCAGTACGATTAGAGGGGAGTAGAGCAGCAGCAGCAGCAGCACTAGAGGCGGGAGGATGTTGCGTCTGTGCTACCGATTAGGCTGATCAGAGTCGGAGCTACGATGCAGTGACAGACTACAGGAAGACACGGACACAGACACGCACACACACCAACACACACATACATAGAGAGAGAGGGGATGATACGCTACTAGACTATGGCACCGTCGGGCTCGCGTAGTATCAAGAGGGGCTGTCAGAGAGTTTTATACTGGATCCCGGTCCTCTTCATTGCCCTCATTGTGGCTTGGTCATACTACGCCTATGTTTTGCAGCTTTGCATAGGTAAGAAACCCAAGTGTGTGTAAGAGCAAGAGAAGGAGCTGTGTGTGTGTGTATGTCTGAGTGATCGTGTGTAGTACAGAAAGACAAGGTGGGGGAATGCCTCTGCGTTTGTGTGAGTGTGTGAGTGTGTGTGTGTGTGTGTGTTTGTGTGTGTGTGTGTGTGTGTATGGGTGTGTGTGAGAGAGAGAGAGTGTTTTTTGAGTGATGTGGTGGGGAGACATTTCTCTTCCTGCAGTTTCGTTTTGGATGCAGATGACCTGCTTGTTGGTGATGCATGTGTGTAGACAGTGTCAGTCACATGACAATAACAGTTCAACCAGGGATAGTCAGCATGCTGCTTACAAGACAGTTGCATTGTGTTTGCATGGTTTGTGTTTCTATGAAAAACACAAGTTCAGCTTTTTTTTTTTTTTAAACAGAATTAGAAGAATTTCACAATCTGTTTTATTGTGAATGACTTTTTAGGACATATACAATATCTTAGGAAGTCCATAAAAGGATTAGGGCCCCTCTATGAGATCCATTATCCCACACTACCACTCTATCAGCACTATCTTAAAGACTTACTGTAATAGCTTCAGGCTTGTATAGTCACTGAGCTTCATTATCTGAATTGATATCCTCCACCACAACACCGGCAGTAGCATTATCTTCTGGCAAGAAGTCTGTCTGTAATGGCTTTTGAGTCAGACAGGCCTCCTTCCTCCTCGCTCCCTCTGGCTGCTGAGCGTTGGATGGTATGGTTACAGAGAGCGAGCGTCCTCAGTGAACGCTGAAAACACAGTTGACCTGGATAGTGAGTAATGGTTTCTAGGATGTCTCGGAGGAGTCTCAGCAGCCTACTCCTGTGCTCCATTTGGCAGCTTGTCAAACCCCAAGGAAAGCAGATCTCTTCTGTCAAAACCGAGGATGAAATGGAGACGGTGTAATGAGACCAAACAGAGGAAAACACGGAGAGGGAGGGTTTGAAGGTCTGACTGTTTGTTCCCAATTCTGAACCGCTCCAAATTTAGCCAGACAAGCTATGAAGCTTTAACTGACATTGTGTGTTTCATCAGAGAATACTCAAGTATGATTCAGGAGTCATAGTGAAGCCGGAGGGGGAGCAGGAGAGGCTGCACAGGCCTCCTGAAATCAAATGGGCCAATATTTTTTATTTTAGAACAACAACAAAGATGAATCTGACTTGATGAAGACACAAAACAACCACAAGATTCAAGAAACTACCAAAACACCACACATAAAAACAACATCACCAGCACAGGAATATGATAATGACAAACAACAACAAATAAAGCAAAAACAAAAAAAAAAACACCAACCAAATCGAGTTGACAATGACCACGCAGAGATGAAAAAAGTGTGTTTCTTACTGAATTGTTGGAGCGTTTGTTGGGTTTCGTCTGCTTTGGCCTGATGGTACATAATCTAATCATCATGTATTTGGGTAAGGCATTGAAATAGTGATATTATATTTTCACTGTAGCACTTTATGCTTCATGTCTTTACTGTCAGAGCCTCGTCGTGTCAGCCTGCCAGTTTCTGTCCCAAGATGAACCTTCCTCTAGAGTTACAGGACGCCCCGTCCCTGCTGAGACACCCTCTACCCTGCAGGGTGACAGAAAAAAACTTAATCCCCTGTATGATCCTGCTTTCTTTAAACTGTCTTGTTTTGCATCCCGGAGAACACACAAAATGTGATGCGTTGGAGTCACATGGGACAGTCAGAGGACAACACGAACAGAAGGGCAGGGCAGCGGCTGCTCAGGGCCAGCGTGCGGTCTGCAAACACAGAGAGGGAGTTGTGTGAAAGTATCGTCAGCTGATACCTCTCGTTCAGCAGCTCAGTTAATCCCATTGTCTGGTTTACATAATTCACCCCCAGCAATCTGCGTATGACCCACTTTCTTTATAAAGCACAGACTGTCAGCCTTTGAACATTTGGGCCTTTCCCCAAGATTGTTAAAATGTGAGATCAGGTGGTTCTTTTTGAGTTGTTGTAGCAGGATGGCAGAGGAGAGGGGGGAAAGGAGTTTGGTAGAGACTGCAGTGCTTTCATACACACGGTAATATACTTCCCATCACATGCCCTTAATCACACACACACATACTTATGCTTCTCTGTCGGACTCTTGGGCTTTTATGCTGGCAAGGCAGCATGCACACGATTTTTGGCTGCTTGCCTCAATTCAGCTCTCTGGCATACCTTTGCTCAGTCCGTACTGCGTGCATGCATTTGTGTGTATACTGCACTTTACAGGCTGTACAAAACTAATTGCAGTGGATGGATGTTTATTGTATATGCTATCCTAATCGTTGCTTAGACATTGGGACAAATATAAAACTGTGTCAGTATATATATTTATATAACAGGTCTCCACTCGTCTCTTATCATGTTTATATTACGAGATCTTTAATGTGTATGTCTGTGAAGGTGCAGGGTGCTGATGTTGACCTGTGATTGAACACATCACCCAGTCACATCTCTGGTGGTTGTAGCTGTCAGCATTTATATGAGAAATAACGCAGGATAGCAAGAGGTCCATGTGTTTTGCAAATTTGAAATCAGTTCCTGAACGTCTGTCAAACACATCAAGGAATGTTTTTCAAAAGCTTTAAAATAACTTTAATTTTCCCAATTGTGATCTACAAATGTTGGAATATTAAAGAGATGCTCCCGTGTGTTAAATGTTTCACTCGTTCATTCAGCACAAACCTGACTGTGTCTTTTTGTTTTGATATTTCAGAATCCATTGAAGACATTGGAGAAAAGGGTACGTTACAACTCCAGGAAGTGTTTTGACTCCTCTAATGTTTCATGTTGGATGTTGAGATGTGTTACACGAGGTTCAGTAGCTTTCAGTCTTTGTGGAGGAAGCCCTCAGCCAAACAATAAACAGAAACACGATTAACATGGATCAGCTGGGAGTGTTTCATGAGACTTTTTTTAAACTGCAGACTTTAATTCTCCAAACATTTACATCCACAGAGTCCAGAGATGAATTAGAGCAGACCAAGACCTTTAATCATTTTTGGTTCCACAAACAGCCGGTTGGTTCAAGAGAACATTTCACTCTGTCCATCGCTTTAGTCTAGATGGAATATTTGCATTATTACATTTGACTCATACCTGGAAAACTGAGGGGCGTCCAAAACGGCCGTGTGGGGGAGCCTTAAAACTGCCTTCAGTAGATATCTTACTGATTGCTCCTTTAAACAACCAGGCCCAGAGAACAAACGATGATCCACCGTGAACAAAACATTTGGCAACAGCAACAAGAAAACATTTTCAACAGGCAGAAACGTCGAGCAGAACCACACTCATGTTAAACTGCCACCTGCTGAGACTGTGTTGGGCTAGATAGAGTCTGAAATCAGGGAGAGAGAGAGAGTGAGTGAGTGGGGAATGACATGCAGGAAAGGAGCCACAGGTCAGATTCAAACCTGGGCTGCCCGGGACTTTTGCCTCTGTACATGGGGCACATGCACTGACCACTAGGCCACCGGCATCCCAAAATCAAATTTTTAATCCCCTGTCGCTGTAAGATGTCAAATGATTCTCTGCCTTATCCTGCAAAATACAGAGCCAATGTGAAATGTTTACGTTATAGTTAAAGGGATACTTCACCCGTTGAAACATGAATCTGTATTGACATTGGGTCATATATGTAGTAGAAATGTGAAATACATTTTGAAGTTGGTGCCTTCTTGGCCGTGAAAAGGCAGAAAGTGTCTTTTTGGCTCATGTGGATGAAAGACACCAAATCCCAGAATGCACAGCACCACAGGCCACTCCCACTAAGGTCCTCTAGTTCAGAATCAGAAATACTTTATTAATCCCAGAGGGAAATTCGATCGATACAGTTTCTCCAAAATATACAGTATAGCAGTAGAACTATATTAATAAAAACATTTACAGACACATTTACTTCAACACATAAGACCGTTTCCTCAACAGATTCAGAGATTTCTTCCAGAATTGATCTTGGAAATTCCTGGCAGAAAACAGACTCTATGTCTGTGTCCATAGGCAAACAGTGAGAGCACAGACACTACCAGTCCGCCCCGACAGGCAGGCCTTACTGTATGTCTCCGCTGCTGAGCTGGCAGCGACAGCAATATAGCAATATAGCCGCTAGGTGGTTGCTGCCGACAGGCCGGTCTTGTGTCGCGGCGGCCAGCGCCCAGCGGCCGCAGCAGCCAAAACACAAGACCAGCCTGTCCGCAGCAACCGTCTCGCCGCTATATTTATATTTTTTCTCCATTATCAGCTTTCTCCATAGAGCCTGTTAGCATAGCTTCCAAGCAATATGGCGGACGTTAAGTTTCGATTCTGTGTTGAGTGAGTGAGTTCCCACCCACTGATCTGTGATTGGTCTGTAGCTTCAGTGGTCGAAAATATGAGGAACTAGTGTTGTAGTCTCACCCCGCTAACCGCAACCGCTTCCAGTGACGCAAAAATCATCATTTTGCGTCACTGGAAGCTCCTTTTCAGACTTAGAAATACAAAGATTTCCAATCTCAGGGGAAAATGAGGGCGGGATGCACGACCATTCAAAAATACTACCAGGTTTCTAATGATACAAAACTTAATGCAAATGGGTGAAGTATCCCTTTAAAGTCAGGCTTGAGAACAGCAACATAAAACTGATGTCTGTAGATAAAGGTTCACAATCAATCCCCAGTGTCTGTTAAGAGTTTGAGAGAGCACTTTGTATGTACTGTAGTTTAAACTTTAATGTAAGACGTCATTACATCCTAAATCAATAATTACGAGTTATTAGAGACAGACATGTGCATTTAGTCCTGTTTCTTCTTTACATCTTTACACTGACATCTTCATAGCAAGTACAAAAATATGCAATAAAATCATTTTCTGTGCCAGTAGCTGAAAAAGAAATAAAACTGATTCACACCAATGTTAAAAACAATAAAGCTGCAAACTGAGTATAAACGCTTAGATGCACTGATGATGGATTATGAGTCTGACTTGTTTATGTTCTGTTTCAGTTGTGTACCTGCTGGCGTACCATGTCATATTCATCATGTTCGTGTGGGCGTACTGGCAAACCATCTTCACCAAGCCAGTGAACCCCCTGAAGGAGGTGAGTCCGACAGAAACGCGACGTTGTTGTCGGCTGGCTATGACGAGGCATGATAGGAAGTGCAGATGTAGGTTACACAGCCTCCCTGTGTGATTGAACGCTGCATTTAGACTAATAATACTTTCCATTGCAAGTGCCTGAAGCTGCACTGTAATGGCCCTGATCCTGACCGCAGCACTTTAGCTCTACAGGGTGAATGCACACATGCATACATCTAAGAGAGGACGCTATGAGAAAAGCCACCTTTGCATTTTATAGTGAAGTCAGGTGAAGCACACTTGCAGTGGTATTCATCTCATATGAAGACTTTGCTTTATAAGAGCTGATGGCTGGATCACTTGAGGATTTGAGATTGTAATAAAAGTAAATTTTCATGTGTGCTGTGCTGTTTGTTATCCTCACAGTTATTTGTTTCTAGTGTTCAATCATAAATCGCCTGAGTGGCTGAAAGTAATATCGCAGCTCTGTGCTGCTTTGCTCCCATTTGCCTGCCGGGGCAGAAAGAGCCAAAACAAATGAAAGATAAAGAAAGACCCTTCACTGTCTACTGAGCTGCAGCTTCAAAAATCACTGCATTACCGACACTAACACAGCCGGCAGATAATCTGACAATTAAAATCACTCCTTGCAGATACAAGTATTGATAAATCACAGCAGGAGTTGTTCTTCTTTTCCCTCTGTGATCTGCCCTACATAGTTTCACCTGTCCTACTCTGACAAAGAGCTGCTGGAGCGTGAAGATCGGGGGGAGTCTCAGCAGGAGATCCTGAGGAGGATAGCCAAGGATCTGCCCATCTACACCCGCACCAACTCTGGAGGTACAGTAGAGCTCACATCGCTGCTGATGTGGAACAAGAGGAGAGGTGTGAATGACGGGGGCGGCTCTCAGAGCTCATTTCACCTCCGTCACCTTGTTAGTCTGTGGTCAAGTGTTAGGAGAGGCTGCTGCTGACGGCTGTGTGATTGAATTGGCTGTGTCTCCTCAGCAATCCGTTTCTGTGACCGCTGCCAGCTGCTGAAGCCTGATCGATGTCACCATTGTTCAGTCTGTGATAAGTATGGCTCTCTGCTCGTGCACCTATAGAGAAAAAGACCACACAGTGTATTGCAAAGAGTGAGATTCAATTACACTGATGTTTGACCCCGCTGTGTTACAGATGCATCCTGAAGATGGATCACCACTGCCCCTGGTATGTAGTGACATTAAACAGGCAAAGGGACTTTAAACAAAGATCAGTGACACTTTACCGGTGCAGTCTTTGTACTGCATCCTTTAATTAATGTCATCTTCACACACAGCGATGGAAAAGAGTGATATATCGTCTCCTGCAGGTCTCGATAACACACATCAGAGGGAAGCTTGAAGAGCTTGTTTACATGACAACATTTGACACTGTAGCCTCTCATCCTGCAACATGACAGATTCTGGCTGCAGAGGGAGACAAAACAAATATGATTCCACTGTCTGTCATTTTTATAAAATCACAATTATTAATACTGCTCTTCTCACAATGACAAAATGTTATTCCTGGAGTTCAGAGTCACACCAGAGGAACATTTATTTAGAGGAGCTCAATGTTGAAGTACAATTTGAAAAAGGATTATTAAATAAGTGGGGCGGCAGCAGCTCAGTGTGTAGGGACCTGGGTTGGGAACCAGAGGGTCGCCGGCTCGAGCCCAGGTGCGGACCAATGCATGTTAAGTTTGTCTGGTAGCTGGACAGGTGTCAGGTCACATCCTGAGTACTGCTGGTGTACCCTTGAGCAAGGCAATAGCTGTAGTGCGCTCTCTGTGTAGCAGTGTGTAGCAGCACCACTCTGACATCTCTCCATGAATACATGTCCACAGGTCCTGTTGGTGCATGTGTGTCATTCAGGCCTATAAGCCAGAATTTCCCACAGAGATAAATAAAGTATGTAACATTAAAAAAGTGGACCCACTTCTTGTTTTGAGCAGCGCTCTTCAAAAAACAGAATCAAATGTGAACATGTCCTTCTGAATTCTTCGACAGATCAAATGTAAAATACAAAAGTCTGGCTTGATGGGCTGAAAACTTCCTGTTCTCCTGTATTCATGACACAAACCTTCTGATTGAAGGTTTTGTTTTTCAAGCTCAGCCGTCTACTTCTACACCCACCCTTCAATACCACCTTTCACATAAACCCATCATCCCAGTATTTGCTGTTCTTTTTGCTTCAGCATTTATATAAAACATGTAAATGTGATCCTATTGTTTTTATAATGATCCTTTCATTCCCGCTGCAGGGTGAACAACTGTGTGGGATTCTCCAACTACAAATTCTTCATGCTCTTCTTGGCGTATTCACTTCTCTACTGCCTTTTTATAACAGCTACAGATCTTCAATACTTCATTAAATTCTGGCTGGTAAGGATGTCCATCTCAACACACGTTCATTATGTGTAATCTAACAATCAGTCGGTGCATTAAAATCTCTAATCAAATCTCAATGATTATCTGAAAGATTCTGTGTTAAATTTGTGGCATTTGATTTTTTTTTCTCACAAGGCTGGAGGTAGAGCACATTTCCGTCTGAAAGAATACGTGGTATGAGCCAACGAGCTAGTTAGTGACAGTGACATAGAAACAGCTTGATAAGCCCAGTCGGCATATCTGAGTAGAAACCTCTTCCTGTCAGTGTTGTCTCATCTCTCAGTTCTTCTTGCACTTATGTTTATATATGTGTTGTTTCTCAACCAGAACGGCCTCCCAGACACACAGGCAAAGTTCCACATCCTGTTCCTCTTCTTCTCGGCCGCCATGTTTTCTGTCAGCCTGGCGTCACTTTTCATCTACCATTGCTGGCTCGTCTGCAAGAACAGGTCTACTCTGGGTAGGTGACGTTCTTGTACGTTTGTGTTAACTTGGAGGATGCAGTACCCATGCAGCCTCTGTTCCTCCTCTTTGTGTTTGAGCATCAGCTCTCAGCCTGCACAAGGTTTTCTTTGCACTAATGATGGAAGGATGTTTTTTTTTTGCTTTGCTTTTTTCCACCACCCTCATCATTGCAGAGGTTTGATGAAGCTCTCTGGGCTGTTATGAGACGGAGTGGTTTCTCATTATGTGTGCACAGTGGCACACTTTGTCTGTGTGGAGGAGAGTGGATTATCCTGAGGAGTATGTTACAGTGAAATGCAAAGACACAAGGCTCAGAGCAGTAAGGAGCTTAGAAACAGAAACTGTGAGGAGGAGAAGTCACACATGGTGGTGCGCTCTAAGATGTCCTTTTCCTGTACAACAAAGACACTTTCATTCAGAGTTTTTCCACCGATTCAGCCATTCAGCAGGAATCCTCCATGTGTTGATCCGTCGTCTGAATGAGCTTCTGTTGATAGTCTGAGTAACAGCTTACATAAAGACTGAGAGGGAGTGCTGTTTTTTTTCTTCATATTCTCCTCTTGTGTGTCTCTTCCAGAGGCTGTGCGTGCTCCAGTGTTTCGCCACGGCACAGATAAGAACGGCTTCAGTCTGGGTCTGACTAAGAACTTCCGCCAGGTCTTTGGGGATGAAGTGAAATACTGGCCCATTCCAGTTTTCTCCAGGTAAACATTTATTTAATATAAAATCAATTTAGAACAAGAAACATCACGAGACCAAAGAAGGACTAAAGAATCATCTGCAACAAATCAACACCGTGTTAAGAAATGATTTCTAACAATCCTGGCAGGTGATTTGACCGTTTAGGAAACCTGATGAGCAGCAATACAGAGTCAAACTGAAGCATGATCAGGTTAAAGACAAGTCAATCATTGTAAAATATTTCCACAAAATGTATAGATGATAAATGATGACAGACAAACCTGAGGTAGAGAATGTATTTAAAAAATGATCGATGCACGTTAATATTAAATGTGATTGTTTAGTGCCTTAATATTCATGGAGCCCAATTAAGTCCAGTTTTGTTTACATATATATATATATATATAGAGAGAGGCGCCAGGTCACTCCTGAGTGCTGCTGAGGTTCCCTTGAGCAAGGCACCGAATCCCCAACCGCCCTGGTGCGCTCCCTGTGTAGCAGTGTGTAGCAGCCTCACTCTGACATCTCTCCACTAATGTCCACAGGTCCTGTTAGTGCGAGTAGCATGTCTCTCAATAACAGAGAGTAGAATTTCCCTCAGGGGTTTATAAAGTTTATAAAACTTCAGAAAAAATACAAATAAATAAAAAGGAAAAAATATCAATATATAGAGTCGTCATCTCTCAACAGGAAGGTCGAGGGTTTGATCCCCAGCTCCTGGAGCAACATGTCCAATGTGTCCTTGGGCGAGACATTTAACCTCAAGTTGCTCCCGCTGCTTCGACTGCGGCGTATAAATGTGTCTGAATGGATTAGTTACTTCTGATGATCACTTTACACAGCAGCCTCTACCATCAGGGTGTGAATGTGTAGGTGTGACCTGTGGTGTCAAAGTGCTTTGAGTAGTCAGAAGACTAGAAAAGCGCTTTACACGCTCAAGTGTATTTACCATGAGTAAAAACTCCTTTCAAAGCCTGTCTGCTCCCCCTGCACCCATCAATATAAATGATAAATAAATGAGGTCAATGATTTATATATGGATTCAAAAATGATTTAAAAATCAAACCACACAGCATCAATGTGCTCAGCTGGAGCTCTTTTTTTCTTCTTCAGATTTTTCTTCTGTAGTTCAAATGATTTAGTCAGGATGTCAGAGAAGTGTTGAATGTCTGAACACTGTTCAGCTCGAGCATTAGAGTCAATGAGATGAAAACAAAAAGATTGAATGGAGGGAACAGACCTCAAAGCAGAAAAGAGAGCATTAGTAAACAACAACATCAACATTATGAATTAAACAGAAGCTCCAGCATTGAGAATCAGAGATTCATGCTCACAGTATATAAATACAGAGTTTTCTTTGTGATCACAGTCAAACTATGAAAACATAAACCAACAAACTTCATGTTTTATAAACAAAACAAAATACGGAGGCCCATTTGTTCCAATTTGGCAACAACTTGGTGAGATTTATTTTGTGATCTAACTCTAAATAAAACTCAAACACATGGAAACCTTCAGTTTTTGTTCTTTTAAGAACACTTGATAAATAAGTGAGAATAAGTTCAACTTTCTGTATATATAAGGATACATCACTGAGTTCATTGACTTTATGGCAATTATCAGTTTGAACTTTTTACATAATCCTTGTTTTTTTTTTACAACATGGATGTACATCAACGCAACCTCAGGTCTTTTTTTCTCTCTAATTTCCATTAATGACTTTTAAAAAAGAGAACAGTTAGCTCCCCTGATGCTTACAGTTTCACCTATTTAGATTTTCTTATGTTTCTTATTCAAACATCAAACTCTTTACTGGTTTCCAGTTTAGGCGACGGCTGCTCGTTCCCAGCCTGTCTGGTGAACCTGGACCCTGAGCAGCCCTCTTCACCCACCGACTCCAACCCTGTTAACAAAGTGTGAGTACAAACAAGAATAAAAAAGTAGACCCCATTACATCACAGAAAACAAAATGACTCTGCATGACTTCTTCAGCTTCTAGCAGTTTTACTTTATATTAAACAATGCACTGCAGCATTTAGTGGTGTGAAATGAGTCTTTCTGAATACAGGATTAAAAACCAAAGATATTTTTATATTCTAAAGAAGGATGCAAGTATTGAGATTTTTTAAGTGAGCATGTGATTCCTGACCATATCGGCCGACCTGCCTTTGATTATTTGTGTTTCCAGTGCAGCAGAGGGCCGCCAGTTCCCTTCAAAGCCGCTGAGGGAGTCTCAGAGTCGACTGCTCACCAGCACCCCCTCCTGGTCAGAAAGTGACAGTGCAACAGACAAAGACAGGAAGGGTGGGATCATGTTATCCTCTTTATAAAGAATTTTACAAAACCCAAAGAAAACACATTTAAAAGAGTGAAAAAAAAGATAGATCTAACAAAACCTTTTGTTTCTTTAGGTGCCAGCAACCCGGTGATGATCATTGAAAACGAGGCGTAACCAGAGACCGGAGAGCTACTGGTGACACCTTCATCCCAGAAGAGTACGTTTACAGTCGTGTAGAAAGTACTCACACATATTTAAAAAAAATCTCTTAGTTTGTGTTTTACACAAACAGGTCTATGCTGCCCCCCTTCTCTGTGATGTTATAACAAACCTCTTCTGCTGCTATCTCAAAGTATCTGAGCTTCAGGACAAAATGATTGAAATTAAAAATGCATTCCAACATCCCATGATCTCCTGTTTCTCAATGACAAAGCACAGAGCAGCAGTGGAAGAAGAGCGGTTTGGTTTTTCACTTTGTATAATAGGAGATTATTTCTATGTTATGGTAGAATTTGTCTCGTGTGCCAAATGTTTGCACATCCAGTATAGCTTATAGAAGTGTTCATGTGACTGGTGTTCCTTTAGTCTTTTGTTTCGTTCTAAAAAGGGGGTGGGCAGGTTTTCCACCGACCACGTTTGAGTGTCGTGAAAGTCCAAAAATGATGCATGCTCTCACCTCAGGATGTCTACACACACTGTTGTAATGAACTGTACCAAAAGATGTTCTGCCCTTTGCTTGGAATCAAAAAAAAAAGGTGTATTTTAATTAGTCATCTGAATAAGGGCTCTTCAGACTTGTTTTAGCATGAGCGAGGATTTTACTGTCATACGGGAACGCCTGAGAGCGGGTGCTGCTCTGTGCTGCAACACAGTGTGTGTGTGTGTGTGTGTGTGTGTGTGTGTGTCCCTGCCAAATATCTACACTTCTGTCTGGCAGTCTGTGGTACACGACCAACTCCCGGCCAAAAGCCTCCCGACCGTCTCCCCGGGGTGCACAGGCACACCGACCAGCCGCCAGGAAAGCCTGCAGATCTGCTCACCATCAAAAAAAAAGCAGATCCTGCTCTGTGTTTTTCTTTGACATTGTGAATGCACTGCAGAGCAAACAAAAACATTTAAAAAAAAAAAAAAGGAAAGAAAAGACAAAAAAAGCTCCAGTGGCTTTGTACAGTTTATTTTCCCCCCTCTGAGGATTCTCTCTGTTCTCGTCCGTGGCTGGAAACCATCTCTAAAATGTATTTGGAAGAATGTATGCTTGTTACAAAACCCTACATGGTGACAGTGTTGCTCTATATTTTTATATTCTACTGTCTGTATGACTAAAGACAATATGGATGTGTGAGTAATGTACTGTACAATTGTGATGCCTTATAAGAATAAAAAATAAGCTCATCTTCAGCCTCCTTACTCGACTCTTCACTGCACTGGAAAGGATCGACTCATTAAAAGAGATGTCATGGCGCAGAGTGTGTTATGGTAGAAAATTGTCAAGCCTTTATTTACATTATAATCTAAAAACAATGCTCTTGAATATTGCATAATTCTTTAACTTGTGGAAGATGTGCTGCAGAAAGGAAGTGGTCAGTTTGACGCAGTGCAAGCTTAATGAGTCATGAACCTACACTTCAACACACCTGTGAGCGTTCAGAGTGCCATCACACCTCAGCATTTATTCAAACTTCTTAGTACATGCGGCTGTTCAACGCAGCATGGGTGAAAAGGAAAACAATACAAAAACAAATGCCATTCAATGGTCAGAACGTCAGGTGAAATGAACTCGACTGGAACAGAAAGTCGCATGTTTCAAAAGCAACATGTTTGTTTTTTTTCCTTCTCATGAGAAAAAGTGTTTTTCTTCTTTTATTACAACACTAAAACTCTACAAAACCTTCGCTTCAATTAAAAAAAATGAAAATATACTCTCAACAGAGTAGTTCAGGGCAACTTCTCCTAAAGCAGGCAAGTATTTGAAACGCTTTTTTTAATTTCTTTTTTCAAGCTCGGCTGAATTCAGTTTAAACCGGAACAAGACCATGTAGAGGCGTTGCAGACGTCTTAAGTGTGTGCTTGTGTCAATGAGGGTGTTTATATGCACAAAGTATCCACATTCCTCAAATGAAAACTCTGTATGCTTTAGTACATACTGGATATAACTCTTTGCATAAGACTTCTCTGAACATTTTCAGGACTAGAAAGTGAAAATCAGCAGCTGATAGATCATGAAGAAAAATGAAGCTTGAGCCAAAGACAACTGGACTTAGGTGACGATCCTGAAGACGTTTCAGCGCTCCTCTGAAAGGCTTTACGAAACGTATTCAAGATCTTCAATCAAGTCCAGTTGTCTTTGGATCAAGCTTCCACTTCACCATGACCTGGAAGACTGAGAACCTACACAGATCAAGAAGAAATGGTTTTCAGGTTTCCCCTGTAGGATCTCTGTACCAGATGCAAACTAAAGTAAATTAAAGGCTTCTCCAAGTGGGCTAAGAGTGTATTTGACATTCACTTCATATGTACAAAAGGCAAAATAAACTTCAATGAGATGTTCATGTGCAGGTAAACACGCTCACTGAGAGCTCCCTTTCTCATCCTCATACAAAAAGTGAACGGGGCGAGAGTACCACCATGTGGAGTCTTAGTGTTTATCAGGTCATCTTTTCCATGTCAGATAAGCAGCACAATAAATTAAAAGTTTAAAAGCTAAGAATGCAGCTTATATTAAGGCTGAGTGTGGTGATGTTAAACTTTGACATGTTCACGATGTAAAACAAGGAACATAGAGAAGGCAACAAAGAGGAGAGAAACACCAGAAACATTTTCAGCTTTCCATATAAAATCAGGTTAGAGCTTTAAAGTGCAAAACATGTCTACAGAACATCTTAGGAAAACTAAAATCCCATCTTTTCAAGCATGTTAAATTGAACTGACCCAACCAGACTGTCTAAACTGCTTCATAGGATTAAAAGACTAAACTCTGACACACACACACACACACACACACACACACACACACACACACACACACACACACACACACACACACACACACACACACACACACACACACACACACACACACACACACACACACACACACACACACACACACACACACACACACACACACACACACACACACACACACACACACACACACACACACACACACACACACACACACACACACACACACACACACACACACACAGCTAGCAGGGGGCGTGTGTGAGGCCAGCTGGGTCATTTTTTGATCATTTTCAGTGATCTAAGGTGAGCAAAGGCTATGAGAAGCAGCTTGCTAAATGATGTGTGTATGTCTTTCTTTTCCTACATTATTATCATCCAGTTGGTAAAAGCCTGCTCCAGTGCCACACTGAGTGTGTGTGTGTGAACAGCAGGATGGGAAGTTTGAGAGTGATGTCACGACTGCTGCTTGTTAGCCTCCTCTTCGTAAGCGTTCCCTGTTCCGTTCTGGACGTAGGCAGAGCCAGAGCTGAGCCCGTACAAGTGCCCACAGTACTTTGCATCGTCGATATGATCCTCAAAGAACATCTGTGGGAGGGGGAAAAAAAAAACACAGGACACTAAAGTCAGACACCTGCACAGTCATTCATCATCATGTGATTTACTTCATCTTATAACCCAGTCATCGAGAAAAGATCCTGAATAAAGCTCATGAAAGATAACTTTTTTTAACCCTCCAGTATCGTTCGTTTTTACGACCCTCGAGTCATTAGTGGACAAAAATGTACACTTCCAAAATCATTCATAAAAATGTTAAAGTTTGTTAGTTAAAGTTGTTTTTGAACATATATTTGGGTAACCTAAGTGAGTACCGACCCACAAAATTTGAAATAAACCCATCCAGTCCTTTGTTTGTGGTCTGCTTAAGTCTTACAACACAGAGAGAAATGCTCCGTTTCAAATTTGCTCTCTTGAACCCTTTTCACACATACGGAAATCTCCTGAAAAACTCCGGAGATTTGGCTACCCGGAGGGTCTTTAGGCTATATGTGAACGCAAAACATCAGAATTTTTCGCGCAGACTTTACCCGGAGATTCTCCGACCAGACCCCCCCCCCCTTGCTCCCTATCCCTCTTCCTGCATTTTATCCCATCTCTCCCCCGATCCCCTTCCAAGCCCGATGCAGTCTAGGCCTGTGAAGAATGTTTCGTCATGAGCCAGGGATCCGGCCGAAGATTTCTGCCTTTTAATAAGGCAGTTTTTTCTTACCACTGTAACTTTTGCTGCTTTGCTAAAGTGCTCATGATGGATAGGCCGGGTCTTTGTAACATAGCAATAAGTAAGGTCTTTTACCTGCTTTTTGTAAAGTGTCTTGAGATAACACTTGTTATGAGTTGACGCTATACAAATAAAAATGTATTGATTGATTGATTGATATCTCCACCCATGGACTCCACCCCCAGCCTAGAACAAAACTTTTGTGCAGGTCCACCATTTTTATTCTCGCTGCAGAGGAGTGATGTCTACGGGCAAAACTGAGGGGGGGGCTCATTACATTTAAAGAGACACACACACCAAAACGGAGTGTTCTGAGAGAGCTGGTTTATCCAGGGTCACAAACCTCCTCTGGTGATTGATTCATGTTATATGTTGACCACAGCACAGATGTTTCATTTAGACCACAGGGGACTGTTTGAAAAGGTGGAAAAGGGGTTTAATATTTCCTCTTTAAATATAAATATTTTCCCCAATTTTTTGGTTTGCATCTTTTAATCAACATCAGTCCTGATCAAAACTACCAAATATTTCATTATTTTCAGGCTTTAAACACTTGGATATGTCAAAGATTATCCAGAACATTGATGAAATGCATTATTAGTTTTTGGGCAGGATCAGTTTTAAAGTTTGCCTCCCTCTTGAGCCACTCATGGACAAAAATGTCTGCTTCCCAAAACTGCTATAAAATAATAAATAATATTTTCTTCCATTCTTTTGTGGTTAAATGTTTTAATCAACATCAGTCCTGATAAAAACTATTAAATATCCAATTATTTTTAGGATTTTAACCCTTCAAAAAAATGATTCCAAAATAAAAGTGGCAAATTCAGCCTATTGGACAAAAGTGTCCAGAGTGATATCGGAGGATTAAACTGTTGGCTGGACAAAACAAAAGGTTGAGTTAAAAATAATTCCCTGATCAATGACACTAATATTTTGCCAATGACTCACTTAATGACGCCTGATGCTCTCCTTGAACCTGTTTTTCTGGCTCACACGGTGTTTTTCTAAACTTCTTTGGCGCATCATGAGAGGAAAATACATTTTCATGAACTGAACTCATTTATGAACATAAATTTGTCTCTTTGAGTTTCTACAGAAAGATTATATTGTACATCTTGAATTTTCTGTCTTTCTCTCATTATTTCTTTCTCTTTCTATTATTATTACTTTTACTTTTCCCTCATAAGCCCTCTGTGGACAAGTAGCATGTGTGCTAAAAAACCCAAACAATGCACCAGGTTCGTCAAATGTGATTTTGATGTCCATGTCAAGTTAAAAATCTATCTATCTATCTATCTATCTATCCATCCATCCATCTATCCATGGATATATCTATTCACCCATCTATCGATCTGTCTTTAACCTTGTACTGCCTCTTCTACATAAAGTGAAAACACACCTTGATGCTTATTCAGACACGAGACATCCACAGTAAACTGCCATCAGATGAATATTAACATGTGCATGTCTGAAAGGTGATTGCATAACGCTGTGCTATCATGTTGCGGTCAGAGTATTATCATTCATAGTCATAAACTGTGTAAACAGGTGTCTTCAGCTTGAGGAGCCTACCTCTCTCATCTTGAAGAAAGCCATGCCTGTGAGTAAAGAGTCAGAGCCGGCCTGATGCTGTGGTCCGATCCTCTCCAGCTCCAGCTGCTCAGCTACTTCCTGCAGCCCGCCCTGGAAACAAAACACCGTAAGCTCCCTCAAATCTACGCTTCTGGTCAAACAAAGACCACACTCACAACAGATCACAACACATCTCGAGGTGTAGCGGTTTAAATGAATGAAACAGGAGATACTTATGTGTGCTACCTGCTGAAATATTTAATGAGTTACCTTCAGGTTTTTACAACTCTTCATGAGGTACTTGACATCATAAATAACTGGAAAGTACAAGCGGAGAATCTCAAAGAAGTCCACCTCCTCCTCGGGCAAGTTAGCATTGGACAGAATTTTGATCAGGTATCCAAAGTCATAGCCACTATAAATCACACAAATACACAAATACACACACATCGTTTATCTCTGTCTGAAGAAATCAGATAACAGGGGCTAGATAGATAGTCACTTTTAATCTGCCATGACACTAAGACAATTAAACACACAATGACAGGCTCGGTTTTTTGAGTGGCCGGTCTCGCTCCCATGTCAGGATGCAAGACCGAACACTCATACAAGGATGTACCATACCATAAAAAAAGATCCTGTCATTTAGAGATGATGCTAACATAAGATCAATGGCTAATGTTTATTTTCCAAAGCCTGGTTTTCTTTGACATCAGGTTGCCATGGAGACATAGAGGGAAACTGAGAGCGACATGAAGATTTTGATGTTAAGAAGCAGAGTGCAGAAAATATAGGTCAAAAGTATCTCTGTTTTTACAAGACTAACCTTTCTTACACTTTGCAGCAACTTTATATAAAAAAAAAAAACGTACTGGGCTTTTTTTTAAAAACATGCTTGAAGCCCAACCCTCAGAGTTCTGCGTAACATCTTACCTCTCATTCAAAACAACAGGAAATGAAAGACAAATAAATATTAGCATTAACTAGTTCATCACAATTCATTAAGGTCAGAAATTGTCTGAAGACTCATCCTGCACTCAGGGCGTTTACTCATTTTTCGACCAATTAAAACCAAATTGTCGACACGTTAAGTCCCGCCTTATTTCTTGTGATTGGTTCCTTTTTGAGCTATGCTTTTGAAATATACATCTGTGTTGCTGTTCTGTCTGTTGTTTTTGTATTTCATGTTGTTTCTGTTGTCTGATGTCAGAACAGGAACCTGCTGTAAGCCAGTTTTAACTGAGTCAGGCCCGTTTAACTGTAACTTTTGTAATGTTACTTTTCATCTTTTTTTCTGTGTAATAATGATAATAAATTAAATGAAACCAGATGGTACAAGAGAGTGATGAACACAATGGAAATCATCATGCAGGACGACGGTATGAACCTTTTTCCTTCTGGGAAACCTCACAAAACAGACTGTGTCTTATTTACCAGTGCAACTTATATTTCAAAATGATTAAATATACTGCATGATATATATATATATATATATAGAGAGAGAGAGAGAGAGAGAGAGAGACAGAGAGAGAGAGAGAGGGAGAGAGAGGTGAAAAAACACAATTTTTGGAGATGCCAACATCAGCATAATGTGTTTCTGTAACTGCTTTTTGTTATCTAACTGACAAGAACACAGTAATAAAACCAGAAGAGATGTTGTGCCTGGACACATAAATATTTTATGAAATTGTCTATTGTCTCCACAATTCAGACATAGCTTAGTGAATAAATAAATAGCTACATAATCAGAATACCTGTGAAAAGACAGCCACTTGACCCCATCACAGAGCACCACTCCTGATGTCATTAGCAGCTCGGCAAAGTACAGCGTCTCGATGCCTTCGTCCTCATGCTTCTTGAACTGGATCCCTGAGGTGGTCAGGAGCTCAATGGAGTCCTGTGCATACATATCTTCTCTGGTGATAAAGACAGACACATGTCACTCTGTACTTGTTGCAAATACACTTAAAAAAACAACAAACATCAAGTAGTTATGAGATAAATAACTCAAAAGCAGAATTTCTTAAGCTGTGCCAGAGGTGATCTGTAGAAGTTGTAAGCATGTAAAAACTTCGACCAATGTCTGCCACGAGGTACCAATCTGATGAACCAATCACAGCCTCCCTCTCTCCCTGCTCGTTCTCTACCCCATGCATGCACGAGCCCACACTCAAAGCATGAGCTGAGGTCCGCTTCTGGACCAACAGTACTTGTGCATGTAAGTGAGGGGGCGTGGCTTTAGAGGGAGCACAGAGGGGAGGGGGTGGGTGCAGACGGAACACTGAGGAAATGCTACTTTCAAAATCATGCTAGTTTTTGAAAATGACCGACTCTCCCTTTAAGGTAAGCTGTTAGAAAGCGAATGTACACTTTCTAATTGGACATTATAATGCAGTGTTGACAACTGCTGTACAAGAATCTGTTTTGCATAACTTTTTGATTTCTGTTTAATGTAAATTTCACCGATACGCTATCCAAAATGAATCTCATGATCACCACATGAGAAGTAAAGTGGGAGCGCTTCTCGTCCTCTTACGTGAGGTTAAACTTAAAATTGAACTGCCATGTTGATGTCCCAGGAGGATATTCCCCTTGTTCGTTCATAAACGTGAGGCCCAGCTGGATAATCTTGAGCAGATCCACATTACAGCGCAGTAGCTGGTACTGATAGTCTGCATTGCTTCTGAACTCTCCGATGGGTCTGGCTACAACACCTGGAAACTCTGTATCCTGTAAGATGACAGACACACATTATGCAAAAAGACATCCTGGCTACATCAGACATAATTACGCCCTCTTTCAGAAGAGCATTACTCACCATAGCAATATGGTTGTATTTTCGGATGACATTTCGAATCCTCTTCAACTCCTCCTCCAGGTTGTTGGCCCAAACCTCACATATTCTTTGGCTGTGATCCACAGTAGCTGCGGGCATAGTGCCACTTTACCATGCAAGGAGAAAAATGCCAGAAAGACAGAAGCCTTCACATGAGAGGTGGTTTATAGACCCAATGTGCTTTCCTGCAAAAGACTTAATAACAGGAGGAAGGGGAAGGGTGTTTAACTCATGATCACAAGATACCCGAGAATTGCTTTAAATCAATTTTGACTAACAATTTACAGGGTTATGATTTTAATTGTAGTAAGCCCAACCCTAGCTTAGTATGTCAAATCAGCTGACTCAATTTCAGTTTTGACAATGGCATAGCTAATTAAATCTCACAGCCCCCACTCACTCTTTTTAGCAGCAGTATTTACCAGCTAAATGAAGCAACATAAAAGCAGACACACATGTGAACAGCAGCAGCAGGAGCCTGTATGGCTGCTGGTAACATTAGCCCGTCGCAGGTAGTTTTCAGCAGCACTTTGGGCTAGCTACATTACCTGCAGCAGTTAGCAGCCTACAGACTTATTGCTAGCTAACATGAGCAGGACAGTGCAGTATCTCAGTTGGACAGTTTCTGCACACTTCTCAGGTACACTCTTTAGCACGAAAGATACATAACATGACATGACAGAGAGAGGTGTAACAAGCTGCAAACACACAGTCGGCGTCACTTTGATAAAGCTCACTGACTACAACTTACCGTTCCCCGAACCGGCCGGGTGTGTGTTTTAATTGTGTACTATCAGAAACACTTTATTTGTTCTACGCTACTGTGTCGGGGTTTTATCGCTAACTTTTAAATAGTTTATATTCAGTAATGTATCGATGTCAGCCCACGGCTGCCATCACAGCTATGCCTACAACACTACGTCATTACGTACAGGAGCGTCATGTGCGTATGTATGCATGTATGTATGGTGTGTGGGTCACGTCTGGTCGGTATGGGTGAGTGGTCAAATGTGTCCTCAAACAAATACTTTAATATGAGGATTCATTTAAGTAAAATAAACCTTGTTAGTCTTTCTTCTTTCTATTCTTTAGATTAGAATATGTTGCAAAAATATAATGGTAGCAAAAATGATGATGATGATCATAGTACAGTTTTAATATGTTAATAATTCAAAACAAGGTAAATATGAAAGCAGATTCAAATGCTTTAGGGCAGTGGTGTCCAAACTTTGTTTCTTGCGGGCCACAGGTTTTGTTTATTAAAATATAGTTGAAAAAATAGTAAGGCTTTGTAGATCAGAATCAAAAGGCTCGCTAAAGAAACCCTTCAATAAAAGGAAATCAAATGCTTTGATTTCTTCGTTCTACTTTATTTGGTTTTTTTTTCTCAGAATCAAGCCTGTAACGTGGTTCACTTTTTTGGAAAAGCTTTCTGCATTTAGCTCAGGTCATTAAATGGTTAAACAACAGTCCGCTTGTTTGCAAAAACTTTGCATACATTTTTTTTCATAGTTTCCAAAAAAATGTGGAAAATAGTAAAAAGCTGTAGATTTAAAAAAACAACAACATACATCTTACTGAACATTTTCTATTTTAGGAATATTGTTCAGCCCTTGTTAACATGAAAAAGAAAAATAAGATAATGTTTTAATCCTAATCAAGGCCTCGGGCCAAAATCTTCTGATTCTTCATTTGAAGTCACGGGCCGCAAAAAATCCCCTCAAGGGCCGCAAATGGCCCTCGGGCCGCACTTTGGACACCCCTGCTTTAGGGTCATCTTAGCTGCAGTACTGATGCTGACGGAGCTTCAGGGTCTGAAGCTGACTCAGTGCAGCTTATATGATTATTAAACCGAGGGAGTCTTTTGTGATATCAGAAGTCTAATATGCTTTTGTGTAAATCTGACTCCTTAAAGACCAGGCAAGTACACATCATGGACTAATTTAAACATAATTGACAATTACGTTTTTATTTAAACTGATACAGGTTTCACAACTTTGCATTTAATCAGTTTGACAAATTTGGCTCTTATTCCATCTGAACAAATAAACACATAAAGCTCTCATACACGGTCAGAAGTTATTATGACCACACAATTTAGACTTTCTTATACAAATAAAAACAATGCACGTTAAAGAAAGATTACAGTAGTCAAAAATATGTCATGGTACAAAAATATTTGAACATGCAATGCTTGATAATCTCCTCTTTGTTCATTTGCAGGTTTGGAGTGCATCACATGCGTATCTTATGCTATTAAAGTCAGCGGTTTAAATGTTCATTTTCAGTTGGCACAAGTCCTCCAATGTTCATGATCTGCTGCATGTAGCAGACTTATTTTAGTGTTCACATACTCTAGTTTTTTTTGGTTCAGTGCTCATTAGGCTCATCATCTACTCTGCAATGATCTGATACCATCAGACAGTCGATCAGCTTTTGTAAAGTTTGATCATCAGGTGTTCAAACACTATTAAGAAATATGCAAGATGTCAAAGCTTACTTTGACATCTTGCAGAGGAATCATTACATGTTTATGTGAGTGAAGTTAAAATACAAGCCTGGACCTCAAGGTGGCATAAACCACAACAAACCACTGATTATAGAATAGTGGCTAGCCAAGGTCTGATGTGTCCCGAGTTTAGTGCAGTTATTATCAGTACCATGGGATTTTAAAAAACTGCTACATTTTGACTTTAACTACATTTTTTGGTTCAACAGGATACGTCTTGATAACAGGAAGTTACCATAAGGTGCAACATAAATTCAATCAGCTTATGGACAAAATGACCCAAACAATCGATAAAGAACTTTACGAGATAACTCTTTACAAACATTGCTACAAAGCTACGTTATTATAAATTCCCCCCGAGCACCTCGTGTTGGCAGCCTCTATGATGTCGTCATTTGCCTTTTAACGACCTTCAGTTTAAAAACGTTGTTGTTACTTCCTATTGTTTTATCATTTAATTGTCTGATAGCTTTAACTCTGTTCTGATTCCATTACAATAACATTTATTTATTTATTATCAATTCACCTAAAATAGATTTGGAACTCATGAGTCAATCTTAAAAGTGCTCGCCACTTCCTGTCCTTTTCCATAAATTGTTGACATTTCAAAGCAAAATACCTGATATAAAAACAACATGTGACTGTAGCAAACACCAAGCACACAGCTAAATGGCTGCCAAATATTCCCATGACAATCAGAATTTCTAAAACTGAGGTAAGAAGCTAAATGTGGTCGTTACAATAAACACCTACTAACTTGAATGCACACAGAAACAGGAAAAGTCTACCACCACACATGCAAACAGAAGTGCAAATCAATTGTGTAACCCAACTTAGCCCACATCTGGGTTACATCATAAAGGCAGTGTTTGTTCGGTGGCCCTGTTGACGGCTTGGAGGTGAAGCACCTTCTTCCAAAACGCTACATTTGCTCAGGTAAATAAGTGGGCAGCCTCATCAGAGTCTGGGTCCTTGGTACTGTCCTCGCTGAGCGGTGAGCGACAGCTCAGGTCTGCAATACCCGACTCCTGGTCGCTGCTGCTGGAGAGGTTGAACTCAGACGTCTTGGTCAAGTCCTGGTTCAGGAGTATCAGGCTGCTGTCTGGTGCTTTAGGCTGACAGGGGCTGCTGGTGATGAAGCCCCCGGTGTAGTCCTGAGGAGTGTTGGCCATATTTAGGTTGTTACCTTGAACCCACGCTGTGGGGCTGTTATCAAAGGGAGCACTTTTCTGTGTAACGCTGTTCCACCCCTGCTCCTTCTCCAGATGAGCAATTTTCTGTTGATAATGAAGGAAGGAAAAGTATTGCAGCGTATGATTTTTCAGGATAAATAAGGAGCAGTATGAATGTATAGCCCTGTCCTACCTGTTTGTGTGAAGCCAGCTGCTCCTCCAGCTGCTCTGTCTCCTCTTGGATTGCACTCAAGTAATCCTCTACAGACTGGCGAGGATGCATCCCTCGGTCAAAGCGGTTGTACAGCCCTCTCCAAAACCTATATGAAGCAAGAAATATGGAAATAATGGATGGATTTATATCAAAACAGTCTTACAACAGACCTGAAATAAACAAACATGTAGCAGTAAATACTTGTATATCCTGATTTTTGACTCAGGCTGTACATGTTGTTCCTCTCTGTGGGGACCTACTTAAAGCAGTAGGGGGCAGTAGATGGCCGAAGGAGCCCCTGTGTCTGGCTGTGGTCTTCTCGGTACAGAGGATTGATGTAGACTGCTCGGTTTGTCCATAGATAACTCCACAAAGAGTGAGTCCTCTCTAGCAGTCTGTAGGAATGTCAAATGGCAGTGAAGAAATAAAAAAAACAGGGATAAACAGTTTGATCACATGATTCAAAGACTTCTGATCAAAGAAAGAAAACTTTTATGTCCACCAACTAGAATAGAGTTGTCTCTGTTTGAATAAGCCCTGTGATGTGATTAACTGCTTTTGGCTGTCACTTCTCTTTAGTAGCCTGTCTTCTCCCAGTGCAGTCGCTCTGACCAGATGTCTGCGCTGTGAAAAGGAAAAGAAACGGATGGCGGCTGCAGGTGTAAATCTCACCGCAGATCTGTCCTCTCCCGCTGGTTGTTACCAATGAAGTTGCCAAACTGGCAGGAGTAGATGTGGCTGTGAATGGTGATGAGGAACCTCTCATTGAACTCAAAGGCACAGGGGAACTGCTCCATGAGCTGCCACACACACTCTAGGAACTGATCTATGATGGGAGATACCTCTTTGGGGTCTCCCACCAAGTGGTTGCACCTGAAGATGAGGAAAGGGCTGTTTACACAGAGGAGAATGGCAAATCCAAAGTGCTATGAGAGTTTATTGTAAAGGCAAACCTGTGAGAGAACTTGTGTCCAAATGAGACCCAGTCTTTCTCGATGAGAACCTAGAAGCAGAATTAAAAAAAGAAAGTCATGTGCTATGCAAAGAGGAGCTCCAGAGTTCATGCACATTTAAAGTTTCTGAATGCTGTAAATAAAAAGGTACTCCTTTACCTCTTTACCCTCGCTCTGATTTTTTAGAGCTAGGCTTCTCTATTAAATGTATTTTCCACTGTGGCTCTTAGTGGATTTCAAGTTAGCCTGCTAAAAATCCTTCTTATAAAAGACACAATTCTCAAAGAGTGTAATGTTTGAAATACTAACAGGTACAGTCATACTGTTCCTCAAATAAGAATACAGAGTGTAACAGAGGGGTATATGATATCACTACTGCTACTAAAGTAAGTAAGTTTATTCTACACTGTAGCTTTAAGAGAAATAGTAACAAGGTGTAGTATCTACCATGAATCCTCTGAGGGTCCTGTAGTATGGATCCAGCAGCACAGAGGCCACTGAACACACCTGGGCTGTTCGGTCCCAACCGTCTGAACAGTGAACTAAGACACTGACACCCTCCTCTGCAACAGCCTGAACAGAGTACAGTTATTGTGACAGAAAGTCAAGTCAAGTTCCTTCATAAGAAGCAAATTTCAGCAACAAGGCAAATCAAAGTGCTTCACACTAGACATCTAAAGCATCGTGACAAAGGGAAAAAGAAAATAATTTTTAAAACCACTAAAACAAACCATGAACATTCAACATGAAGATATGTAAACATAAATACAAATGTCAGAAAGAGATGCTGAAATATGACAATAAATGAAAATAAGAGATTCAAATACAGCAGTTAGTCTAGCGGTTAGTGCGCGTGTACAGGGGCTGAAGTCCATGAAGTCACGGGTTCGAATCCGACCTGTGGCTCCTTTCCCCGCATGTCTTTCCCTACTCTCTCTCCCCAGTTTCTATCCACTGTCCTGTTTCTAAAATAAAGGCATAAAATGCCCCAAAATAAATCTGAAAATAAAAAGAAATACAAAAAAAATGACCTCCAGTTTGGAGTGTACTGATTTTATCTGCTCTGCGCCACTTTAAATGTTATATTGCTCTGAAGTTCCCGACTACAGCAACCTCTCTCCACAATGGACACAAAGTCACATACTGGTCTTGTCTAATTGAAAGTGATTTTAGGCTTTAGGCTCAGTTTGCTCCGTCTGTGTTCAGCCACAGCCCTAAGGTGCCCTGGAAACTCCACCCAGGCTAGTTACTTTTGTTAAACCTGGTAAATGCTGCTGATAAGGGTCTTATTTACTAAAACTGTCAAGACTTCAAGTAATAGTGTGGCAGAGAATTAGACTCCTGCTCTCACAGCGTTGACAATGTGTTTGTGTTTGTTGTGCTGAGAAGTCAGACACAGTCGATTGTGGTATGAACAGATGAACAAAAGCTCTCTAGTAAAGGAGCGTTATGACAAAGAGCTGCTTGTTATAATGTGTTCTGTTGATTTACTTTCTATGAAGTACTCGCTACTTCCTGTTTAGCACACACACCTCTGTTAACTGCTACCTCTGTTAAACTGACTGACTAATCAATCAATCAATCTTTATTTATATAGCACCTTTCAGACAAATTAAATTGCGCAGAAAAGTTATTGATGAAAAAGTAGTTTATAAAATCATTGGAGACTAATGCACACCAATAAGAAAATAAATAAATTAAATATATATATAAAAATGAAATAATAAAATACGACACAAAAGCAATAAGATATTAAAATTAATACATAGGAGCAGAATATTTAAAATGGAAGTAGGATAAAAAAGACAATACAATAATGTTAAGATTTGAATTTATATAAAGCACTATATAACAGCCAGACTGAATAAATTAGCTTTAAGACTGCGTTTAAAAATCTCAATATTCTCGGCTCCTCTCAGACCCTCAGGAAGGGTCATACATGGAAGATGTTTCCTGCACTCAAACATGTGAAACCTTAAGCATTTAACCGGTGGAGCCTGAGAATAGATGCTGCAATAATGTGCATCTCACATACAGGATAATGCACAACCACACACACACACACACACACACACACACACTCACACACACACTCACACACACACCTAAGCTAATATTGAGTGCAGTAGAGGGGCAGACAGCAGGGATTAACCACCAGACTGACCTTGGCGATGAAGATGCCTGCATCCAAAACAGCTTTGATGTGCCTCAGCCAGCCTGAGCTCTCCAGACCTTCCAGGAAGTCTGACATGGAGGGGGAGTACAGCTGACTCACTGAAACCACAACACAGCTGTCTCACTGGCAGGAAACATGGAGCATACCTGATCACTGGACTTTACTCAACCTCACATTCATATCAACATCTTTAACAACCCTCCATAAAGAACCTGAACATGGCATGAGAGAAATATGGGTCTCATAACAGATTCCACTGCCTTTCATAAGAGGAGTCCTGCAGCTTCTCACGTAGAGGTTTTTATTTGGACTCCGCTCAATGTTTGAGTCACGTTAGCAGCATGGCTCTAGGGATGCCCGTGTCATTCCTCCGGTCAGTCTGTCAAATGCATTTGGGCCAGACTTCATTACTTATCAACTGTTGGATAGATTTACATGGAATTTTAAAATGGTACTCATGTAAACCCCACTGACTAATTGATGCCCACTTTCCTCCAGTGCCCTCTGCAGGTCAACGCTGGCACCCTTCCTGTGAAATATCTTGACCTCTGGGGCGATGGTGGTGCAGTGGCTCCTTTCCTGCATGTCACTCCCCACTCTCTCTCTCCCTGATTTCCAACTCTATCCACTGTCCTATCTCTCCAATAAAGGTACAAAAAGCCCAAAAATAAATCTTTAAAACAAAAAATATCTTGACCTCTTATGATTAAATATCTACAAAACTAATAATATGCCAATTTGCATTAGCTGTACTACAGTTCTTTTCATCAAATGTTAACATTTATATGACAAACTCAGATAAACACAACTGTCTAAAAACCACCTCATGCATGCTGACTCCATAAATCATCAACATGACGTGTTTGTTTTTTTGCCTCAGTAAGCTTCTGGCATGACTGTAGATTTTAAATCTAATAAGATTTTTTTATTTTTTTTTTATTGTTTTAAGTGTATCATGTTATTCTCAATACAATCAGTAAAACCAGCCTGACAGATGATGTACCATAAGGCTTCCGGTCCTGTGTTTGTTTATTTGGAATAACTGAATCTCAAATTTATTTTCCCTTCTTCAGAGTTCAACATAAATATTTTCAAGTTCACTGGAGGGCAGAGTGACCTGAAGCAGCTTTTTCTGCAGCTAACATTTCCTTCACTCAGGCCAATCTATCATTAACGTTACTCATTTAAACACATTTGAGATAGCTGCATTAATACGTTTGCTCCTCTCTATGCAGTGGACAGACGTGACACTTCATCAGTGTGGGCCATGTGAGAACACTCTGTGACCACTGAGAGTAGAGCGAGCAGGTGAACGGGTTTACTTAACCTTTCATAACTCTTGTTGGAAAGGATTTCTACAAGAACAAATGCTGTAGCTGATGCTGCCAGGCAGGGGGTCTTTAGAATCTTATTGGAGTGTGCTATCGGGCGGAGAGAGTCAGACAGGCTCTGAGAGTCAGCTGCTGTCTCCAGCATTTAAAGACTTCCCTTGCGCTGCCAGGGGGGGCAAAGAGTTATCACAACTAAGAACAGCTATAGATTTTCAGACTTGAAATCACATCATTCTCACGCCCTCGGCCTCTCTTTGGGGGGATAGGGTCCTGGATTGTCCACTCCGGGAAACCAAAATAGCTCAGAAATAAAATCCAGATGGATTGAAAGTCTTCCTAGGAGCACCCCTGCACAATACTCAGAAATCCTCCAGTGGGCTCATTTGAGGCCCGATTGCAGCACAGTCCGGTCTGCATGAGTGCATATGAAAGCCACGGGGGGGTCGTGGGGTCTCGCTCTGCTCTAGTAATGTGAAGAAGCAGCAGAATTTAAACAGACAATGGCAGAAAAGATTTATTTCCACTAACACTTCTGCGGTCGGACATTTCTGACACGCTGCGGCTTCAACACTTTCTGCACTAAATCTTCGATCAGTGGGAGAAGCCGTTTAGCGAGACGTGTTAATTACCTTCGAGCATTTTCTGCTGGCTGTTTCTCATCACATGGATGTTCTCGATGCCGATGAATTTAAATTTTATGTTGGAATAGTTGTCTTCATTTTCGTAGCCTTTTCCTGCAGCTCGGTTTGCGATTGCATTCAGCTGAAAAGACATTTGATTCATCATGAAATGCTTTTCAAAAGGCAAAGGCATGAAATACACACACATCTGTTACACACAGCCAGGATGTTTTCAGGCTTTTGCTGTGAGACGTGCAGTTAAGAAAACAAAGCCCACCTGCACATACAGCACTGTACTGTAACCTTTGTATTTTCATCTAGGCACAGAGGGCTCTCACCTTAGGCCTGGTGTCCACCACATACATGAAGTCACTGCGGGGATTGGACCTCAAGATGGCCTCCAGCATCTGTTCATCCTCCAGGCAGCGGGCGCTGAAACCTGACAGGGGCTGGCTGCTACGGCAGATGGCAGCCTTGGAGGAGGTAAGAGGCACTCAGGCTTCAAACGGGAATGTTTGCTTGTTCGACATTTAGAAGAAACAATAGTTCTGTGAAACTCGGAATGAAAAATGACTTCCCAGTACCTTCTCTTTCCTTGCATGCTCAATCTAAATGAATAAACCACATCATTATTCCATTTAGTAGTCACAAGAGAAATGACTTGTACTAACCAAGCTCCACACACTGAACCCTCAGCCCTGGGAAGCTGACCTCAAACACATAAAGCACTCCCAACTGTCCAGGCAAGGATTAATAGAGGGGATTATGAATGTTCTGGCTTTTTCCTGATACAGTTTTAGAAAATGGTTATTATTCATGCTTTGATTTAATGATAGAATCGTCTAAATCCCTTCGGGGGGAATTTTTTAACTAGTCAGATTTCAAGCCTAAAAAGCTCCTGTTTAAGACAAGAATCTCTTTGGTTTCATTGTCAGGAGATTCTCATGCTGTTTCATGCCATCCTTACTTATCATCTATACTTTCTGTAGCCGTTTTCGGCGGCTGTGGCTCAGTGGTAGAGTCGGTCGTTTCTCAACTGGAAGAATGGGGGTTTGATCCCCAGCTCCTGCAGCCACATGTCTGATGTGTCCTTGGGCAAGACACTTAACGTCAAGTTGCTCCCTCTGCTTCGTCAGCGGTGTATGAATGTGTATGAATGGGATTAGCTAATACAGATGGGTGTGTGAATGTGTAGGCGTGACCTGAGGTGTAAAAGCACTTTGAGTTAAAGACTAGAACAGCGCTACACTGTACAAGCTCAAGTCCATTTACTATTTCAATGGTCAGGTCTACGCCCATGTCCCCATATATGTTGATGAAGATCTACCTGTTTCTTACCACATATCTGTATATCTAAAATTGCAAAAAGGAACGATCCGTTTACGCTTCAGATCTCCACAAAAGGCTCATGTTGCCCTGTGGCTTGGCTGTGTTGTAGCACACGTACCTTATTTGGAAGACAGCACTCTAATGTCTTATCAACTGGTCAATCTCAGCTGAACAAATAATAACAAACCAGATAAAACATCTGGTGCTACTTTGGTGGCAACAAAACATGACAATTCACTTATATGGTTTCAGGAGTTCTGTGGTCATGAACGCTGCATGCTTTGTAATGTGTTGTCATTTACAGACATTTTATTATAATGCTGTAAATACAATGCTAAATCACGGACTGTTTTGTTTTTGTTTTATTGGCCTGTAGGCTCCTCAACGCAACTATATCTGTGTCTTTGCCTTTTTTTTGGTCTATCATATCTGTCATTCAGAAATTTGAAGATTGTTAAAAATCAGGTTTGAAAACAACAATATTTTTGACCACAACATATCTGCAGGCAGAACCACGAGCTCCAAAGCCGTGACTTCAGGGTTCAGGGGACTGTGATTTTTAATGCTGTGAGGAACTTTGATTTTTGTGCCCGCTCTGGTTCCCCCCGGGACATGTCAGTACCTTTGATCTGTCAAAGCACTTTAACATCTGTTTTTAAAGGTGTTATTATAAATAAAGTTATTATTACCTCTGTTATTTTTCTTCTCATGTTACTTCAGCGTCATATTTAGTCATGTAAATATTAGTATTTTCTTATTATGTTTATTGTTGCTATTTAATGTTGTACCTGTACATAAGAGAGCACAGTTCACCAAAGTTAAATTCCTTGTGTGTGTCAGCATACCTGGCCAATAAATCTGATTCTGATTCTTTCGATTTCTGACTAAAATCACATCCTGCTGTCTGTCTACACTCTACTGTATTGTTAACTGGGACTGAAAATGTAAAGAAAGGCTTTTCCTCCAGTGGCAGCGCTAACAGGCATGAAACATTATTATACAGAAGTAATAAACCTTCTTCCTGTTGGACTCTTGTGCTTTTGTAGCTCGTGTCAAGGCGTTAGTATTGTTTTCAGTCTGATTCAGATAAAGAAGAAGAAGCTTTCATATATGATTGACAGAAGGGAAAATGTTTCTACTTACATGATTTTCTTTGGAGTAGTAGGCCAGAGTTGGAAATCTGCCTCTGCTTCTGAACTTGGAGCTTCCAACTATGACTGGAGGAGTGGCCGACTCCGGTACAAACAGGTCAGCAGGGTAAGTGTCACTCACCTTTGAACCCCAAAAAATTACAACATGGGTCAGAACTAGTGTCATGACTATATGAGGTTAAAACAGTATGACTGTACTGACTCGCTGACCTTGTAGTGCTGGTTGACAGGGGAGAGTTTCCACTGGGAGTTTGGGAGTCCCATTCTGCTGTAGTCGGCCTTCAGGTCCAAGAAGTCCCACTCCTGACGTCTCTCCTCCTCATCAACATTTGGTTTATATGTGATACAATACAGCTCCTCGTAACTCTCTGCAAGGCACAGAAGTGGTTTATATTTGATGTGTAAAACATTTTATTGTGTAAGAAATCAAAAGCAGAGGAAATAAAAACCTACAGCCTGGCCAGTTTTTTTAATTCACATCTCCACTAACTTTCACTTCACACCATCCATCCAACATCAATATAACACAGAAAACAGCTGTAAAAGCAACGGTCGCTCAATGATGATGGTCGACATCGTAACACAGCGTACCTGGCTGGGAGAGGCGCCGTAGGGACAGGAGAATATCGTGACACTCCTGCTCTCCAGGTATGACAAAACGGAGAACCTGGAAGTTCTTGCAATGAATGAGCAGAGGACATCCTGAGTCCGTGGCTCCTTGTTTCTCCAAGCTGCATACCAAACTGTGAAGCACCTGGTAATAGAAATGCAGGGGAAATAAAGAAAATGTATTGTTCTACATTCTATAGAAAAGTGATAACACATTAAGGAATCAAACTAAGTAAACATTACGCCTATGTGTTTTGAAATATGAAAAGACGTGTACTACTCTGTCTTTTCCTGTATTTGAGGCCTTCTAACGCCATTGAACTGAGACACTTTACCTCTAATTATAGGTGTCCAAACTGACTTGATTTCTGGTCTCTGCGTGTGTGTTGTTGCTTACCCATGTTTCGTTGCGCACCCCAGCCTCGCTCTCTACAAAGATGGTGTGAGTGGCTGTCAGGTAGAGGGTACCCAACTTGCTCCTCCTGGGGGAGACTCTGTCAAGCAGCCTAACATTGTCCACCTGGAAAAGGAAACACAGCATCCAATCAGCCTCAGGACAGACGGCTCTGACGCAGCAGCTGTACTGATGTGTTTATAGCTGGCCTATAATACACCACTGACAATCTGAAGAGGGGACTTTGACATGCCTACGTGGCATACACTGCAGCACATACCCTGTTATTTAGACTGTTGGTTGAATTATTTCATTTAAATTCAGCAGTTCAGATCAGCACACTTGACAGTGTGTGTATAAGAGGCGGAAATCAGTGCAATGAGTGCGATCAGCTGCGCGGTTACCTTTGGTAGTCGGATGTGCTCCATCAGCAGCTGAGTGATGAACCGCAGCTTCCCGCGACTACTGAACTTAACTCTCTCCAAATATCAACATTAAGTTGTGTGTACAAAGGTGTTACAATGCGCCGTGGGTTAGCTTAAACAAGGTAAGGGTTGATCCTCAGCAGGTAAACGCTTCCATAATGTCGCTGACATCAGAGCTGCGCTGCCGGGTCCTAAAGCCCGACATGTACCGAGCTGCGGCCTTTAGCATGTTAAAGGCCATTTAAGGTCACTGCTGACCAAATGTAACTTTGAGCTGTGTCATTCTGTATTTCTTCACCCAAATTCAAAATTAGATTCAGCGTTAAATTTGATTAGTCTGCTAACATTTGGTTAATGAGAGTCGTTATTGTTTTTTTTCCTCAATTTTTTTTTTATCGTCAATGATAAATATCACTAGCATATGAACTTTAATTAGCCTACAGTTATCAAATCAAGAAAACATTCACACCTGGGATGTCAGGTAAGTCAAGTTGGCCAATTTCAGCTCCAAACAATGAGTTAATCAGTCCATACTGTGCTTGGTAGACACTCCAGGTAAATCTTAAAAATACAAAAAGCTGGCTTAACTCACACAGGTGTATGTTTTAGCCTATATGTAGGCTATCTTGACTGATAAGACCTGCTGACGTCATGTTGGATGAGGTCACTGAAATAGGGTCAGGGGTTGAGAGGGTCAGGAGAAGTGCTTCAATTAGACAACAAAAGCAGAAATAACTGAGTGGGACATGAAACTGTGTTGAAGCTTTTTGGCTGGTTGACTCTGTATTCACACATCGTTACACATCCAAAATATAGCTGACCAAGGTCAAACTTGCTAATCAGCTCTGCCCTGTCTTTTTTTAATAAACATATGTAATACTTCTGTCTCAGGAGAAATTTCAGTTACATTGAAATTTACTGCTAAAATTCAGTAGTTAGGACATTAGCAAGAAAAAAAAAACCTAAAAACTAGTTGCTGTTTCGCTCAGTGGGCCTAAAAGAGTCAATTTGTACTTTGAAAATAGTTAGTCCTCTGCACTAAAAGTGAAGTCATAACTTTTAACATCTGTGCGACCAGCCCAGATGTTGAGGGTTGCTCCACAAATTAGGGCAACTGAGAGAGAATGTGCTAGATTTATAGCAGCCCTACATTTCTGACAGAGAGCATACAATATCTGGTGTTTGCTTAACTGATTGTTGAACTGTTAAACAGAGCATGACGCAATGTTCAGAAGGGCAAACAAAGATGGATCCCATAGGACTGGATGTATACACTTTTTCTGCACACCCACACTGAACTGTTTTCGCTAATCAAGTTCTTCTGACATCCTCATATAAGTCTAAGCAAGCTACATTTCTTCTGTTGCATTTTTCACATCAGTGAGTGGAGAAAAACCATCTGTTGGACAGTAGACAGAGAAAAAACAATAAAAGTAGTTAGTTAAACTAAGCAGAAGTGATTGACTTACTGACGCCTGGCAGCCCTGCATACTCTCTCGAGCTGCATTCATGCACGAGGAACCACAAAAAAGCTTGAAAAGAAATAGAACAAGCAATTCAGTTCTGATAATATCACTAATCAGATCATTTTGCCGTTATTATCTCAATAGATAACCTCTGCCTTAATGGCTGAGTTGATATTTTTTCTGGTTTAATGTCTGTTTAAGCATTGCTGTGTGAGTAGTCATTGTCTCACATAAAAAGCAAAAATAAGAAATGGAATGATAATGACACTGCAGAACTGTGAATCCTGCAGCCTTCTTAGTGAGGAGTTCATTTTTGGAAGTCAGTGTATCGATAAATCATCTGTCGATCATAAGCAAATCTGTTATGATGCCAAAAGCATTAAATCAAAGTAATGACTGTATTCATTTGACTGTCTGCTACAAGATTCTGCATTGGACTGTCACATCTGAAAACATTTAGCCAATGTACTTTTCTAAAACATGAATGGTAGTGAATTAAACATTTTAAACACATGTAGATATATGTCCTGTAATGTAGGTTTCACACTGACCTAGACAGAGACAGGAAATCACTTAGATTGAGATTGAGTCTTCGGTGAAGATGAATAAATCCATACATAATACTTCCTTCTCCAAACTAATAAAAAGAGTATTAAGTCAAGCTAAGAGCAGGTATGTCTTCAGGCTTAGGGCTCCAGACCTTTCTTAAAATTTAATATGAAGAGGCTTTATCCCACTACATTTAATTTGACATCCAAACCATGGCTAAATAGCCAAACTTTGGCTTCTTAAACTAATTTCTAACCAGCATTTAAACAACCAATCACACAGTGTTTTAGATTTGATTGTGGGCTATGAGAAGTCATTTATTGACTTTTCAATTGTATTTGGTCATTTGTGTCTCCATAGTTTACAAAAGGGATTTTCATCTCTTTTGTATCTTCTCCTTGTTCCCATAGGCAGCCGTTCTTTATCTCAAGATCAGTTTCTAGATTCTACTCAGGTCTGCTGATCTGTCTGCCTTAGCAGTAATTCTTCACTCGAACGTTTCCTGGTGACACCAGAGTTAACTGGAGCGAGCAGAGCCGGTGTCTGCAAGGCAAACACCATTCAATCTGTTGACCATATCCACCTTTTTGAAGCTAGGTCACCCAGCTATTGGAGGGCAAATGCATTCAATTGGCTTCACAGAATTAGTGCATGTCAACAGTGAGAAATGTTCAGCCAGTGGCTCCTTTCCATCCTTACCATGGTTACAGTGACCACCTGAAAGTAAAGAAAAAACTTGATTCTTATCCCAAAACCAATTATATCTTTAGTCCAGGAGGCGTGTACAAAACATTTAATTTATTTAACCATGAATTAAAGTATGCAAGATGATACAGGACCTTTCAGAAATGTCTTCTCTTGAATAGAGACATTTTACGGAGTATTGAAGAGTTTTGGCTGTGGCTTCACCATTCTGAATTATTTATACTTTTTTTTTTTTAATGTGTTCTGCTTGAATAGCCAGAATGTACAATTGTGTCTTCAGCCTGACCACCACCAAGAAAAGCAATTGCTCTCCCATCAGCATGCGGCACAGATAATCTGCCCCTGCAGCCAAGGCTTAGTTGGCAAGGTGCCATGATATTTGGCTGCCTGGCTGGATGGACAAACTAAGAGAGAGATAGTTGTTTTAATGCTATGAAGTGTTTAGTCTGTTGGTTGGACGTTGCTTCCAGCTGCCACCTTCCCACTGAGGTCTCAAGCTGGTTTGAGCTGGTCTTGGCATTTTATTGCCCTCACTGCACACTCAACCTTAGTTGTTAGGAAGTGTTTGGCCGTGTTTATGGAAAAATGTGACTTTTTCCCAGTGAAAGAGCTCCAATTTATAACTAAAGTCGCTGTGGAGGTGCCAGTCTTTTGGTGGTGTACCACAGTGAGCTGTGCTATTGATTTGTACTGTGCATAGGTCTAATAGCTCAGGGAACATTGAGCAATACTTGTCTTCCATTAGGAGGGCTTAACCCCCCCAGTACTGTAGCTCGTCCACCCTTCATTGACCAATCAGCACCCATGCTTTTAGCAGCACTCTTGTGGGCTGTACTGGGTAAACACAAGTGTCTGCTTCAATGTTTGTCAACCCCAGTTGCCCAACCATTTATCAGTAGTCAGTTTGCATGTGGGCAGCTGGGATGTATTTAGCCTGAGTGTGCTCTGGAAATCACTTATTCTACCAACAAGATTCCCTTTTCCTGTCTGTCCTGCTGTGCCATCCCCAAGAGGAGAGTTTATGGTGCAATGTTGTCTCCAGATTTTCCCCATATCTCAAGCATGACCCCCCCCCCCCCCCCCCCCCACCCACCCAATTCCCAATGGCCTGCCTCCTCCCCTTTTGCCTCCCTGCTCAAGGGACGTCACTCCCATGACTGCAGCAGGACTGGGAGTGTGAGGGGTGAGGAAGGGGCAGATCCTATGAAGAAACACTGAGGACAGAGGGAGGCGTAGATGTACTGCCCCTGAACAGAGTACATGCCAGCATAGTGAGTGTTGAGCACAGTGCTGCGGCAGAGTTTGAGGCACCACTCCATGGGATCAGTGGATGTAATTTGACTTCTACCTGTGCATCTTGTGCAGCTGATCTGCTGCTCCCTGCAGAAGGAGTTCAGAAAACACCCAACGCTTCAAACTGCATTGTCTCTCCCTCTCCAAACTTTGACCTGTCAAATCCACGCAGTGTCAACAGGTATGTGCATGTCTGTAATGAAGTAGAAATATTGTAATGTTTGCTACATGTGCTTGTGCTTATGCTCAAAATAACTGATGCTCGAATTTAAAGGTCACATTTTTGCTTTGGCTCTGAGTTGTCTTTAAAGCAGCCTTTGAAACGAAATTCAACAAGTTCAGTTTAGGACATGATCTGCTAATACAACTTGATGATGACAATGAAAAAAAAAAAGATGACATGTTGAATAATGATACAGGTAAGATCTGCATTTTGAGTAATTGTATTGTAAAAAAAAAAGTGAACTTTTACTTGTCAAAATTAGATTTTGTTCTCAACCATCATCACTTTTTATCCACGCTTGAGATGCTGTAATTGGATCCACTTTGTAATGCTAATGAGCTGTCACATCCAAGACTCATTTCTCTTGGTCTAAAGGAGTACACTTATATAGAGATCAATGCATATTTGAATGGTCGTCAATGTTAATTTACAGTCAAGACAATCAAAGTGCTGGTTCAAAGAAGAAGGCTTTACTTCCAAAGCAAGCAAAGAAACTATTCAACAGAAAGCCTGCGGATTTCATTCCGCTTTTATCATTATGTATCCAGAGGCCTCAGCGACTCTTCTAATGAAAAGAGACATGTTAAGGTACAATGAAAACAAAGAAGACTTTGCGGTTTGTCTATTTATGTCCTTTCTAATGTAATCAGTTAAGAGTGTGTGGAATGTCTTTATTGTGTCATAGCGGTTCCTCCATGGTCCTTTTATGAATGCAGCCCTTTGAGTACTTAGATATGCACCATAACCCCGAACAATAGATTTTTAATGGGACACTACTGTATGAACTTTACCACGCTATAGGACTTGGCAGTATTCCTAGGATGCACGTCATAGTTTTTTGGGGGTTAAGGGCGTCTCAACAGCCCTAACCTACATCTGTGTCATCCTCACGTTACGCAACCGACCTTTAAGCATTTTTTATTTTTTTTTAAAGAAGATCCAGGAATATGTGAAGCAGGTAGAGAAAAATCCAACTGTGCTCATGGACACAGCCTTTGGTTTACAAACTCTTTCAGCATAAATGTTGAGAAAAGTGCAAACATTGATGCTAAGACAAAAAAAAACAGTTGTAATGAAAGGGGCAAAATCTTTACTCTCTCTTGAGCTGTGACTTTCTTTGATTTTTTAAATCTTCTTTAGCTGTGTGTCTGCACCTTGGAGGCCCTCAAGCTGTACACACATACTTGCATACCAACCATGACAGTTTGACTTATCCAACTCATACCGCAGGGCTGTCAAGAGGGTGTATCAAAGTCGACAAAAAAATGTCTCCTTACACACAGTTAAGTAGTTCATACAGTACCTATAAGCTACTATATACCTTTAGGTATTTTCACTCTTTTCTCTTCACTCGTTCCCTCTATCAGCAGGTGTCAACATGTTGGAGCAGGTTCTGTCATTTGGCCAATCCCTGGTGCGCAGGAAAGTGGTGGACCTGAGCACCCTGGAGGACTCAAAGCTGTGCCGCTGTCTGGGAACCGTCGATCTCATCGCCCTGGGCGTTGGCAGCACTCTTGGCGCTGGCGTCTACGTCTTAGCCGGTGAGGTGGCCAAGGGGAACTCAGGCCCCAGTATTGTCATCTCCTTCCTGATTGCTGCCCTAGCCTCAGTCATGGCCGGCCTGTGTTATGCTGAGTTTGGTGCACGTGTCCCCAAGACTGGCTCAGCATACCTTTACAGCTACGTGACTGTAGGAGAGATCTGGGCCTTCATTACTGGTTGGAACTTAATCCTCTCCTATGTGATTGGTAAGTAAGCGATACACTTTAGACTACTTAATAAAAAAGAAGATACTGATTGATTGACATGGTTTTTATTTCTTTCTTTCTCACAGGTACCTCATCAGTTGCCAGGGCTTGGAGTGGCACATTTGATGAAATGATAGGAGGACACATAGAGGTGTTCTGTAAAACATACTTCAGTATGAACTCACCTGGCTTGGCTCAGTACCCTGACTTCTTTGCTGTCTGCCTGATACTGCTGCTCTCTGGTAAGGCCCAAATCCGGACTGGGGATCGACAAATTCAAGTTGATGTGCAGATACAGGAGCACCAGAGAAAAAACACTTAAAATTAGGATTGGTACAATTTTATTTAAAACAAAAGCCACAGCTTGCATGATCCAATTCAGTAAAGTTAGGATATGATGTGAGTTGTGCTTTTTAAAGGCACTGTGAGACCACAGGGAGCCCACTGTCATCCCCTTTCTTTTTAAAAACTCCACAATCACCCTGATAGTTTGCTGCACTTTCCCACAGTCACACAGTCATATTATGAGAACTTCCAATTACAAACACAGCTTATTTACAAGCCCAGGCCTTGTAGCAGCCGAGGGTTTAATAATTTAGCTGTTGAGGACTTTGAGAGTAGGCCATATTCATTTCCTGTGGTCGTTTTAACCACGGATCAGGAATTTAAAACCGGAGACAATTTGGTTGAATTCCACCTCCATGGCTCCCAGGCTAAAACTGATAAAACAAAATGTTATCATGTGTTATTCACTGGCCTGCCAATGCGTTGATGAGATTAGGTATATGTGACCCTTAAACAATCCACTGGTGTTTTCTCTGAGGGAAAAATATATCGGAGTTAGAAAAAAGTTTGGATCTTCTTTTTTTGTTCATCACACCTTTTTTCTGTAATTTTTTTGGGAACACACAGAGCTCACACTAAATTTACCCGTGACTACCTCAGTTGTTGAAGTATGATACCGACCTTATTGCCACACTCAGGATAGTTGTATTAACTTTACTGATCTTTTCCAAGACGTTCAACCAACCGGTCCAACACTTCTACTTTTGTTTGTGAACCATGATGTATAAAACACTGCAGACTCAGATAATTATTTATGTCATATTATACCTGCTTATTGCAAACATCTTGCATCTTAAAAGTAAATATGTTTATGAGATCAGTGCTTGGATTTCAGTTTGAGATATCACACCTCACTGTACCGTTCTGAGCATCTTTTTTTCTCAACCCAGGACTTCTGTCGTTTGGGGTGAAGGAGTCAGCCTGGGTCAACAAAGTCTTCACTGCCATCAACGTGTTGGTTCTCCTGTTCGTCATCATCTCCGGCTTTGTCAAAGGAGACGCATACAACTGGCAGATTTCTGAAGAGTCCCTTATAAATGTCACCATAATTACAAGGTAATAGAGCCATTCATTTTGTATATCATGGTCCACTAATGCAAAGTGTCTTCTCCTGAACAGCAAACAAAGCATCTCTATCCCTGTTGGTCTATTTTGTTTGTTTTAATGCAGTGCTCCCTATCCAACATGCAGGGCAGCAGTGGCCAGACTTTACCTCATGTCACCTACCTCTCTGGGAAATGTCTCGTTATGAACTGACAGCTTTTATGTCTCAGGAATGTTTCAGTGACGGCCAACATGAGCAGTGATTATGGAGCTGGTGGATTCATGCCCTACGGCTTCAGTGGAACCCTGGCTGGAGCTGCCACCTGCTTTTACGCTTTCGTTGGGTTTGACTGCATTGCAACTACAGGTAAGCTGCATGATGAATACATGTGACGGATGTTTTGTAAAGCTAAGTGTGAAGGTGATTTGTTTTCATATCTGTGCATATGACAGGTGAGGAGGTGAAAAACCCTCAGAGAGCCATTCCCATCGGCATCGTGGTGTCGCTGACTGTATGTTTCTTGGCATACTTCGGTGTGTCAGCTGCGCTCACACTGATGATGCCCTACTACCTGCTGGATGAGAAGAGCCCTCTGCCCATGGCCTTTGAATATGTGGGCTGGGGTCCTGCGAAATATGTGGTGGCTGCAGGTTCACTGTGTGCTCTCTCTACCAGGTACCCACTAAGATTACTGTCCAAAAAAATATTAAGATTAAAAATTAATTATCATACTAGACAAAGGCTTAATGTTAGTTTAACTGTATTTGAGTTTAATTTCTTATCGATGTGGGTACTATAAATGGGCAATAATGGTGAATAAGATCTGGTCATTAACTCTGACCACATCTCTCTGTCTACGCCTTGCTATCGGATTGATTCATGTTGCTTACTGGGATGCTGTGGTGGTCAATTCTCTCTGTTTTCAGATACCTGCATGTTTGAAATATATAGTATTCATAATTGAATTATTCTAATTATCCTAAAAGTTGGCCAAGCTTTTCTCAAACCAGTACACTGATGTGAATCTATTCTGTCTTTCTTCCCTGTAGGTTCGCTGAGTCAGTGTAGTCAGTCTTCACTAATCCCATGCTCTGCATTCATGTGCATAAAACTCGACTTGAACCAATTGCATTTTGATTACCACGGGGTCCGCCCTTTGGCAGATTTCCTCCCAATTCCTACAAGTTATGAGAATACTTTAAAACACACGGATGCTTTTATATATTTGGAATTAATCCCTACACTTCTGAAAAATATGAAATATGACTCGAAAAGCCAAAAACTCCTTTTAAACTTAAGTCAAAGCCAACTCAGAACTGAGAAATACAACTATAATCTTCTTTATGAATACATTCATGACCGCTTTAGGACATTGGTGACAGCTAGTGTCTTTTGTTTTCCATTTATTAGATTTGTTAAAAAAGTGAATGAAGAGTGAGACGCTCTGAAAGAAGCACCCACAGGAAAGAAAGACATGCTTTAAAGATGTGATTGTAAGTGTAATTGTGTGTATGTATGTGTTCGGGGCTTTTCACTAACGTGTTGGTCTTGCATGTCTCTGCTGTCTCATGCAGTCTGCTGGGTTCCATTTTCCCCATGCCTCGTATAATCTATGCTATGGCAGAGGATGGGGTGCTTTTCAAAGGCTTAGCCCGAATCAATCCTAAGACGAAGACCCCACTTATTGCCACTATGACCTCCGGTGTAGTCGCAGGTGAGAGCCGGGGAGAGTCCAGTGAGATTACTCCTGCTAATCTTTCTCCACCAATCAACTGTGAAAGACACCATGAACGATGCACAAAATCATTTGGCTCTCCTGCTCCTGAAATTGACCCTACTTCTAACTTTACAATGTCTAGTTTTAAAAGGTTTTCCCTCCTTAAGCACACGTTGTTCTTTCACAGTTGTGCAGGTGTCATGTTTTCTTTCCTAGAGTGTCCTCAACTTAACCATGAACCCTCTTCTCCCTAGCCTGTTGGGCTCCATGTTCCCTCTGCCGCGCATTCTCTTTGCCATGGCACGAGATGGCATACTGTTCAAATTTATGTCCAAAGTGAGTAAGCGCCAGTCGCCTGTTGCTGCCACCATGGCGGCAGGTACCACTGCGGGTAAGCTCCGGAGACAAGGACTCGCCTATCATGGGGTTGTATCGTGGACGTGTGTTGTGGATTTGATCTATGCACGTGGTGTGGTGGTGGTTACTGCATGCTAATGTGGTGATGGTGTTTCTTAAAGCATGTGAGAAAATATTGCTCACTTTAAGAAGGCTGGATCCTTTTTTGTTTAAAAAAAAAAAAAATCAGTATTCACCAACTCAGCCCGTCTGGCTTTAGCTAACTTTCTACATATCAACCAGTGCTGTCTGTCAGGTAGCCTCGCACAATAAAAGCAATAACAAGACCCCAGGTGGCTAGTTACCCTCTTCCCCTCATACTGTGCTAATTTAAATCTTCTGGTTTTAAAATTAAGCACACATGCACCTGGGCATAGAGATGGTTAACTTAGCTTAGCACAAGTGGAAACAATGATCATTTGCAAGCTACGCTTTGACAAAAAGAAATCTACCTAACAGCACTTCTATAGATCATGGTGTTACACTTGCATGAAAATTAGTTAATAAAAACTTTGTGCTGGATTTCTTGCTGGAGCAAGTGTCTTCCTAAAGTCTGGTGCACACTTTAACTGACATCTACCTCTCAGCAAGAAAGTGAACAAGCTTACAGCTTCTTAATATGTCGCATTATATCTATGAATCTCTTTGTTCAACTGTGAATGGATTACAGGGAAGCCTTCTCTACAGACTGAACTTGTATTGAACTTCTCCTTCAGTTACTATTGTCTTGTTAGGTAGTAAATAAAAAAGCTCTTTAAATCAAAGAAGATTGTCACTACATTGGAGACCATCGATGAAACAGAGAGGTGGTTTCATTTTATTAGGATGCTACATTTAAATAAAGTTTCTGCAGCTAGTCTTTAGAATAGTTACTTCTGCACATCTTCTGCTTCATTTCAATAAGCTATCATAAAAACGTTAACTTTATTTTTGGTGAATGCTGAGCCGGGGGTCTCAGAGCATAAAAGTGTCTGCTGTTGATAAAAGTTGCGAGATAATTTGATTTTGATCCCGGAGGCTGGTTTCCATTAAAACGTGGCGATTTAGGCTAAAGAGGGAAACACGTTTTGTTTTAAGTTAGTCCTAATGTCTATACGTCATTAGATTTTATTCTGCTTCTAAGGATTAAAGAATATATCCAAACTGCTGGCCTTTATGAGACTGCTGTAGTTCTAAAACTTTCTTACTTGGTAGAATCCAGGTTCTGTTCATGTTTGGATTCTGCTCACTGTGTCCAGGATTTTCAGGCTTAGACGCCGTAAAGTTATGACCTGATGAAGGGATGGGCAGATGTGATGAGCAACTGGTAGAACTGTGCAGGGAAGCTGTCTTTGTTATTCTTGTTTTAATGTAATGTTGTGCGGAGCAGTGTGCACACTGTGTTTGAACTGTGCTGCTGAGATCAGCTCTATGAAGTCTGGAGCTGGGACACAAGAGGAAACACAACAGTGTGTCTCACATCAAACACCACCACATGGTGTGGAGAGGATTACAGCCCTCACTCTTTTGTATCTCTTCATTTTGAAAACATGTTGCATGACATTTAATTTGAGTCTGTTTATTTTAAATTGGTTTTTTTTTGGATGCTCGTTTTCATTTTGTAATTGCAAGAATAGTATTATAGCACTTTTGTATGTGGGTGTTTTTTAATGTATTGTATCAAAATGTTGTTTGACAGTATTTCATAATTCACCTTTTCATCTCAATGTTCATCTTAAATGTCAAAGTGTTTGAGCTAATTGTAATTTCTTGATTATCTAGCCATCATGGCCTTCCTGTTTGACCTCAAAGCACTGGTTGACATGATGTCAATCGGGACTCTGCTGGCCTACTCACTGGTTGCTGTGTGTGTCTTGATTCTGAGGTGAGTACATTTATAAAATAACAAATATAGCCCTTCAGAGAAATCTAATTATTGCAACTTCCTTAAACGTTCCCCCAAACCAACAGGTTTGATTACTACGTTAGTGTAACAACGCCTTTTGGTATTGCATCACAGTGGTGATGTAAGAGCTGTGAATGCTCCCATTCTATGAATGTGATTGCTTGAGCGTAGATTGTTTACTCAGGTTTTGTGTTTTTCCTAAACTCTGTACAACTGTTTGCACAAACGTGTCTCATCAACACAGATGCAATGTTTGTTCCCTGGTTTAAACAGGATTTTAATGTAAAAAAACCCCCCCAAAAAAACACATTAGATATTTCACAATATTTGTAGCTGGAGAAAGCATAACCCTGAACATGTTTAATACAGTACTGCAGTTTGGCTGTTTGTGCTTTAACCTTTATGAAGACATGACCTCTAATCTGTGATTACTTCACCCTCAAGGTACCAGCCTGATGGAACCATGGAGCGGCGAGCAGGCACTGGGGAAAAGGACTTCCTGTCCTCTGAGGAAGGCGAGTCTGACCTAACTGAGTCAGAGTCCCACCTTAACATGCTGAAGGGTGGCAGCTCCAGCCTGCAGACTGTCCTGCACCCTCCTGCCTCCCCCTCTGAAAGTTCTTCCAGTGTGGTCAACACGTTCGTCTGTGTGCTAGGTAAGCAGGCCAGGTTAAAATCCTTCTTTATAATGTCACTAAAGACGCAGAAATTAAATGTGTTGTTGTTTTTTGCATCACAGTGCTGTTGGTGTGTGTGATGAGCTATCTCACCACGTACCACATCGGCTCCATCCTTGCCATGGAGGTTTGGATCCTAGCACTGCTGACCCTATGTCTCCTCATCTTCAGCAGCTGCGTCTACATGATCTGCAGGCAGCCTCAGACAAGCAAGAAGGTCTCCTTCATGGTGTGTAGCTGCTCAATGACTTAGTTTCTTTTCAAGCCAAGACCTGCATTATTAAACGAGGAAAATAGTAAATGTACTGTATCGTTTTGTCTTACCAGGTACCTCTTCTACCTTTTTTGCCCATTCTGAGTATATTTGTTAACATTTACCTCATGGTCCAGCTGAGTGGAGATACTTGGATACGTTTCTCTGTGTGGATGGCTGTAGGTGAGTCCCTGTAAAGGTCACATATTATACTTCTTTTCAACCAGTTTAAATAAGTCTCAGAGCTCCCCAAAACATGTCTGTGAAGTTTCTTGTTCTAAATCCACTCTGATCCTGTATTTGATCATGACTATAAACCCCTCTATTTCAGCCTTGCTCAGAACAGGCTGTTTCTGTGTCTGTACCTTTAAATATGTAAATAAGCTGTGTCTGACCACGCCCCCTCTCTGGAAGGGCTTAGGTTCAGGCTTTCTTGCACTACATCCAATTGTTTACAGTGAGAAAGTAGACTCAGAGGGCAGAACAAACACCTAGCTGTGGGAGTGTCACCCACCTGGGGGAGGAGTTATTGCCCTTTGTGATGTCATGAAGGGAAAATCTCCTAACGGCCTGTTTGAGCACACATTTTCTGAAAAGTGGAAAAGACAAAAGACAGAGAGGATGGACTTTTCTCATAGTTGGGGGGTTTGTAGACAGACTAGGGACACACATTACTGTTAGAAAAACAAAGTAAAGTTGCATAATATGTGACCGTGAGTTTTATGTAATTGGAAATAGGCTTAATCACTCTTCAGTAAAACATCGGATAAAATGTGGATGTGAAGCGTGATGATTGAACAGATGGTTAGCTAACTTGAGCATAAAGACAATGAGCCTGACTAATTCAGATGGTACTGTCCTCACTGGAGGCAGCGACTTGCTGGCGTCGTCACTTTGAGGTTGCAAGGCAGGAAAAATTGAGACTTCAAGAAGTCACTGCTTTCCAAAGACATTGTTTGGCATACAGTATCCCCTACTGTAACACTGTAACGTGTTGTTTCATATCAAAGTTTTTGAACGGATTTAACAAGCAAGTTGTAGAGCATGGGGAGGCTGTTAGCATGGGGAGGTTGGGGTTCAATTCCTGGCTCCTCCAGTCATATGTGGAAGTGTCCTTAGGCAAGACACTGAACTCCTAATTGCTCCCACTGCTACGTTGGCGGTGTGTGAATGTGTAGGAATGGAATTAGTTAATACTGATGGTAAAACTGATGGGTAGATGTTATATCTTTGCCAGTGTTTTTGTAGTTACCTTTTGTGGAATCTCATATCTCGTCCAACACTTCATCTCAGGCTTCCTGATCTACTTCGGCTACGGCATGTGGCACAGTTTGGAGCGTCAGCGTCAACTCCAGGGTCCTTCAAACAGCAGCAGTAAAAAGGAAAACAAAAAGACCAGCAGGGAGCAGCAGGCTGGTATGGATGCAGTCGAAAAGGACCAGGAGCGTTTCATCTGCCCAGAGAAGACCAGCCAGTGTTAAGGTCCAGCGGCTCAGTCACTGAATCTGTGAGGCCACAGATGCATAAAAGCACACAGAACTCTGCCTTGATGCACCTGTTTATACAGCCTCACCACATGTGCCTCAGTCACAAGCCAACTCAGCCTGCAAAGGCAGTGTCAGTATTCTGTATGAGCGGCCACATGACTGGGAGCTGCTCTATCACTTCTATGGAACCACATTGTGTGTTGAGCTTTATGGACAGCATGGAGGCAGAAATGAATGGACAGGTAACACACTGGAGAGTGATGTTCATTCCCTTAACAATGAAGCAGTTAATTCAAGGACTGCAGCAAAGGTTTTTTGTGTCTCGTTGTAGACTTGAGTTGTTAGTGCATGACAAACATACTGTCTTTTATACTTTTTAAAGTGATCTTGTACAGATGATTTTCTAAATGCAAGAATGAGTCTTAGAAATCTGTGTTATCCATTTAATGATGTGATTAGATCTGGATCCAACAATTATGTATTAGTTTAAGTAAATGTTGTATAACTTAGTGGTGAAAGCACTCGTTGATCTTTGACCAATGTGAGAGAGAACCAGCATGTGGATAAAGATATGTTGTCAACTACGGAGGCCTTAAGAGGACATGGGTTCATGTATTTTATTTTACTCTGTTTTCCCGTATTAAGAAGTAATTTCCAGTTGTTTTCCTCTGGATCTAGACTTATTTAGCTCGTTGTCTGCTGCATTTTCCTGTGTTAAATGTTCATTTTTCTGGCATTTTATTTTCTGGGGATCTCGAGAAATGAACTCGTTGTCACAGTAAAACCTGCACTGGTGACAACATCAGAGCTCAGTCAAATCTGGAGTAAACAACTGGAAATGACTTCTGATCAATGGAAAAAAGAGTAAAATAAAATGTATAGATGCATATCTGCATAGGGCTTCTGTTGTCGATCATAAAGTTGAAATATATTTTTAAACAACAGTTTTATATGCCTGCACATCAAATTGTGATACCAGGACGATTCTACCACATTAAGGCCAATGTACAATATCTCATTTTGCTGGCACTTAAATCATGACTCAATGTCTCTCTCCCTGAGAGTAGGCTTAGTGTTCTTTGCATGTTTCAGGTTTCTGTAGTTTCTATGTAACAAGTCATATCCCTTTTAAGTGAAGAATCACAAACTGTTGTTGTGGTTCATTCAGCACAGGTTTATTTTTCTATTATTTCTCTTTTGTGTGTTTAATCTCTGAGCTGTTACAATAGACACATAGACTATTATCTGATGTAAAAATTTTGCTCAAACAGTATTTGGATTATGTATGTTGCTGTATTTACACATTTTGTCTGATAGTTTGTGCTTTTTTTGTTGCAAAGATGTGGTTAATACAGCCTTCATGAAATGAGTATGAGTACACTGTTACCTAACACGGTGTACAAAAATAAAAACAAGTCTTTATTGCCACGTAGTTTAGATGAACTTGGCATGTAAGTCAACGTTACGTTCTTTCCTCTGGGCTTTTTGACGGCCCCCCCTTTCTGTCTTTTACTACGACTTGTGAGGCTCAGTGAGCTGTAGTTTTAAGTAGAAACTAGTTTCTTGTCTGACTTGTCACCCTTACCATCAGTGTTTTACACCATCTGATGTGATTTAATCCAACACTCTCAATAGTCATTTTCAATGACTTTAGGGCTTAAGGTAGTTAAAGCTGATAGATGCATTCCTGGGTTTAATAGAATGTGGAACAAACTCAAAAGAGTCCCAACAGGAGTTAAGTATTTTACTATACTTACTTACTAGAGTTGATCAGTTAGGTTAGAGGATAAAGTAAAAAGAAGTAACTTTTATGTCATGTTGTTTGTTCACTTGTGACTAACTGCTGCCTGGACTGAAACAATAAATGTATTTTCAAGTAAGAAGTAATTAGTTGTTTATTACTTAATTGATATATCTGGAAACCGTAAGAGCTAAAGCCAGTGACATCTGTTGGACAGTTTGAGATGACGCCACCATGTGGCTAAAAAAAGTTTTTTTTCATTCTTCTGACCTGTAACTATATTTCTTTTTTTTGTTTTTCTGCATACCTTTCAGTCCATTCAAATGACATTCACACACTGGTGGAGGAAATAAACAAATACAAGTATTACCACAATGTGAAATACTCTTTTGTCCTGCAGAAATTGGATGTATAGCTTCCCAAGTAACTCAAAATGCACTTAAGCACAGTTATTATACATTTTGACAAGTGCCAAATAAATGTATTTAGTTTTGTTCCACCTCTACAACTATTGAGACAATACCTCAGTCAAAGTCTGTTAAATATTTTTTTAGGGCCCAAGCACAAACAAACTTTGTACACTGAGTAAGAAGTGAAAATGTAAATTATATAACGATCTTGCAAATAGTGTGTTGCGACATGCCCACACAGCACTCCCCAATAATTCTGATCAAGTATGCTGCGCAGCAGTTCACCTACAAAATGTGGTAGGCATGGGGCACTGGTGGCGCAGTGATTAGAGCGCGTGCCCCATGTACAGAGGCTGTGGTCCGCCAAGCGGGCGGCCCGGGCTCGAATCCGACCTGTGGCTCCTTTCCTGCATGTCGTTCCCTGATTTCCGACTCTATCCACTGTCCTATCTCTCTCCAATAAAGGAGCTAAGCCCTTTTCTCTATACCCTGTACACCAATGACTGCACCAGCCCCTCTCCCACCACCACCTACCTCAAATACTCTGACGACACTGCCATCCTCGCCCTCCTATCAGACAATAACTCTGTATCAGACTACCATAACACTGTCACACACTTCTCCCAATGGTGTAAACATAACTTCCTCCATCTCAATGTAGCCAAAACAAAAGAAATAACAATAGGTACTCACTCAACCCTCTCTCATCAACAACGATACAGTTGAAACAGTTGACAGCTTCAAATACCTCGGACTCACACTAGACAATAAACTCACTTTCGAACAGCACACAACGGACATTCAAAAAAGGAGCCATCAAAGACTGTATGCCATCCGTAAACTCAAAGGACTCTATGTTGCCCCCCATCTCCTCCTGCTGTTGTATCAAAGTATTGTCCAGCCCATCCTGCTCTACTGTTCCACTTGCTTCTTTAACATGCCCACTGTCAAAAACCGGGTCAAACTCACACGTGTCACAAACATAGCTGCCAAATTAATTGGTCTCCTCACACCCACACTGTCAGAGCTCAATCTCAAGGCCATCTCAGGCATCGCACTCACACACCCACTCAACTGCCACTTCACCACTATGCCCTCTGGACGCAGGTACGGGTCCCTGTTGTGCAGGAGGGCTCGATATGGCAAAAGCCTGGTGCCTGCAGCCATAGCAGCCCTCAACAAAAGGCCAAAATAAAAACACCCCAGTCCCACTCTGTCTATATGTTTGTCTGCATGTTATCTTGTGTGTTTGTCCATCTGTTATTATCTGTCGGCGTGCTGTCCATAACTGTACTGTGAAGTGGAAAAGAATTTCCCCTTGGAGTAAAGTCAAGGCCCAAAATGCCCAAAAACAAAATCTTAAAATAAAAAAACAAAAATGTGGTAGGCATTTTTATAATGTCAACAGCTATTTGTATGATAGTCCCATATGCCCAAACTCCTAACTTAACAGGAAGTTCACTATTTGTGTTTAAGTAGAAATTTAGATGATTTTTTGCCCATTTCCAGGACTCATGGATGAACTCCTACAGCATAAATCTGATCAAGCAGTATAGGTAGAGGAGACGTGGACAATGAAAGTTATCAAACTTGTGTAAAAAGCTCAATAACTCAATTAACCCTGACTCTCACAGACAATAATAATAAATAAATAAACAAATAAAGCATGGATTGATGAAGAACTGAGGGAGTGTATGCTTAAAAGAGATGAGCTTTAAAAAGCTGCTATTGCCTCTAAAGGAACTAAATGTTGAAAGTACTGTGAAATGAGACATAAGGTTACAAAGTAAAACAGGACAAAGAAAAAGCATATTACCGAAATATAATTCAGGAGCGAAGGAATGATGATAACAAACTTTGGAAAACCTTAAATTAAATTTTGGGCAGAGCCAAGAACAACACTTCTTTCTTCACTGAAGTGGGAGGGATTTTCTTAACACAGCAGAGGGCATTGAAAACATTTTATTAGAAGTTAAGGAACCAAACGGGGCCCCCCTTGTGGGGGTTGAATGTCCTCTCATATAATAACCAACTCTAGCATGAAAAACAAACAAACGATGTGGTTTTGAATTTCAACCTATTGAAGCTGATAAGTTTAAAAAAAAAAAAAATACTTGATGACCTAAATAAAGGTAAACCAGCTGGTATGGATAATCTGGATGGGAGGTTACTTAAATATTAAATCTGTAAATATATGTTATATTTTCTCTCTGAGGAGGGGTTTTCTCCCCAGGTTTGTAAATCTGTGAAAGTTTTACCTCTTCAGGAAAACAAACGAGAGAGCTGCCAATAGCAGACCTATCAGTATTCAAAGAGGCGCTGCACGTCAACAGGGAACGCAGGCAACTGTCCGGGGCCCCAGGCCACTGAGGGGCCCTGGAGGGCTGACAAACTTTAAACCACAGCACTAATTTTGCAATGACAGTATAAACCTCCCTTATGGGGCCCCATCTGACAGCACTCATCTCATTGCCCTGATTAGCATATCATGTATTAATCCAGTGAAACTGAAGTTCATCAATGAAAATCACAGAAGGAAAATGAGGAGGAATTATCTGTTTGGGAGTGAAAAAAGAAAGAGGAAGACCATCGGGACAATGGTAGATATAACAGTGGCTGAAGGGGCACCAAATTAACTTTAGCGTAGGGCCCCCACAGACTCAAGCATCGCCACTGAGTATTCTTCCAGTGTTGCACAAGCTTATTGAAGAGGATGTTCTTGAACAACTAATACACTATTTTTCACTAAATTAGTTAACAAACACACTTCCATCTGAACTGTAATTAGTAGTGGAAAGTTTGCTCTGGTCTGTCCATCAGGTGTGACGCTGAGTTCAGAGAGTATGCACACCAGCCTCTCATGGCTCAGAGGAGTCGAGAGGTTGGCATGCAACCTTGTGTATTTCTGTTATAGCAAACAACCAAATTCTCTCTACCTACAAATAAATAATGAGAGAGATCAACATAATCACCCAGCAGGCTGCTCGGGGTTAGTTAAACATAAATCCATGGCTGATGCGGTGTGCAGATCTGTAACTTATAGAGCCATCACGAGGTGACGTAATTGACCAATTATCATAGTTGAAGCACCCAGTAAAGCATTATCCTGAATGAACTTCATAACTCTATAATTGATTGTAATGTTTAGTTGCTTGACGCTAGTTGATGGGAACATGTACATAGTGATACTCTTTTACATGCATTATGTGTCTTCTTTGATAGATGTGTTGTATTTTATGTTTGTTGTATTTTATGTATATTTAGTATTTTATGTACATTTAGTATTTTATGTACATTTAGTATTTTATGTATATTTAGTATTCTATGTACATTTAGTATTTTATGTATATTTAGTATTTTATGTATATTTAGTATTCTATGTACATTTAGTATTTTATGTATATTTAGTATTCTATGTACATTTAGTATTTTATGTACATTTAGTATTTTATGTACATTTAGTATTCTATGTACATTTAGTATTTTATGTACATTTAGTATTTTATGTACATTTAGTATTCTATGTACATTTAGTATTTTATGTACATTTAGTATTTTATGTACATTTAGTATTCTATGTACATTTAGTATTTTATGTACATTTAGTATTTTATGTACATTTAGTATTTTATGTATATTTAGTATTCTATGTACATTTAGTATTCTATGTACATTTAGTATTTTATGTACATTTAGTATTTTATGTACATTTAGTATTTTATGTATATTTAGTATTCTATGTACATTTAGTATTTTATGTACATTTAGTATTTTATGTACATTTAGTATTTTATGTATATTTAGTATTCTATGTACATTTAGTATTTTATGTATATTTAGTATTCTATGTACATTTAGTATTTTATGTACATTTAGTATTTTATGTACATTTAGTATTTTATGTATATTTCGTATACGTTATGTTTGTTGTATGTGGACCCCAGAGAGAGTCGCTGCTGCATGGTAGGCAGCTAATGGGGATCTGAATAAAGGACAAAAGGAACAGGGGCCACAAAGTGTTTCAATGTGCATACAGGTAGTCCAAGTAGCATTCTTTGGTGGGTTGAAAAATGCAGAAGAAGGCTTTAAAAGGCACTATGATTCATATTGTGGTCCAGCAGAGGGCTCTAAAGACCACGTTTCAGTCCTTCAGGCGTGAGGAGAGGGAGTACAGAAGGAAACTAAAGAGTTTACCCCTTTTCTCTCCGACTTTGAGGAGGTTGAGTCTAGAAATCTAAACTGGGTATCTGGACCCTGTAGAGCTCCAGGGACGCTCAGAGCCCGACTTAATTCCCTTCTGAGCCCTGAACCAAACCTCCTGACCTCTCCAGGCCTCTGACCATCCCCGGGAGAACACTATGAAGCTCTGGATTGTGCTTTGCCTGGCATTGCTCGGGGTGGAGCTCCAAAATGGTGAGTGCAAACTATGTCTGCCTTGTAGGTTTCTGAGTGAGGTAAAATTACTGTTTATTTTTCATCACAAGAATTTAGAGTGCTTTCTTGGACTTCTGGGGGGATTAGATAATCTGAGACTGTAAATCTTTTCACATACAGAGTAGATGAAGTCTTCATTAATTTGAGATTTGTTTGTCCTCAGGAACACACTGCAACTAATCTGTTATTTTCTAATTTTACATACTGGCATGAATTTGTGAAAGTTTGCACAGAAGTTGCATGAAGTTGTGTAAGTTTGTAAGTATTTCCATGAACCAACTCGAACCAGCTGCATCACAGGCATGCAACAGGCGTTTCTCATCAAACAGCTTTTACTGCTGACCTTTGCTCGAAGTTATTGGTAACGCTGCAGAAGAAGAAAAACTCTGAAAGTCTACACTTTAGAGCAATCCTTTTTTTGGGAAAGTTTGCAGGTAATGTGTTCTGGGCACCCTGAGAAATATGAAGCTACAAAGAAGCAGGGTTCCTGACATTTTGTGCTGTGAAAAAGTCTTTCCTACTCCCTGTAAGCCTGTTGTCACAGCTGTGGGAAACATACTGAACACTGTTTCTCTAAAGAATAAGGCCATGGCAAAGTTTCAGATTATTTTATGGCTTATCTCTACCATCTGTATTATTTTTGCTCCACTTCCTCCCTCCTCTAATGCACCCTCCCTTCTCTGTGCCTCTGTGTGTCCAGGGGACTGTCAACAAGTCAAGCGGAGGAAAGATGTTGGAGAGAACCGCATCCGACCAGGGGGAAAACGAGTGAAGATGCGACAGCCGAAACTGAAAGATGGAGTAGTGAAAGGTCAGTCCCTGTTGACCCAGGTTTTAGATAAGGGACGCTTCTTGCGCCTGGGCCAGACGACAACTATGACTCCTGGGAGGAATATGGAGCTGCGCTGCAAAGGAAACTCTATTGGATGGTCATATCCGACCTACCTGGACACCTTCAACGACTCACGCCTCAGGTGCTGGGAGCAGACATCAGCTGTTTCTTGTGCTACACATTGATTTGTGAAAATCTTAATTTATGTTGTTCCATCTCCAGCATCAAGCAGAGTGACAAATACAGTCAGCTGATCCTGACGTCGCCCTCTGCTGCTGACACAGGGCCTTACAGCTGCTGGGTGGTAGTGTGTGATGGCACGGAGTGTGAGAAGGACCACGATCGCACATATGTCTCATACATCTACTTCACAGGTGATTAAAAAGAGCACAGAGCACTGCACTTCAATTTTCTTTTAGCAGTAAGGAATATTTACAGACAGATATTTATAGCCTTGAATGGATGATTTATAGGTGTTTATATTTCTACAAATATCAGGCAAATAATAAGGCTTTATCTATGGGGGCAGCTGTGGATCAGTGGTAGAGTCATCTTTCAACCAGAAGGTTGGGGGTTCAATCCCCAGCTCCTGCAGCAACTTGTCAGATGTGTCTTTGGGCAAAACACTCAACCAGAATCAGATTCAGAAATAAATTATTAATCCCAGGGGGAAATTCGGTTACAGTAGCTTACACAATATAACAGTAGGAAATATAGAAACACATTTACAATATAAAATAAAATAGAAATAAAAGAATAAGCAGTAAGTACCACGTGAGAGTAAGAATAATAATAAGCTATGTACAAAGCGCAGGAATTAAAGATATAAACAATATTAATATAAACAAATATAAATATACACTGCTGTGTTAAACAGTAAATGTTGTAGGTTTATGAATAAGGCTCAATATGGACATGAAGTTGTCTGCTTTAATTTAAACTACTTAACCCCAAGTTGCTCCCGCTGCATTGTAGGCGGGGTGTGAATGTGTATGAATGGGATAGTGATGGACACTCATAGCAACCTCTGCCATCAGTGTGTGAATGGGTTGACGTGACCTGTGGTGTCAACAATCCCATTGAGTAGTCAGAAGACTAGAAAAGTGCATTACAAGCTCAAGTACTTTACCAAATGATATCACTGCATTGACATTATTAAACTAAGGTAGGAACACACTTTTACTCTCCAGGTTGAGAGCACAGGCATCCTTAAACTTTGTTTAAATTACATATCAACTTGAAAGCACCTATAACTGTATTGACGTTAACCCGAAAGTTCACATGAAATCAAATGCATGTTTTCATTTTTTTACACTGTATATTTTGCTGAATGTCACCTTCATTTTAGTATTTGGCCCAAATGACCAAAAACATTTTTCCAGGTCTCCTTGTTAAGATGTAAGTTTAAGCTATTTCCTGTTTAAAATTTTTTAAAAAATGTTGGTGAAAGATCCTACACTCAGAGATCTGCAATTACTAAGCATCTAATTAACCACTTTCTGGAATATGTTTGTCCTTACCTCATGACACTCAGGACCTTTGAGTTAGCTAGTAATTGGTGATCACAATGATTATGTTTGATGCTTTTGGCTAATATAAACACTAATCAATGACCTCAGCAAGTTGCTTTTTAGAAAAAAGTAAAAATGAGCCAATTTAGAAGTATGAATGAAATTACAACTTAATCTATCATCAGTGGCTATTTGAAATTCTCGATGTATGAAAAGCCAATATGTGATTTGTGATAAATGAGCAGGTGGGGTTAACTCTCGCTAAAAGATAAGTAGTTGTCTATTAAACACTACGACCTCTTTACCTGTCTTCTTTAAGTTGTAATTCTGCACCCCTGCCACAGACAATATTACACGTTTAATAACACACATATGTCCCTCTAAACAGACAAAGACAACCTCTTCGTTCCCTCTGCCATCCACTTTGAGATCGTGTACCTGCGCCCGGACCGGCCAGCTGTGGTGCCCTGTCGTGTGACTGACCCACAGGCCAAGGTGACCCTGCACAGAGAAGTCCCTCCAGAAGAGCTCACATCCAACGGGACGCTTCTGACCTATGACCCCACCAAGGGTTTCATCCTGCAGAGCCCCAGTCTGGAGCATCAGGGAGTCTTCTACTGCAAGGCTGTGGCCAGGGGGACGCCTCAGATCTCCACAAAGTATCAGCTGCTCTATGTGGAAGGTTGGGATAACTTTAATGTGGATTATAAATACAATAACATCCTGCTCAGAGATCAGTAAACATTATCCTCTGCCTTTTAATGCTTTAATGCTGCTTAGTCGCAAAAATCTTGGTTGTTAACATATTTGCCTCAACAACAATGATAAACTGTTGTGATTTAGCCTGCCCCATAATCTGTCTGAAATGGACAGGGGTGAGTCACATCTGTCAAAGTGGATACAACAGAAACACACAGATTCATCTAGTTCCCAGGTTAGCTAACTCTCTCCCGTCGACAGTTCCCAGGTTAGCTAACTCTCTCCTGTTAACATTTTCCAGGTTAGCTAACTCTCTCCCGTCGACAGTTCCCAGGTTAGCTAACTCTCTCCCGTCGACAGTTCCCAGGTTAGCTAACTCTCTCCCGTCGACAGTTCCCAGGTTAGCTAACTGTCTCCCGTCGACAGTTCCCAGGTTAGCTAACTCTCTCTCGTCGACAGTTCCCAGGTTAGCTAACTGTCTCCCGTCGACAGTTCCCAGGTTAGCTAACTCTCTCCCGTCGACAGTTCCCAGGTTAGCTAACTCTCTCCCGTCGACAGTTCCCAGGTTAGCTAACTGTCTCCCGTCGACAGTTCCCAGGTTAGCTAACTCTCTCTCGTCGACAGTTCCCAGGTTAGCTAACTGTCTCCTGTTAACATTTTCCAGGTTAGCTAACTGTCTCCTGTTAACAGTTCCCAGTGGGCCACCGTTTGTGAGTCTCCAAGCGTTTCCGGAGTCTGTCAGAGGAGGCGACAGTGTCAATGTTACGTGCACCGTGCTGGGGGAGCCAGAGGTGGATGTGAGTTTCAGCTGGTCTTATCCTGGTCAGGTAAGAGGAATACTTGGCCTATAAACCCAAAGTCAGCAATGACTACAAACAACAGCCAGCAGTAGCCTATTTATTTATTTGTATTTATTGAGGCAGGTTAATAGCAAAACAACAAAGCTACAGTCAGACAACAAAGTAGAGCAGAAATCACAAGAATGGAGAGAGGCATGTGAAAACATTTAAAAACAGGAACTACAAAAAAAATGATCTTAGGGAATCTGGACAACTTCAGTTCCTGCTGTAGGCTTTGCAAAGGTGAGGGGGCAGAGTGGTAGAAAGCCGGATTTCCACTTTCTTTACAGGCTGAGGGGGCGTAAAGAGAAATGATGCCTGAGAGGGCAGGCCATAGCAGCAGTGTTTATGTTTATAAGATGGGTAGGCAGCAGATCAAGGATGCATCTAAAAATGAAGTCCCCAGCTCCTGCAGCCACATGTCCAATATGTCCTTGGGCGAGACACCCAAGTTGCTCCTGCTGCTTCGTCGACGGAGTGGTAATGTGTATGAATGGATTAGTTACTTCTGATGGACACTACATAGCAACCTCTACTTTCAGTGTGTGAATGTGTAGGCGTGACCTGTGGTGTAAAAGCACTTTGAGTAGTCAGAAGACTAGAAAAATGCTATACAAGCTCAAGTCCATTCACCATTTACACTGTCAAGTTCATAATAAGTAAATACACTATAGCACTAAGACAAGTAAAACTAAATAATAAATTGAAAAAAGTGAGCAAATAATTCTAGAAAAGTTGTTTATAATAAAAGACAAATGATGACAGGAAGTAATTATTGATCATTGTCCTGCCTTAAATTAAAGTGTTTTTCTAACACAGAGATTTCATAGCAATAGAGAAAGTAAATGCAATTAGTCACAGTATAGTAAAATTAACAATTAATCATTAATCAGATGCTTTAAGAATATACAAGTACTCGGGTGGTAGTTTCCACACTTCCACTGTATACAACATCTTCTGTAATGTACTGTAGTAGCTTTATATCTCTGCATTTTAGACAATCATTTAGGACACATTCTTTGTGGTTTACTAACCCTTGTGAATTATCAATCCTTTCCTGCTCTGTTTGTTCCTTGCTAATTTTTGTTCGATTGTGTAGGGCCGCCGACCGGTTCACATCCAGACCTCGTGGCGGCTGGTGAACAGAGGTATGAGCCACACCACACGGGTCTCCCAGAGCATCATGACTGTAGAGGACATGGAGACCATCGACTTTGGAAACTATGTTTGTAAAGCAAAGAACCAGAATGGCCAGACAATCCTATCAACCAACGTCATCTCCGATTAGCCCCAGCGACATGGCCTGTGTAAAGCTTATGCTTGATAGTTAGGGTTGAGACAAACGTGTAACCAGATGACTTCAAAATGTATATACCAAAAAATTTTGTATTTTTAAATTTGCAGATTCTCATACATAATAAAGATTTGCTACATCTTTTTTTATTGAGGATTTTATTTTCAAAACCAGGTGTGTGTCTGCAGTAGAAGGGCTCTTATCACAGGACACGACTAACTGACAGATAACAAAGTAAAACGCCACCAGTCAAGGCGCCGGATAGCCAAGCGGTTATGTCGTGCCTCCCATGTCCAAGTCCTAATCGAAGCAGCTGTGGGTTTGAATCCTATCATGGCCATTTGCTGCATTCCATAACTCACTGTCTCCTTCAAACATTTCCTGTCTCTCTACAGCTGTCATATCTAATAGAGCCAAAAAGGCCCAAAAAATAACTTTAAAAAAAAGCCACCAGTCAAACATAAATACAGTATTTGGGGTGTTACACTGATTTTGTAGTTTTCACTTCACTCTGAACTAAACAGTGACCAAACAGAAGCTTGAATAGTGCTGGGATGTCACACTTCCTCCTCCTGGATTTGTGCTATGAGGATTCATTTTGCTGCAGGACAGAGCCCAAACATGAAAACAATCCATCTGAATTCAAAAAGAGAAGCGTGGAGTGCAGACCTGCAGGGCTTTTTCATCGACAGTCACAAGACCTTAAAAGCTATTAAACGTCTTTGAGAAAATCTGTTAAGAAAATAAGAAGAAGCCCAATCAGTTTCATTACATGTCACAAGATTTTCTGCTGGAGTGTGGGCTAGTTTTAGTTTTTAAATGATAAGAAACAAAATGATCCCGACACATTGGACACCTCAAACATCAGAGTTATCGTTGTTATCTCAATGATAGATTTAAATGTAATAATGCTGAAGACAGATCAGCCACCATCAGACACTTGCTCTGGAGCTCGTTGTGAAGAGAAGAATCTGATTTTAAAATGTGTGCCAGGCAGGCTCCCTAACACTCTCCATATGTGGAATGTCATCTGAAGGCCCAGAACTTATTTGGGTCCAGTGTAACAATTTTCTGAAATTTCCACTTTGCTGGATAGTTGCATGTTGTTATATTTTAGGATAATAATAAGAATATGCCTGTTTGCAGTTTAGAGTTCATTTACATCTCCATGTTGGACTGATATCAGCTGACTTCATGTTTTCCAGGAATGGGGGAAAACTGCAGTCCTCTCATTGTCAGCCATACGGGTTTCATCTGCAGTGATCAAGTCAAAAATTATAAACGTGATGATAAGGTTTAATACAAGACTTTATTAATTGCATATTTCAAAATAGGATCAACACACAAATAAGGACAATTCCACACAAACTTTAAAGCTACATTGAAAGGGTTAAGTGAGGGGCGATAAAACTCAAACACATGCACAAAGACTTGGATTGGTCCCATGGTTGAACGCAAAATAATAAACTGAAAGACAAAACATGTTTGAGGCCACAGATGATGCTCAAATTGCCAACTCAGATGTAAAATATTCTAACATTTGACAAAAAATTGCAAACACAGATTTGGATTTTCACGGCGCTGCTGCAGTAACGAGCAGCTGAGTAATTGGACAATTCGTCTGTCCCTTTGCACAGATAGATATGAGAAATGGTGCAAAAGCCCATATTTCATACATATTTCAGAAAGATAGAACGGAGGAGAAAGATAATCATCTGTATTCATGGCTGTGATGTCCTCTCTCCAGCATATACATATATAGATATATATTATTTGACTGTGTATTTTTTACTGCATGTACTATGTGCGTGTCAAAACAAGCCTCTGCAAAAACGAACAAGTAACAAAAATAGTGTCATCATTTCATACAAGTCCTGAGATTTCCTTTCCCCCATCCATTGTAGGAGACGTTAAAGGCAAAGAACAAGGTCACCGTGCTTTTTAAGTGCTTCTGTGCAACATTTTTTTTTTTTTTTTACAGTCTGTAGCGTCTCACTATGCAGAGTTTCAAGAGTTCATCCAAGCCTGAAGGAGCCAAGGTCAGGCTGCTGCGATGCTAAAAGGAAACAAACATGGCTCTAAATTCCAGGGGGATAACTCAAAAGAGAGGGTCTGCTTGCTGGAAGCAGGGGCCCATCGTTATCTGGGAGAGACAGGAGGGCTGGAGAACACGCCGGAGCTGCGAGGAGATTGGAGGCTGAAGGAGTGGGAAGGCGAGGACGAGGTGGGGGACATCTTGCGGGGGCTACTCAGGTCTCCATTATGGAGTTTCCATATCAGCTCCTCGTTCTCCATCGACAAGCGCTTGTTCACCTTGGACTCCTTCTGAAGGGTTTCCTGCAGCACTGCCTGCTCCGTCGACAGCTGTCTGTAATGCAGAAACAGAAAACAGGAACATGAGAAAAACTCACATGGACACGATAACAGACATGAAGATATTCAATCAGTCGACTGAAGCCCCCACCTACATCAAATGACTCAACTGGTTTATGAATGTCAGAGAGCTTTAAAGAAATAATCCAAATTAATGCATCTATAAATGAAAACTATGTTTCCAGAGAAAGATTTGGAATACATTATAGAAAAATCTGGGAACTTATTATCAAATCCTGTAAAATACAGAAATGATCAACACCATTATGCTGTCTTACTACCTCAGCCTTTTTGTCTCAAACATATTGTTTACTGATGAAGATGGGATTCATATCACTTAATAAAATAGCTTTTCATATGTTTCAATTTTAAAAAAAAAACCTCTGTGACAGGCACCGTATTTTTTCATGTTACTGGGCTGCAGTACGTCACACAGTGTAAGTATGTGGCCTATGTGTGTTTTGGAAAATAACTGAGGTCTGTTGGCACACAGGAGTATTGCGTAATTGAACGCAGGTGTAAGAGAGTTCAGTAAGCAGAAATCCTCCTGATCAGATGGATTGATGGTGTGATGCTTTATAGTGTGGTTTCCACATACAGTGTGAGCTCTTACCTCGACAGTGCAGCATGTCTATCCATGCGGGCCTTCAGGTCCTCATTCTCCTGCTGGACCTTTTTCAGGCTCTCATCCAGCTTCACATTTTTCTCTTTCTGAACAGAGTAACACAAACAGAATGATTGAGTCGTGTCAGTTGATATCAGTAGCCTTTCTTGTTCTGACGGCCAGTAATTCTTTTCCACGTGTCTCACCAGTTTGTCGACCTCCATCAGCTTCTTCTCCTGCTGGTGAAGCTGCTTGTTTTTGATGTCCAACACCACTGTAAGGCTTTCTAGTTCCTGTTCCAGATACAGGGTGTGGGAGTCCTTCTGCAGGGACAAACAAGATGAGCCAAGATGTTCTGACAGTTTAAAAAAAAAGAATCATGTCATCCAGCTTTGTAAATGTCATGTGGCCACAAAGCTCCAACACACAACAGAGGGCGCCATGCAGCAGTAACAAAAGATTCATTGAACTCATTGATGTTATTTTCCTCTCGTCATGTTCAAAGCCTACGCATTCAAACAGGCCAATAAAGTTTTTTTTTTTTTACTCATCAAGGTTATTATGTTACTCTAAGATTTAGAAAAAGCTTTTTTAAGTCATATTGAATATAAATTCATTATTATGGTTTTAACAATCTAACTGTTAATAACAGATATGAAGGTGTAGGTTAGCAGCTTATCATGTGCCCGGGCAGAATGAACACTGACTGGATGAGGACAGGCAGCCTCACTGTACAACTGCACTGTGGGGTGTTACAATCCCCATGAGGGGAGGGACAGAGTTACACCTCACACAGACATGTTGCTCAGTTAACCCCCCTCCTGTTAACATCATTTAGCACGGTACAGAATAGTCAATGTTTAATCTAAGTGATAACTCTTTCACATGATGTCTTTGAAGAAAGCAGGGCTTCTGTTGCTCATCTATCTTTCTATTAATCATTGCCCTTCAGACTGCTGAGGAGGAAACCCTGGTGTCATGGGATGTTTCTGAGAGAAGCTATAATAAGAACACAGATAAGAGTACCTGACACTTTTCAGCCAGCTTTTTCCTCCTGTTTTCCTCTGCAGTTAGCTTCTCAATGAGAGCATTGTTCTCCACAGTTAGCTCCTTAATCTTCCCCTGTGGTTGTAAAAGCACAACAAAGTTACTGAGTACATTCGTTTACACTCTGGTTCAGCCACACACAACTTATCCCTGTGCCATGCTTTTCTTTGGTTTTGTGATTTTTAAAGAAAAAGTGAAATAAAAATCATGCTTACAGATAAAGCGGCTTCTGCGTCTTTCAGTGTTTTATCCAGAGACTGCAGCTCCTGGCCGTGGACGTTGATAAGCTCTGAGGAGTGGACAGGAGTAATAGCATCAGAAATATGTCTGAAAATGTTGAATGTAGCACTGGTCATTCATGCATTTGTAAACTGATGTAGAATATCAACTCTAAATCACATCAAGCCAAATTAAAAATGCAGCTTCAGAGATGTGGTGTTGTTTCATTGTGCTGGTCTCTCACCTTGCAGGGACGTCTCACACTGCTCTTTTACACACTGAAGCTCTTCTGCATGGTTTTTCTCTCGTTCCAGCTGAATGGTTTCATGATTGGCTTTAAGCTCTCCCATCTTTAAAGGAACAAAGTACAGACTTATTTACAGCTGCAGAATGATTCATCTTAAGACAGTTTTACACATTGCATCAAATGTAGATTTGAACAGTTAGGATTAGTTAGACAATTATAATAAAAAAAATATAAAACAGACATTTGAAAAAGGGTTTCACCAGACATCTCATTTTCTTTATTTTTAAAAAAATATTTATTACTTTTTGTGCCTTTAATTGGAGAGATAGGACAGTGGATAGAGTTGGAAATCAGAGAGCGAGAGAGAGTGGGGAATGACAAGAAAGGAGCCACAGGTGGGATTTGAAACCTTGGCCGCCCGCTTGGAGGACTACAGCCTCCATACATGCCACTGCGCCACCAGTGCCCCATGACGTCCCATTTTCTTTATTTTAACAAAGGAGGGCCACACAATCATATTGAAAAGGTGTTGTAGGCACAAACCTGCTGTTGCATGAGAGTCTTGCACTTGTCTGCCTCCTCCTGGTAGGTGAGGTGGACCTTGTCCCACTCGGCCTGGTAGAAGGTCTGGAGTCTCTGCTCCAGCTCAGCCAGGTCCTTCTGGTGCTGCTCCTGCAGTTTGAGCAGTGCGTCCTCCAGAGCAACGCGCAGCTCATCCTTCTCCTTCTCCAGACGTTCAGATGAATGAACGGAGCAGACTTGAAGTCAAATAAAGAGTTATTATTTTTACTTTATGAAGTGACATCTGCATGATGTTCAGGGACTGAATGCAGTGACATATTCATTAAAATAGGGCAGAGGAAAATCTGTGTTGAGTAACTGCTGGTAAAATAATGATATGTCCTGTGAGACCCTTGGTTAGACAAAGTTCTACCTTTCTGTGTCACACTAAATGTTCTCCACAAAGGAATGGAAAAACTGACTTGAGAGGAGCAGTTCCTCTGGCATTTGACTTCATATGCCAACTACACTGCAGTTATTTCTCGGCAGATGAAGAAATGGTAACACGTCTCTAAACTCTTTCACATTATGTTGAAATCATTAACACAGGCAACAGGTTTTTTTTAAATTATTATTTTTTTAACTAGGCTGATTTCTCCGTCCTTTCCTAGCTAACAACAGTCACTATTTCACAACTTTTTCCATCATCAAGTGTTCTTATCAGCTCTGGTGTGTGTGACAGCGTCCGGCTCCATAACCCATCTCCAGTTGAAGTGCTTGTTCACAAACACGGTTGATATCCAGCAGCTGGCATTGCTAAGCGATGTGAAGTGATGCCGATGGTCTGTTGATGTTTAGCAGGTGATTTTATTAGAAAGGCTGACCTCAAATACAAAAACTCCTACTCAAAACTTCAGACTGTGTTTAACTTCAGCGGTGGGCGTAAAATAATACCCAACCCAGATGTGCACTATGGAAAGAACAATTTCCCCATTCATCGCTCGAGCAAACCAGGCCCTAAGGTGCTGTGGGTAAAATAAAGGAGCCATGAGAGCAACATGTAGCATGCTGCATTTACTTCACTCTGCAGTCTATTTAGGTTGGGATGGCAACTTAAGCTCTATGTTGTCAAATTGTCTCAAACCGTGTCAGACAGTGTTTTCCTGTTGCTGTATTGATTTAAATGCAGTCCCAGAGTCTGTACTTTCGCAGGAGAACAGTGAGCAACAGTATGAGGGGAATAACTCTGCAGAGCATGAGCGTAAAGATTCACCTTACCAAGGCTGGAAAAACAGCAACAGATCCAGGAACAGAGGCCAAGCCAACATAGGGACTATCTATCAGGCTTTGGCATGTACAGTTTAACAAACGGAGGCCAGCACTCCATGTGTAACAGAGACTGGTCATGTGAGCCTTTCCAGGCCAAATCCACCCGACAAAGACATCTCTTGGCACATCCAGAGGAGAAGGGCCCAGTTAATCTAAAGTTAGCTGTCATTTGGCTCACAGTCAAGAGGCTGGCAACGTTGCAGATATGCAGCTGTTGAAAAGTGCAGGTCTGCCTTAATGTAATATTTTATGTGAGGAATGTTAACAAACTGGGTGTGGCTGCATCACAATTTGGGCTGTGACTCAAGACATTTCTGCAGTATGAGGAAAATGTGTGTGGTAGCAGACAGAGACAGGTGCTATGGATTATCTCTACTCTATGTAAGAGAATAAACTAAAAGTGAAATCAAAACAGATTTTACTTCACAAAAAGGTCAATCTGAGGTCAGTGCAGGTCTCAAAGCTCACTGAAGTGAAGAATGTGTTAAGCACAGATATCACAGCGCTCAGCATGTAAGAGCAGTCATGTGGAAGTCCCGAGGCTGTGAAGGCGCTGGTGTGGGAGCCTGTTTTTAAGCAGTCCATTTGTGCAAGGCTATTATGTGTGAACACACTTAGAGTGGACATAAAACATTGGTAATTGTCCTCAAGCCTTCATGAGGCCTCAGGTGGTGTTGCATTCCTCCACTGAGAGCCCCTCCTCTGTGGGGTCAGAGATCAGCCTGCCACTCAGGGGGGAATACGCTGACACCACTTTACTCAGCAACACGCCTTGACAAATAGGTTCCTGATTTCCAGTGAAGGACAAAAGCAATTATCATGTGGAGAAGACCCCCAAAGGGGGATATTCTATGTGGGGGGGGGGGGGGGGGGGGGGGGGGCAAAAGCAAACAAGACCACCCTCTGCAAACAGGAATGATCAAATTTGATTCATGAGATAATGCTGACTTGAAGTTTCATCAGAGCAGAAAAAAACAAATCACAGCAAAGCAAATTCAAGGCCAAGCACTGAGCAGTCCCATTATTAATTTCAGATAAATATTTCACTGATTAGCAAATCTGTTGGGACTCTTGGTCAAGAGGCATTTTTGCAATGTCTGCTGTGCTCTCATCACTGCACAATAATGTTAAATCATATTACTACAATTGTCAAAACTAAAGCACCAATGACTCAGGCAAAAGACAAAAACTGCACGCAATGACAGCAACAAAATAAGTGAACCATTGAAAACACAAGGAGAACCATATAACCCTCATCAGCTGTACCAACTTGAACTTCTCTACATGTCATGCTAACCACAAACAGGCCAAAACAACATCAGATAGAGGGATTGAGAGCGGACCCTGGACAGGATTGTGTAATTCAGTGATAAGCATTAAACACAGCTGTTGTGAGATCAAGGTGACCAGACTTACCCAGCTCTCCTCTGAGGTTGACCAGCTCCTGGGAAAGCTCCCTGCAATGCCTCGTGGCTTCTTCACGCTGCAGAGGAAAAAAAACAAAATGTAAACAGTCACGCACTTGCTCATGATGATGTCACTAATGTTTATGATTTGACAAACGGACTAAATAAGCTCAGTCACGATCATAAATAAACTATTGCCACATTTTGTATTTGAAAGGATTCACTACGAGAGCAGAGGTGACATCAATGCAACACCCTGAGATATAACAGTCTAATGAATACAGTCTTTTAAATTGACTGTTAGTACATTTACAGCATTGCAGCAGATTACAACAAGGACACATCAACAAGTAAGGGAGCAAGGGATTAGGAAAACTTGACACTCAACTCATGTTTTCAGTCTTAGCACATGCCTTGTGTCAGACTAATTCCTTTACTTCTCCTTCTGACTCAGCCTTGCAGTGGAGAGAGGCTGTGCTGCAGCGGCAGAGCTCCTCCAAACTTCAAACTGACGCAATTATAATCAAAAAGCATTTCACCCCTTTACTGTTCTCTAATATACTGCTTCACAGAAACAACCACAAACAGTCTGAATAATTTAATCATGAGTCAGAGATAAAGTGGCTTAGAAAACACAAGTCAGACATTAACTCACTGATAATCTAACAGAAGCAAATTAAGTCCTCTCCTTGTTTACAAAGACCAAATCTGAATCTGTTCCTTACTGCAGAGTAGAATCATGAAGAAGCCAATTACCCTCGCTGCAGTGCAGGGAGCACTAAGGCACGCTTTGCTGCCAGAACAGCCCATGATCCAGCCTCAGCCTGAGGCTTGTGTACTGGAGTCTCCCCCTCCTGTTATGGGGACCCAGGCCTCCAGGACAAACAGTGGTCCAGGTGGACACACCACCACCACACACCTCCTCTCCCAGACTGCTCTGACTACATCTGGGGCAGAGACTGAAAAAGCCGCTTCACTTGCTGTGCTGAGTGGCTGCAGAGCCCATTACCGTATTACACCTAAAAAAAAGCCCAAAAGGGGCAGGCTGCAGTGTGCATGAGAGCAGCCTCCTCACCAGTGAGGCGAGGTCACTTTAAGAAAGCCGTAGTGGAGAAAACAGATAAATTGTGCAGAGCCGTGTGACATCAGGCTGATGGTGCAGGACTTGTGCTTTGCAGTGACCTTCCCTGGGGAAACATGGGAGGCTTCATTACCACCATCCCCCACCACTCATCCAAACCTACATTAAATCATCCCCTCAGCCCTCAACATCATTATTACCTCACAGTGTGCTGTGTGGCTACAGGATTCATGGGTACCATCCCTCCATTACAGAATGAAATAATGCTGAGACAGATCACATTTCCGACCTCTGTGAGCACATACGGCTTTACAGTCAATGTATGGTTAAAGGAAATGATGTCACTTTTTGACAAATGAAGAAATATGTTGACCAAAATGTGGGTATTCTGAAGCAAAAATCTCAGAGTCTGGAGTCCTGTACTGAAAAAAATGTCCTCCTAAGCTGCCATATAAACTTCATTCACCTCCTGTAGGACTTTGAGAGCAATTTCAGGTTCCATAAAGATGAAATCCAATGGACTCTTAGACATGTGGACTGGAGGAGTCAGGTATTAAATATCTTATCTTCTGATGTGGACAACCCAATCTACCTCCTGAGTCACAGCTGATTTATAATTTATGATGTTTCATTTTGTTTTATTCAAAAACTACATTTAGTCCTCCGTGTTTGATTGGACACATTTTAATATAAAGTCCATTTTCTCAGCCGATGCTAGGGACATCTAGCTGGGTGCAAGGAGTAGTCATGTCCCCAGTGAACATCAATATGATACCATGTCAGGTGTAGAATAACACTTCATGGTTGACTAAGATCAATGACTAATTGCTTCAGGTCAAGTTACCATTTCCTGGAAACATTAAGAATATCAGAGAGAAGATGGAGAAACAATTTTATGAATCTTTCTTGTGTAATCATTTTGTGGTTATTTGTTTTTATATTCTAAAATGAAACTTGTGTGGTGTCACATTGTTTGTCTTTGAGAGAACGTAGTCAAACCAGAACCAGCTCACTCTATCCAAGCAGATAAACAGTGCTCCGTGCTGCTGCTGGTCATAACCCTATCAAGTCAACAGCTGGGACATTTTTCACACTGGGATGGTAAGGACCTTCCTCCTATTCTGGGGCTGTTGAGTGGCCACCAAATTCCACTGTTCACAATGTACAACAATGTCAGCTAATACACTTGATACATAAATCTTTGAGTATCTAAGAGAACTGTGCTTCTATATAAAATGAAAGTTGGGATTGTTTGAGATTCTTTAGTGTCAGCTGGTGAAGGGTGGACAGCATTACAACATGCTGTCTTTAGAGTTGAGCCAGAGAGGCAGAGACTGCGGTTTTTTAATCAAAGAGGAACAAACATTTTGTGTTTTTATGTCTTGTTGATGTCATCAGTTTCACAACAGAGGGAACACTAAAACAGAGGGATATGAGTCAGTGACTGGAGATCACAAAGTGTGTCTCAAATACCAGCTGTCAAACTACAAAGGGATTTACCATCTAATACACTGAAAACTAATCTATCTCAAGCCTTGTTTTGTATGACTGTCTTCATACATCATTAATCAAAGATCTCTCAAATATTCTTAAAAATTAAGTCAGAACTGGCCGTCTAATCTGTTCTCACAAAAGGCTTCAACTGGACTGAAGTGAACTTTGTCACAAATGCAGCAACCCAGAGCACCGCCTCAAGGGATGTGTGTCTGGTGTGCGACTCCAGACTGAGGCAGGAGTGAAGGAAGTGTCTGTAATCTAGGCTGAAGGAAATGAATGCAAATGACTCAAAAAGTATGACAGAGAAAAAGATGCTTTACTTTTCTATTCTGATATGATTATTTCTATACACCTCAAGTACAAAATCATTTTCACACGTGTGCTAAATTCTCATCAACCTCTTGATTTTCAGCTGCACGTTCCAGTCAGAGATGTTCTGAGTTGGAGAATTATATCCTCATTTCATTTTCAAAAACAACAGTTAAGAGTTTTTAAGGTTGGTCCTTTCTCTATCGTTCATTTTGAATAGATTTTAGATATTTCTGTTGCCCTTTTTAAATCTTTTTGCAAGAAGAAGTCTTTTCAGAGAGCAAGACACTATACTGTGTGTAAAAAATAAATTATTCTTTTTTTTTCATTTGTTTTAACATTAGGTCCAGCAGAGTCATTAAATGATGAACAGTTCCCAGCAGCCTCCAGAGGAAAATTCTCAGACGGCATGCTGCCTGCCTCTTTTATCTCTGAGACAACTGATTATACAATAACATGAAACTCATAAACAAGCATCAAGTAAGGAATATTTAGAACATGTATATCATATTATTGCCTCTACTCTTTTGTTCTTGGGTAAGATGCAACTCATGTTCGACACATAGTGAAGAGAACAGGATTTATTATCCCGACAGTAATGAAAGTGAAGGACAAGATCAGAAGTCTGAACCTCAGATTCATCTTCACTGTCTTTAATAAAACAGCACTTAAACACAGGATCCAGTATTTGATAAGTACGGTTTTCTTTTTATCAAAAGAACATAATCTAATACAGAAATACAGAGACACCTCAGCAGTGACAGATACCTGATGCATGTCATCTGGAGGTGTAAAATATTGAGTAGTATTAAGAGACACTTTATATATTAATTCAGAGAAACTACATATCTAATGTCTGAAATGACTTTATATTGGAAAGGTGCATTGCACATGTTTCACGAATCTTGTGAAATATTTCAAGAGGAAACTTACAAAGTTAATCAGAAGGACTTCATTTTCATTGTGACGATTCATTCTCTCAGACAGGCCAACAGACCATCTTCATTCCTCTCTAGGCTGATACATCTTTTTTCTTTTTGTTATTAGGATCCCCATTAGCACCAGCATTATGCATCTTTACTTTCTACAATTATGTCATCCTTTTGTCAACGTTCACTGCAGTGCTTGTCATTTAGGTTTATGTAATAGAGTCCAAGCACCACTTTCTAATTTTTGCTTTGACAAGTGCTGTATGGGAGAATGATGGTTGGGGTCAGGCGGATGGTAGCTGGTAGGATAAGCTTGTTTGTACTGCACGGTGGGAAGAATAATCCCCTGGGACATCTTGTTTCAAGCAGCCAATCACATGGCACTGCTATTAAAACACATCCAAAACAAACAGCAAGCTTAAACATTTTATTGGGTGGGCGGGTCATTCTTGCCTACCCAAATAACCAACGAATGTACAGAAGTTAAATGTCATCACAAGTGAAAGAAGTGAGCTTTAAGGTAGAAGTCCCAAGAAATGAAATTTATTCTAAAACATTTCAATCAAAGTGCAATAAAAACTCTTAAATGAGCCAACATGTCTTATAATATGTCTGTGTGTGCTGCTCCTCATACCCTCACATCTCTCACCTTGTGGTAGTTTTAAATACTGTAAATAAAAATGTCTTGGTTTGCCGTCTATCAACACAGGAGTTCATGTTGTAACACTTATAGATATAATCACATCACTATTTCAACCAGTTGGTCACAACGGATATTTTAATTTGAGTAAAAAAAAAACATGGTATCATTTTTTTCACTTTGGTAAATTAAGCTCGGCTGGTACAGTGTTTCCATGACTACAAGTACCTGGCTCCTTTAGCTTGAAGTAAAAGCAAACAGGAAATAATGTTTCATCACAGATTTTGAAAACACGATGAAGTACAGAGAGCGCTTCATGATGAACTAATACTAACATTATTTCCACTTTTGTGATTTGATTTTGAAAACTGCATCAATTATTAAGGTTATTAAACTGCAACATTTACCAACCGAGCCAGGCCAACTATCTTTAGAAATGCCAGGATTACTGCGCTACTTTTATATTTTATTACATTATTTCCCATTTTTAAATCCCCTCACATGGGAAATGATCAAATAAAAACAGTTAATGTTCTTCAACACAAACATTTAAAAAAGAACTCGCACCAGGCCTTACCTCAGACAAAGTTTGCTGCAAGACGATGGTGATTGCCTCAAATCTACGGTCACTAGCTGCCAGGAGCGCTGTGAGCCGCTGGGTCCTCTGGTCCTTTGAGCCGTCCTCAGCCACACTCGCTGGTACCACATCCGGAGGACCATTACTCTGGTTAGGTTGGGATGTTTGCTGTGGAGGTGGATGTGGGCGGGGGTTGGTCTTGGGTTTGCTCTTGTCCACTGTAAGAGAACAAGTGTTGAGTGTTGTTACAACGCTGATCATCATCATGCCCCCCTCCAGAACGGCTGCAGCATCTACACTACACAATCCTGTCAGGGTTACAGATGCATTAAACTCCAATGCCCTTGATAAATCTGTTCTGTCCAATCAGCCAGTCTGATGATTCCCAGTGCTGCTCCTCCGGCGGCCTGGACATAGAAATTGGTCCTCTGGATACAATTAGTTTTCCATATCCTAATTTAATCTACTGCTCTGCAGACACTGGTCACTGAGGACAACTAGCAAGTCTGTGCTACTGTAGTTTTGATTTACATCAGCTTTATAAATACATCACCAGCACACAATAACTATCATCAATCCTACTAATAAAGAGCACTTTGTTTACTCTGCTAAAACACATAACAAAGACCTGAATGTAAGAACGTTAGTTTATCACTGAAAGTGGGGAACAGGGGAAAAAGAGAGACTTCTCTTTGAAACAGAATATATGCTTGATAATCGTTTCCCAGAGAACTGTTTTTCTACACAGCAGAGAGAGTGACCTGTGACATATCGAGGATACCAGTGAGTGGACGAACTATACTGTTCCACCAGTGGCTTGTGGGAACACTCACTGAGCTCTGTCGGATGTTTCAGATGACAGCTGCCTGAGCAAATTAAGATTAAAAAGAAAAATATAGATATATATCTAAATCTACTTTGAAATGACTGTATTTCTTACACTCTTAAAGCTATGTAGAGTAAGCTTGGCCAATGCAGTATTTATGATCATGACCTTTCCGAACCATAAAACCTGGAGCATATTCAAAGTTAAATTTAGATGCACTTTGCAGGGCATCATTTAAGAACATTGTAACATTCAAGAGTAACTTGAGCGTACAGCTGTGGGGTACAGAAAAGACCTGGATACCTTTAAAAATAAAGACCTGCAGCTGCTATTGACTGAGAAGAGGGTGTATCAACCTAACAGAAATTAATGTTTTTTGTCCAACTGAACAGCTGATACTGAAGCAACAGAGTGGACAGCTCTCTGATTGAGGCAACAAAATATTACAGAGAATAATAGTCCAGGCAGGCCTGGCCAATCGAGGAAACACTGAGTTCAAATCCTGTCCATCCTAAAGAGAACAAAACTTGTGTTGAGGAAGTGAAAAGCAATAGAGAACTTGGTAGAAAAAAAAAAGAGCTCAATTTAATATTAATACAGTTTTGCTGGATCATCTGCTGACTTGATAACAGTTCACCTTAAAACTAGTTTCTTAAATGCATGTCTGTGTTTAACAGCCAGAGTAAAACGTATTAATATAATACTACATCTGGGTGGATGGAATCAGTCTGCTTAAGTGATATTTGTGAAGATTTTCTTTTCTTTAGGATCAGGCTCCATTAGAGCATGGGCAATATCAAAACAGAAACATCTGTGCTACTCAGCTTTCAATTAGTGGGGCGATGCCGACTGCTTACTATCAAAGGTTTCTCTTTAAACGGGGACGCCCTCTGCTGGCTGGGCAAAGAACACAAAGAGAAACCATCTTGTGTGTCATCACAGAAAACATGTACGACACAAACGTGCAATGCCTGCATCCAGAGTACAGCTCAGCTCACTGACAGACCTCAGTTACTTTAAGTTCCCATCTCATCGTTGAAATGTAACTGTGTAACCAACATGTCAGTAAAAATAAGAAGATGTAAGTTAATATTATTATTGTCTCTTATCACTGTGAGGAAAAACTTTCAATATATTCATTCATTTATTTCCTGTTTAAATGTTTTTCTTCAATTAAATTAAAATGAAGTTATTGCTCTTAATAGTTATATCTCTTAACTAATTGCTTGGCCTCTTTCACAACTAATAAATACACAGTGGGATCAAAGCCATGTTCTCGAAGGTCATCTATCTTTTACTCTAATAGAGGAAGACAGGAAAGTTCCCTAATCTGCCCCCTGCTATTACATATTAGTTGTTTTCAGGACCAGTGGAGGAACCTTATGTAACAGATTTTTTGCTGGGTAAAAAAAAAAAAACATACGTCTAAACCTCTGAGGAAAATATGAGAAGCTGGCAAAAAAAAAAAAAAACAGAGATTCAATAGTGAATTCATTTATATAAAAAAAGTTTTAAAGGCAAAAAACAATGACGTATTTGCAGCAGCGATACATTAGTAACTTTATCCTTAAATTAATTTAGTCACGATGTAAGCCTGTAAGCTTTCTGCATCTGACAGATGATTCATGACATTAAAGGACCTGCAGCTATTTTCATGTAAATATCCAAACAGAGAGTTTATGACACATGCTGCCCTTTAGTTCATACTTTCCTCTCAGGCTAAAAAACAAAGTTCTATATGAAATACTGGATGATTTAGTGAGCCTACAGCAGAATGCTCTGCTCTGAGGGGAGATATCACTGTAGCACAAAGTCTGATGAATGATGACGGCCCTCACAATCACACACTTGTTTTAGTGCTCGACCGACACAGATGACACAATACCCTGGACTCAAATACAGAAACAAATAAATACGTTTTTATAAAGCCTTTGGGACCAGGAAGCTAAGTTACCATATTTGGACATAACTCAGTAAAATAATTATTAAAAAAAAACAGGAACCAAAGGGAGCTAGTTTGTTTCCCACAATCCTTTTCAACAACCACAACACAGTTCAAACTCGAGACCAAGTACCAAAATAACCTTGCTATATCTCAGGGTGAAACAGGAGCACAGTATCAGTGCGGAGGAGAGAAAGAAAATAACAATTTGACAAACAGTCATATGAGTTAGCCACAAAATTAATAAAGACCCTCCTGACATTTAATTTCAAAAGAGACGTACAGATTGACTTTGAAATGAAACTGTCTCTAAATCCAGGATTTGTATCCTAGTATACTTCTGCACAGGGTCACATATTTTGGTGACCAAGGTAGGTAAATGAAAGATGAACCTCATGTTTTGCAACTAGCAAATAGCCTTGCTAAAAATAGATTCAGAAACAGCAAACTGCACAGGACTTAGCATGAAGCAAACACAAAATGGTTTGGTTAAAATATTATAGATCAACTAGATCAACAAGCCCGCCCCCCTTTTAAAAAAAACAAAAATGTCTGCAGAACATGTAATCAGTGAAACAAACAGACCTGCTTGGAAAACCACAGTGCTCTTCCTGCATCCTGACAGCAGCTGTATGTTTCGGAGTAAACCCTTGGCTGTCAGGCGCACGTGGATGTTGGACAGTGAAAGCTTCGGAGACCATAACATCTCTCAAACACAAAGCGAGACGGCCAGGATTTTAAGGCAATAATAACGTAGAAAAAGTCACCAGATGGAGCAGCTTGGTTATGAACCACATGCCATGGTGCCCTTTATTGTATCATATCTCAGGTTCCAAAAGCTCAGACAGGCAGAGAAAAATAAATCAGCAAAAACCAATAGTAGGAGTTACACAACAGGAACAGCTTTGGAAAAAGTGAATACACGCAGTTCAGCATGGCAGGTCTCCCACTCAAAATCCAAGCTGTGAGGACTGGACGATGCAGAGGGGTTAAAGGATGTCCAGTAGCTTGTGGCCCAATAATGTGATAGAGGCAGGGGAAAAAAATCCCTTAATCCTCTTGGTAAAGCCAGGATTCAGCTATTCACCAAACACATCAATCTCTCACAGCAGAGCTGCATCTCCAAGCATGGTGATGGTGGTGCTGTTGCAGAGCCAGGATGCTCGGAAGAGAGCAGGGGGGGTGGGGCGGGACAGAAAAGAGTGGGAGGAGCAAACAGCACAACTGCAGCCAATGAGAATTTAATCTCACCCCCCACTCGTAGCTCAGTAACTCTCTCTTCCTGTGTCACCAGCAGAAGGATGACATGAGACCTGAGACTTGGTTGGCATGGTTTTGTCTGACAGGCTGAGCTGTACACAGCTTGGCTGGCACAGCTCATCATGAAAATGTGTCTTCAGCTCTGATGAGAAACAAAGCCAAACCCCCTCACTGTGCTGACTAAGTTCAGCAGGTTTTATAATGCAGCATGTTTTACATATATTTTATGCAAAACTAAAAGCTGGACCAGACTGTAACAACAGAGAAGGAAACAAAAATATACATCAAGCATAATGTGAGAGCGACACAGTGAAAAGACCAATATAAAAATAATTTAAAAAATTGACTTTGAATACTGCACCTTTTGTACATTTGTGTTTTTTTACTCTATTATAAATATAAGTAATTGCTTCTTATATTTTATTTAAGATCTTGCTATTTTTGCCTTATTTCCTTTGTTAACTGTTTTTGCACCAAAACACCAAGTCAAATTCCTTGAATGTGGAAATGTACTTGGCAATAAAAAAAACATTTTGATTCTGATTCTGAAAAGAGAGCACATCTACTGGCTTTGGTGACGTTATGTTTACAGGAAACAGAAGCAAATGAAAAAAAATAAAACTAGCACAATACTGAAGTTAAAGGTAAATGGACTGTATAGTGCTTTTCCAGTCTTATGACCATGCAAAGCATCGCTAACCTTCTGGTTGTGAGATGACTGCCTCTACCACTGAGCCACAGCTGCCCCAAGTGCCTCAGTTGAATCAGGGAATCAAGGCATCACTTCGCCAATACAATTGGCTGAAAATTAGAGTATTTTCAGTTTATATTAAGTTAAATTGATGCTTGAACATGAGGGAGAAGGTGGCACAGAACAATGTTCATGTAAGGAAAAGATTCTGAAAATGGTAATATGCAGTTGTGTAGTACATGGTATATGGAATATAACCATTTATATTTCAGTATACCCACTTCTAAATCTCCTCTGATTCACACCATTGATTGACAATATTCAGTAGGATGCTGCAATTTTTCCAAAGATGGTGAAAGGATGACCCTCCCTTCTCTGTCTGTAATCGGCAAGTACACACTTAACATGCAAGAGTAGTCACTTTTTACAACAGAGGCCATTTATCCTCTGCTGGATGGGACATTTTAGGAGAAAAATAAGAGTGTACCCACTTCTTAAGGCACCACTACACCACTGGTAATATGTCTGTTGTCTCTATTAAGACAACACACCATTTTAAGAAGGCTGAATGTGTTAACAAAGAGGAGGCTTAAATGTGTTCACAGCATTCAGTAAAAACAAAGGAGAGACACATAATGGATACAATTTGATAGTTTGGTCATTAAAACAAAGAGAGAATGAGCACTTACGAGGTCCACTTGAAGTCAGACGAAGTCTTGCAGAAACAGTTCTTTTAAATGGACAGACGGTTTGTCCTTTGTTTGTTGGAGCGGCAGATTTGCATGCTGTGGCCAAAGCTGTAAACGACAAATCAAGATGAGGCACAAGGCACGAGTTAATCTGACCCATGATGAAGCGGAGAAACAGCCAACTGACTGACCACAACTTCAGACAGCTTTATATGTTACAACCAGGCCAGGAGGTGTGACCAAATACACCAATCCTCTAAAAGAACAAACACATCATTATCTTAACTTAATCAAGATCAGAGAGAGCCTGTCAAATGTAGTTACCATACAATATTAACGAGATTATGAAGAAACACAAGCTACTGTTTGAAAATGACTGTTTCAGGAGGGTTTGATCACTTTCACCTAAAGTAGATCAATCAGGCACATTTTGTTTTAATCAAAGTGAAGATTTATTACACAATGTAAAATCATAGTGTGAAGACTTAACACAAGTTGTATAAATCAACATGGTCTCTTTCAAATACTTTAAAAGAGATGATCAGAAAAGTGTTGAAATCAGATCAAGGTAAAGCTCAATAGCTCAAACAGAAATGTAAACTGACCTGTTCTTGAGTTTTTCCCAGGGCTTGTGATGAGTTTTGCTTTCAGCACGGCAGTTCTGAATGGTGTCTGTTTATGTGCAGCTCCTCCGAAAACTGTTGAACATATAAATGCTGGTTATTTAAAAGGCATTTGAATACCTCTCAACTATCAATACATTACTGCTGTTATATTGAAACTTATAACGTGTAGTTGGACGTCACCGGGGTTTTATAAAATAGCCAAGTTGATTTATTAAAGTTAAGTGAACAGAGCTTTTTAATGTAACAACACCATGAAGGTAATAAGGTAAACATTATTAATTTTATTATGAAACCAAATAAAATAAAGGTAAAAGAAAATTAATCAAATAAAAAAGTGTAAATCTGACCGTTATGGAAACAACAACAAGATGTAACAAATGCAGAAGCAAATGCATAAAGACTATGATGATATGAATTTGTAGATTAGAATCATTTTGTCATTATACAATAGTACAACAAAATGATAAAGCTTCACCTTAAAGTGCACACATATCCAGTCATCCACAGATAAAAACAACAACAACTCTCGTTCAGGTAAGATGGGCAATGTACTGTATGTGTAGAAGTATTTACATGAGGGAGTATAAAAAAGTGTCTTGCCAGATAACAGAATATAAATAAATATAAATATTGCACATGCAGAGGAAAAACAAATAGCATGTAAAACGATATAAAAATATGATCATAGTTTAACAAACTGTTAATCAACAAATAGAAGTCCAGTCTCACTTACTTCTCCAAAGCTTTTTATGTTTTCCATTAAAAACAGCTATCAAAGGGATGATACAAAACCGATAGGATCCAATGAGCAGACATGTCAACAGCGTGACATCACAGTTTGACGCTGCACTGCTCTGTGCAATTAAAGAGGAGTTGTTGAAAAAACGAGAAGGGAATTCAGTCCAAGTGCAACTTCTAAGTCCTGTGTAACCAGCCATTTGTTTTTATTTTAAAAAATGGACAAAGAGAAACCGGCTCCTCGTCTGCACCTCAGACAGCATCAGCTGCGGTGTATGTCTGCTCATATTCCTCCAGGCAACACTGTGTGTGAACTAGAGTGGAATATAATCTGTTGCCATAACAACCACACAAGGCGGGGGGGGGGGGGGGGGGGGGAGTCCCCAGATTGAAAAATATGTCTTATTAGCCAATCATTGACCTGCAGGCCTTTGATGATTATGCTGGGTGGAGAATAGCCCATCTTCTGACAGTTCTCATTTTTTTAATAAAACACTAAAAGAAAAACCAGCAAAACACCGCTACAAAGATCACACTGGAACCATTCAAGACGCACCAGCAAAACAGGTTGATTTTCTGAAACTTGACTGGATTTAATCTCATTCATAAAGATTTTTGATAGGTTAGAATTATATTCTGTTTCTTAAATAGCTTCAAAAAAGAAAGAGAAAAATCTCACTTTGTTTTTAAGACGCTCAGCTCCATGGAGCTTGACAGATGTGGAAGTATTAAATCAAACAAAGATTTTTCTTTTGGAGATTACACACTGGCAACCCGTACCATGCCTAAGCACGCTTCACCCCTGAAGTCCAGTTCATTTGACCAGTGCTCGAGCACGGTACACTTCCTTGGCCCAGGCACGCCTCGGATAGGTGTGGTTCAGCACGGTACAGTTCATGCACACGGGTAAACAACGTTTACAGCCTTTATTATGGAGAAATCTGGAGTGTTCTGTCTGTATCTGACTAAAATGACTTTTTTTTAAATGTATTTATGGCTGTATCTGTTTAATGACTTAAAATAAGCCTCAAAGTCAGTAAGGTAGCTGACATGCTCTCTGTGTTGCTCTCCGATGTGCAGATGCGGACATGACTGCGCGTCCCTTTTTTACATTTTTTTCTTGAATCCACCTACTTGTAACCTGAGCATGCTTCATAACAAGGCCAGAGGGGTAATGGGGAAGGGGGTGGGGGGCAATTGTGCTTAAGGATGGTACGGGACAGCATTGTCAGTGTGACCGCGCTCTAACATCTGAACCTATCCCTGAATTGGGTCACAGTAGCCCCTCCCCTTTATGCCCAGATGTGTCCTTAAGGGCGCGGTCACACTGGCCATCCGTACCGTGCTGTACCCAAGCACGATTGCCCCCACGCAGCGCCATTCCCCCGCTGGCCGGCGGTCACACTACACAGGACTATCCGTGCCTAAGCACGATTACCTCTTGTACATAATGTCTTAATACAACACATGCACACTTTATGTTATTATGAAGCGTGCTCAGTTTACAAACAGGCGGACGAGAGAGAGAGAAAGAGACGCGCAGTCGAGTCCGCAGCCGCACATCAGAGAACAACACAGAACATGACAGATACTTTACTGACTTTACAGCTTATTTTAAGCCATTTTAATCAGAGACAGCCATAAATAAATTTAAAAATAAAATAGACGCGGCCGAGTCCACGCGTGAGTCCGCACAGACGCCCGCACATCGGAGATCAACACAGAGCATGACAGCTACTTTGTGTCTTATATTGTGTCATTTTAGTCAGATACAGCCATGAAACTCTGGATTTCTCCTTAATGAAGGCTGTCAGCGTTGTGTACCCGCGTGCTTGTGCTCGTGCATGAAGTGTACCGTGCCGAAGCACACCTCTCCGAAGTGTGCCAAAGCCAAGGAAGTGTACCGTGCCTGAGCACGATACGGAGCGGTCACACTGGTCAAACGAACTGGACTTCAGCGTTGAAGCGTGCTTGGGCACGGTACGGATGGCCAGTGTGACCGTGCCCTATAAAGCACAAACACCACCATGACCTGACCCTGGAAAACTGTCTGTATAAAACTAAATCTATACCTTCATTTAACAGCCTTATGAGACAGAACATCCTATTTCTAAAAGCAACATAAATCTTTATTGGGCTCACTGTGTGTACTCCCAGCCCCTTCACTCAGCTCAGTGTGAACACTGTTTTCAGCAAGGCTTCTGGATGGCCCCAGGGTTTTGCGTGGTAGTCTAGAAGTGGGAGTAGGCGACGGACCCATAAGAGAGGAGCGGGTGGGAGTCTGAGGAGTTTGGCATCTATTCAGTTGGGGCTTAAGACTCGCAGATGAGGCAGTTCCAAGGAATGGCCCTCCTGCTGCTTGTACTCTGTGACTGCCTGAAAGCATAAACACAAATAACCATCAGAGGCCCACAAACTTTTTATTAGGACACTACACACGGAGCTCAAAGTTGTATTGGTTATATACAAACACAGGCAAATATAAAATGTCCACAAAGCTACCAAGCAGGCCATATGAACACTAATAAACATGTCTTGTATATGTCGTCGATTAAAACTAGTGAAAGTTTAGAATGCACAATTAAAGGCATACAAACACAACATAGCCTGAGTCAAGTTTCATGTAAAAAATTAACACTGACATCTTTTGTATTTCTCATCTGCTACTGCACATGCCCATTCTGATGAATATATATGTGTTAAAGCAGAAAAATGCAAACCAACAGAGAGTCTCTTTAGTCAGAGCATGAGCACTTTTCTGATCTCTTTTACAGAGGGTGCTCATTTTAAACTTTTTTTCAATTTAACAATACTGGTGAGCTCAAAACCCCCTTTCCTGCCTCTGCTTTTCCCCCTTATGAAGATCCCTCACTATAATAAGAAGATTCAGCTTCCTTCCCCAGGGCTCATATGTCTATGACGATCAATAGAGAAGAGGCTGTTGATTGTTCATCCTAAGTGAAGAGTCTGGAGGTTACATCTGTATCCAACACTGTTCCAGTGCAGAAAGCTGAAGCTAATCAGGAGGTAGACACATGGTCTATTAGAGGAACTGCTTAATGTCCCCCTCTCAAGGAGAGACTGCTTTACTACAGTCAAATCAGAGAGCCATATGTCTAATTGGAGCAGCGCAATGCAAGTTTAACACAGGAAAATGTTTAGCAAGGCTGTTGTTGTAGTGTAAAATATCCAACGGCAGGATTTTTCAAATTCACATTTTCTTATCCCTGCCAATGCCATTACATAAATATTATGAGAGTGTTGACTGTGACTTACTGTCAATGTTAAGTTACCATTAAAAACATTAACTGTTCAGCTTTCCCCTAATGAAACAACTGTAAGAAATCTTTCTCAAAATTCCCTCGATGTTATCACAGGCTTAGCTTCACAGCAAAAGCATTGTCAAGCTAATACTAGACTTACCTGTATTGCACTTGGGTTTGAATATTGCCGTCTCTGCAGCTTTGAAGGTCTTGCATTCACCCCTACCCAGAGTTCCTTGCTTCTGCCTGGTGGAAATCGTGGCTAGTCTTGGACTGACAGCTGGAGGCTGCGAAGGCGGTGCTCCTCTTGGTTGTCTAGGAGAGGGGCCTCCTCGAAATCTGCCTTTACTATCATCCAATAATGCTCCTGCTGATTTTCTAGTCTCCACCTGCAAGAAGAGAAATTACTCAATCATTCAGCTCCATACAATTGGAAGGTTAACAACACAAAAACATTTTTGCAAAGGCCTTACCCAACCTCCTGCAAAATTTGAATTATATACTACTAGATCATTGTCATTTAATTGATGCTGAAGTTATAAGTACATACTCACCACCAGGCTGATCTTCTTAACGTCTCTTTTTGAGTTTTCAGCAGGACTGTTTGTAGACTCAGCCTGTACCACTTGTTTATTCTGAGAAGTGCAGTTCAGGTTCCTTGGTTTGGTTTTACCCAGGTGGTTGTCAACTTTGTGAATCGTTAGGCTTGTAGAGAATCTAATGGTTGTTCTTTTTTCCCTGGTCGGCAAAGACGCTGATGATAAACGTGGCCGGGACTTGAGGGTAGAAAGATTGTCCTGACCTAATGCTGAGCCTGATCTGACCTCAATTTTGTTTGAGATGCCTTTCTTTGGAGTTGGTTTGCGAACTGGTTGGCCCCTTCTATCTGGGGTTTTTTCCAAGGGTGACAAGCAGAAGGTCTCGTTGCCAGCATGCTCTGCTGCTGTGTCTGCCAATTGGCTAGAGGCTGCATGTTCACTTTTAGAGAAGGAATTACTGCATTTGACATCTAAATCCTGAGTGTTTGCAGATGAGAGCTGGCAAGGTGATGATGCTATACTATTACTCTGTTCATCCACTGCACAATGCCTAGATAACTGCATTACTGTCGCTCCCAAATTAGCAGCCTCTGAATTCACTTGTGTCGGTGTGTTGGCAAATTTGGCAATGGTAGAAACAACGGCAGCTCTACCCCTCTCCTTGGATGGACTTACCCTTGTAGCAGCACCTCTGTGTGATTCAGTGGGCTTGTTTTTCACATTTGCTTGAGATTGTTGTTGCTGTGAAGCATTGCCTTCTACTGGCATCTGATGCACATTTCTTGTCAGAACTTTAGATTTTACTTTGCTGAAGTCTGATTTAGGGAACTTCTTGATTTCCCCCTTCTTGAATTTGGTGACTAAATGCAGACGTGCAATTGAAGGTTGTTTAGGAGTTCCAGAGATTTGCTGGTGTTTCACAGGTAGGATACCTGGGGTGATTGCTCTTCCAGTGCAGGGAGAAAATGAGGGAAGGCTGAGTATGTTGTTCCCTATGGTTTGTACTGGAGTGGAAGTATGAATATCTTTGTCAATGTCTTGCATTGCTGAGAGAGTAGACAAAAAAGCGTTGCTTTGTCCAGGTGTTAGCTCTCCTGGGAAAAGAAGCATCTCTTCTTCTGCACCTGGAAATTCAGCCACTTTTTCATAATCTGAAGGAGATGTTTCACAAACAAAGGTCATAAAAACCCCTCCTTCGTTCTCACCCGGCAGAGCTATAGACGAGCTAGATGATGAAATATCATTTTCCTCAGAAGAAAGCTCTACCAACACATTGAAGGTCTTGCCAAGACTTGAGTGGCCTGTATCAACCTTTATAACTCTTTCTGTGGATTCTTCGCAGACATCCGGTAGAGTGGTGGACAGCAGATTAGAATAAGTAGGTAAAGTTGAACAGCCAGCAACTTCAGAAATCGATGACTCATCCAGGGAAGAGACTACCAAAACAGACTGGTCCTCTAGACAAAAACTGTTATTCCGCATCACCATTTCCCCAGAACTGAGGGAGCAACAGTCATTCTCGATGGATCCTCTGCGGGAGTTCTCACATGAACCCGGTTGGCTTTCTCTGCCAACAGAGTCTGGAGACATCCCTGCACTGTCACTTCCATCCAATGTGTCATTGGTAAAAGTCTGGTACTTGAGTTTACGCGTTACACTCATGTTGTCATTCAAAAAACTTACACTGCCATTGTCAGGTGTGGCAATAAAAGTTTGGTTCAAGTTTGTACTTCCATCACAGAATGAATTAACCTGTGGTACGGTGATGTCATAGGGGTCATCCATAGTGGGACCCTCACTGAGGGAATACTCCAGCATGTGGATGTCAGGCAAGCTATCGGCCTCTCTGTCACTAAAGTTAGGATTACTACTGTAAGAGTCGGGTGACAGGGACAGTGACAAGCTGCTATAATGACTCACAGGGGAGAGGCCCACAAGCAGGTCCCTGTGGGGCAAAGGAATTGTGCAATCAACTTGGTCAGTCAACATGTTGAAGGTCTTATTGGACATTTTGGAGATCTTGTGGTATTTGGGGTAGTTGCATTTCATTCAGTTAGCATCCAGTTCGTTTATCGAGCATGTACACCTGTAAAGAGGATGAGAGAGTCAAATTTTCAACTTTATGAAACAGGGGAAAAAAATCAATAGCAACAACTATGTCATTTCTAAAGGTGGTAAATAACATCACAAACTGAGCCAGTGTTGTGCTCAGGGGTAAATACTAAGTCTTTGTATTTATTGGCCATTGTAGTAGTCCCATTAGCTGGATACTCATGACTTATTTATGACTTTGTTCAGTGAAAAATGCAAAGTCATCAGGATCATTCTTTGTTAGAGTAGGTCTGTTCAAATATTATCCTGGTTGTGTTCCACAAGATATAATTTCATTACTGAATATCAGATTTAATTTCCAGGAAACAACACAGAATTTCAAGGCACCAACAAAGCAGGCTACATTTTCCTACATTCCAGGTGAGAGGAGGTAATAAATACTTTAACAGCTGTCTCTTCTCAAGGATAAATAAAAACGTGAGGAAGGACTCAGCGTAATAAGCAACGTTTAAATGCAGAAAAGTGCCGACAATGTGTTTGGCAATGAGAAGTGTAGGGCAGTCCTGACTTTGTTGTGTTCTATTTAGTTAAGCTGACTGGACTGCTAAACTTGTCAGCCACTAACTACAACAAAAGCGCCATTGTAACATATCAGGTCACCAACAGAAACGATCCGAAAAGTAAGACATCGAGTCACCAACTACATGAAATCTTCCAGTACGCTGACCTAACAAAAATAATTAAACACTTCAGGAGGATAATGAATATTCAATGAAAGATTCTGAAGTAACAAATGTACATTGTGCTGCTGTAATTACTCCAATATATCTTGAATGTTGAAGCTATTGTATACAGCCTCCTGCATATTTGTCAAGTTTAAAGAGACAGAGGCTATTGAGGAAGACAGGATCAGTATCCCCCCCCACACACACACACACACATAGAAGATACAATGCAGGAAATATAGAGGTGTGTTAAAAAATAACTGAGTTCAGAGCTATCTTGTTTGTGAAAGCACTGGACATTAGAAATACTACATGTAAAATTAGTCTTTAAAATGTTTTAAAACTGTCAATTTAATAATCTAAATGTCCCACCATAATTGATTTGTAAAGTTTAAAGCAGGCCTTACGCACAACACAACTGCTGATAAGAAGTATTTGAGTAGTTCTGCTCTTATCAACACAGCAAAAAGGACAAATCTAAATGAATACGTTTATTTAACAGCAACAGGAAGAACACACCTTATTGTGCAATACAGCCTGTGTGGTCAAATTAAATAACCTGCCTTAGTCAACTCCAGTGCACATTGACCCTAAGAGTAAAGTACCCTGCCAATGCCACTACAGTACTTTCCACACAAAACACACTCAGTAAAGTAATATTGCATGATAAATAAATGTGAAAAGATGTTTAGGGGAATTATGTTAAAGTACAACTTCACGCACCTGACATGACCTGACATTTGGTAAAAACAAAACCAAGTAAATCAAGCCACAAAACTACACCATTTAAAAAGCAAGATGCAGCAAAACATTTGTTTACAAAAATAATCAACACTTACCTTTCAATTGAAAAAAAACAATCAGGTATAATCTGAACAAACAGATGCAAGTACTCCATTACAGGCTGAGGTTAGGAAGAAAATGCCCCCACATTCAGTTGTTTCCCACTGTTTATCAAGTCAGAGATCAGTCTGTTTTTGCATGTTCAGCCGGCTCCTTTACCCCCTCAAAGACAATCCCATTACTGCTTTCCTTCCATAGCTAAATCCAGCCTACTAGGCAGGCAGAGGTGTGCAAGCATTCTTCAACCAGTCACTGCAATTGTCCAACCACACCTCCCCCCTAGAGTTCAGAGTCAACCTGGATCAGTACCATCACAGCCTGAATGATGGTGCTCTCTGTGCAGCCTGCACTCTCTACTCCAAGGGGTAACGTGACCAAGTCCAGCAAGCTGACTGCAGCAGTGGATCAGCGTTTTTTCCCAATCAGACAATTGTGCCAGACACCATCAGTGTGTTGGCTGTACACTCCCCAGTGCAGGCATCAAGGTCCAGTTTAACCTTTAACAAGTCTGGAGCTCCACTGCAAAGTTTACAGAGGGAACGAGTGAGGAAGAAAGTAACATGTCACCCTATTCATGCCGATCCCTGTGCAGGAGGAGTGGCTATGGCCTGCCAGGCTGAGTTGGCATTCACTGTTGCTAAGCAGCCAAAGTCCTTCTTTTATGAGGGAATGGATCAGGCGGCTTTTTAGGAAAGGATAAGTGAACAGTGGAGTAGAATGGCAGGAGGCCTATATAGGTGCAGGAGATTACTCCTAGATTGCAAAATGCGTTTTAATGCTGCTTATGACTTCTCCAACGTACTACAGTCAGTGTCACTGTTTGATATTGAACACAGAAAGCAAACAAAAAGATGACACCTGATCCTGACTCTGCAGCAGTGGTGTGACACCTGAGTCTAAGACCCTTAAGTCACATGCTATTTCTGCTTAATCTATACAAGGCCCCTGACCCTGGGAACTACAGTCTAATCTTAACTACAGACAAGATGTAAATCATGGTATAGAGCAGGCTTATATTCCCAGAAGTATTAGTCCTGAAACAAGCAAAATCGTATTTACCGGATATAGTTCTGCAGTCACAGCACATAAACCTTGGTCTTCAAGTATCAATGTAAACAAAAGACAAAGACAAAATGTCAATTTTCAACAGAATTTTAAAAAGGAAGCTTGACGTCTCTACAGACCAGAAGTGAAACCACAGGGATGCATAGTGCAGCCTAAAAAGTTTACACTCTAAAAGCATAAACAATTATTATCAACAGTTCTGTTTGATAAGGCGTCATTAATTACTCTGTTTTTCAGTAGAGACAAAAAAGTCCATGTTACAGGCTTCACATTGAGTCAAACAGTTAAAACTGAAAGTGGTTTAAACTGAACAATATGTCTATTTCTTATGGGCACAGTGCAGAAAGCTTCAAATGGCCTTTCCATTGGTGGTAGGACATATCAGTGTCATCTAATGAGCCATTCTGAGAAGCAATCAAAAGGCCTGGGCTGGCACAGAGCTCCAGCAGGGCAGCAGGTCAAGCTTGGGGGATCCCACTCGGCATACCGCAGGGACAAGGCGGTCCTCTGTAAAGCACAGGGGAAAAATTCACGGCAAACGGCCTAGGAAGAATAATAGCATCCTGTCTTTCAACAGACAGAATATCAGTCTGTTTGATGAAACAAAAAGGGCAAAAGCCATATAGTGAAAAACAAAGAGACTGAATGTCAGATGTGTCCGGAGCTGTAGGCCTATAACTACAAAATTATAGTCAAGTAGCCTGCACATCATTTGTGAGGCATTTCCAGAGGGTTGTGGGGGGCAGAAAACAACAACAACAACAACACAAAAACCAAACTTGCATAGTAAAGTGTGTCTTAACGCCAATATAACATGGATGGATGCTGGTGGATGTGGATTTCCTCTTTTCTCCTGGCTCCACTAACACATAAAGTCATTAGTCAAATAGTTTCTGATGAAAACACCAGGCAGGTTTCCTGCACCTGATAGGTAGATTATCCCAGTGTGCAGCCTCCTCTAGCCAGTTACGTCTATAATTAGATCAGCAGTAAACATAGTGTGCAGCTAAATGACTTAAGACGCAGACCTCTGGACCACTTGAAGGGATAGATTAAAACAATAAGATAACATGGAATTAAGTTGAATTATCGCGATGCAAGCTTGTGTTGACATTTTCAAAGTTACAAAACATCGCGAATTAATTACAATTAACCTCCAAGGGTTTGGTAGCAAACATTAATATTTATATAAAGGTTGAAACAAAATAACGACACACACAGCGGGGGAAACGGACAAAACAAACACTATTAACAAGTTTAGCTAACTTTAACTAGCTATCAGGCAAACGTTCATTTAGTTGGGAACAGATGAGCCAGAATGTTTTGTTACGTAAAGCTGCACGTAAACACGTCACTGAGTGGTACATCACTTATATGAGAGAAAACATACAGCCACACTTACCATGTGTCCGGCACCAGCGCAGACATTGAAAGGAGTTTATAAGAAGCACAGTTAATGATGAGCATTAAAAAATCAACAGTCTGGATTAACGGCTTGTACCTGTCATGGTCGCGAGCCCCGGCAGAAGCACGAGGCTGAGGTCCTAATGAGCAATTAGTTTCACCTGGCCATTTCCTTTTTCAGCATGACCTGAAAAAAACAACAACAACCTTCACATACGGTCGGATGTCTGTCAAAACAACATCCAGATAATATTGCAAGTCTTTGCATGAACTTTGACCCGATGAGATGATTTATCATCATCAGATGATTTATCATCTCATCTCTGATATGAACATTTAGTAATCAGTCAATGAAAGTGTATGTAATGCCTTCATCAGTTCTTCTTAAATCCATGAAAGGAGGAAAATATTAAAACCCAAAATAAAAATAAAATGCTATGCATTTGTAGGACCAACCATTGGATGCCATCAGTTTTTATTATTTCAAATTTTAATGTACAGTAATTAAATAATTACACGATGTTAAGTCATATGATGCAGGGAAGCAAATATGTACATTGTAAAAAGTGCATTGTGTTAACAGAAAGAACATATTGGGCACACTTAACATCGCAGAAGAGGAAAATGGTGAAAGAATACCCCCCCAAAAGTCAACAGGCGAGAAAGAGAAATTCTTAATAATTGGGCTTCATTTAAAGAACTGTTAGATGTTTTGAATCAGTAATATCAATCAGATTTACAATGTTTATTTGTATGATCATATCTGGTATTTTACAACATCTACTTTTTGAGTACACTTTTGTGCTAGGTGATGATTGAGACAGCATCAACACACACAGTATAGTGTATCAGCGTGGTCAAACATTAGTTTGTTAAATAACAGAAAGAGAACCCGTGATGTAAAGTCCTTCTTGATGAATCTGCAACACACTTTCCATGCTACCTACAGTTCAGGTCCCACATGTTTACAGGAAAAGTATAACAATAACAAACCAATTCTTTCTTTCTTTTCTGGTAAATTTCAGGTATCAGTCTCTTAACAGATCAATGACATAGATAGGTGCATGGCAGGGTATCACACATTGATACATCAGGCCACTGAGTGCATGAGACAGGATGAATATACCAGACTAGACAAGATTATTCTTCCACGTCATTTTTGTAGGCCACATGGCTGCTGTCCATAAGAGTGGGTATGAGGTGGCGCTCCCTTTTCCAGAAGTCAAGTCAATGTGCACACTATCAAAGAAGGGGCTAAGGAAGGAGGCAGCAGGAGGAGGAGCAGCATGTGTCTTCTGAGGATGTAGAAGCTGGAGAACAAAAAGAAGAATAGTTGCGTTTCCTTTTGGATCCATTGGCAGGCATATTTATACATGTGCTTCTCCCCCTCTTCCTTTGATCCTTTATATCTCTTTTTTTATTCCAACTCTGCTCTCATTATTTGACACACGAGGGCCAGCTGAGGCCCCCACAGGCAGCAGAGACGATAATGTAAAGGACCACCTGAAAAAATAAAAGACACAAAGTTGACATCCTGTAACACTTTTTCATTCATCACAGTGAGTCACACAGCTGCAACACAGAAGGAATTCATATAGTCAATGTCTACAATTCTGAAGAGGCTCTTCAGGAAAAAATCAATGCAGCAATGCGTTTTCAGTGAGATAACATGTGAAGTAAACTGCTAGAGTTTACAGGACTGCTGGTCATCTTCATAGCTGAAAATCAAAACTAGTAGCCAGGTGATTTTTTTATGTAAACAGAAAAAGGACTCTGTCCAACAAATGGTATTTTATCATTACACAGTCAGAGGAACAACCAAACCAGCTAAAGAACCATTACATTATTTTCCTCTACTTACTAACATTTGACCAATTACCATTTTTGTCCGTACTCACCAGGCACACCAGCACAATGAGACAGGTCAACTTGAGGTTCTTCATGCACATGGCTCGAGCCAGGTTACGACTTGTGGTCTTAAATGTGACCGACTACATGGGCAAAGGGAGAGAAAGTTACATCATGTGAATAAGTTTGCTAGATTACTGTCGAATGTGAACATGTAGACAAATCTAATGCATCAGAAAAACAAGTTGGATGAATGAATGATACAACTCACAGAATCAACCAGATTTTCTGTCTTGTCAATCAGTAACTCCAGCTTCTCTCCTCTCTGAGCAACCAAGTCTGTCAGAAGACACAAAGAGAGCCAGAGATCACTTCTGAGGCACAAAAGGTCATATCTAAGATTCCTACTTGGTATTGGAGACAGTTATCCTCATTGAAACATAGAATACATTTTCTGGCCAGAACATTTGCTTGGAGTCAAATAGCCAACAAATCCCAGGCACAGCAAACTGAATATGGAGCTGATGGATCCACAGGACTCTGGATTATTTAATTCAACTACATTTTTGATTGGTAAATGGACTTGGAGACTTGTGTAGTTTTCTGACTATTTAAAGGGCTTTCACACTATATGACACGTTCAACCACATTTACACACTGATGGCAGAGGCTGCTATGTAAAGTACCCAAACTGCCCGACAGGTGTAGCTGGTAGGTGTAGCAACGGGAGCACTAAAGATTTCAGTGTCTTGCCCAAGAGCACTTCAACATACCCCTGCAGGAGATGGGGATCGAACCCCCTACCTTACAACTGAGAGACAGCTGACTCAACCTCTGAGCCACAGGCACTCATGCTTAAATCAACTGGAAATAGAATTGCTCCCCTATCTCAGGGGCTCTAAATCAAAAAGATCTATAGCAGAAAGAGGTTCTTAAATGAAGTATCACTGTGCCTAAAGTAAAGTCACAAAAAGCTCACCTATGTTGCGGACCATAATGCCCTTCAGGTCATCCACTTGCATCTGAGTCTCAGTGACACGGTCTGATCCCCTTGGGTCTGAGTGGTGTTTCTATAAAAGAAACAAAATCAGAGAAAGTTCAGGAAAAGACAGAAATGAAAAAAAGATTGAATTACATGTTGTGATTATTAAAGCTGTGTGTGTTATAATTTGTCATGGCCCTTAGTTTTAAGTTAAAGAAAGTCACAGTGCCATGATGTTGCTCAGAGTCTTATCATACTCACCATCTGAGCTGCCAGTGTTGAGGAGAACTCACTGTTCATGGCGTAAGGCAGGGCTGTTTGTGCTCGCGACCCGTACGTCGTCTGGAAACGCTTCTTGACTTCACTGAGGAAGCTGAATGCACGAGACCTCTCAAAGTCCTTCAAGGCAAAGTTTAAAACATCCATCACTCAACATCCCACTAACACCAACAACAGAAAAAACAGAGCTATCTTTATACTTACATCGTCAGTGATACACAGATATATGATTCTGTCATGGCAGATGTAATGAAAGAGATAGCTGAAAAAGAAAATGAAAAGTGTGAACAAAAAAAGCAATCAGTTTGATAGAGCACTGAATGTCCAGAGAAGCAGTAAGTACAGGTTAAAAATGGGCTGTAACTCTACATGATACTGATATTTCCCACTCTGAACTGCCAAGATTTTAAAACAAGAAGACATTGTCTTGTGCCTCTGTGGCATGTGATACAACTTTATGGTTTCAGGTTACAGTCTCAGCTTGTGATTTTAGTCAAATACAGTTTACAATGTGTGCTAGAACTAAGATATCTGTTATAGTCTTAACAAACTAAGGACATTTTCAATTTCACCGATTAACAAAGTGTATTACACACTGTGATAATTACAGCATATGTTTACTTTTCTGTAAATTCTATTACCATATTAAATGAAGGTTTAAAAACTAGTCAGCGTAGACAGCTGTTTTTCTGGTTCACAAGTGTTGAAAAGTTTCTAAAAGTGCATAAAAAGGCCCGAGCAATATACATTTGGAAATAATAGGAGTTCATTACTTCAACTGTTTTCCCCCACATTACACTGAAATTCTCTTATGCTGATAAAGTTGTGATTTTCAAGTCAAGGTTGGAATGACAAGACATGTAGTTGACAAAAAAGGGAAATACTGACTCTAGGTCTGACTCTACATCTCCATCAGATCAGATGTATTTCAAATAGGACTCCACTTCTTTTTATGCGTTATACTTAGACCAAAGTGTGTTGTAGTGTGCAAGTCTTACCTTCCATGGCTGTAGGTCAGTTTGTTATTTTCTGATGGGATTTTGGCTAAGATCTGCTCGGTCACTTCCAGGAAGTTGCCACCACACCATGCATGCTTTGCCAGGATGGTGGTTCCACGAGCCACAACAGCAAACAGAATTGCCATAGCAACAGCAGTTTTTTTACTCTCTGACAACACAAGACGAGTAAAAGATGTTTCAGTGACAGAGCTGAAGACAAACAGCACTGAGGAACAGATCATGATTCAGGGGAAACAACTTGTTAAACGAGATGATAACTGTGAATTTGTTTAACAAGTTATTGGAGAATGAATAGCAGCCCTTGACCTATAACTGAGTTAGCTTCATGCTTCAGCTGTCACAAGACATGAAAACGAAAGCCAGATTAACGGTAGCAGTAAAACGACAGACCCGCTAGGTTGGCTAATAATGTTGTTAACAATATTCATAACAACGGTATGAAGGTAGCTGTAACGACAACTGTTTATCGTCTCTAGCAACAAAGGTCACACATTCAGCAGCAATATTGAACACCAATCCAAATACCTCAATGTGTCAGCGCTGTTCAAATGAGCTCATTTGGCACAAATTCCAACATCTAAAGAGATTCCCTCTGCTAGCAAGCTAGCTAATCCTTTTCGACTGACTTCTGCTGTGCAAACCTCCAAACCGGAAATACGTCACTCTCCTGCTAGGTAATGTAGTTGTCTCTACGTTGCGTAGCCTAATATTTAATTAATTATTTAATTATTAATATAAATATTTAATTATTTTAGCCGTAATATTTACAGTCTATGTGCGTAGCATACGTATCCTAATGTAGAATCATTTTATAGAACTAGGTTTTTTCATTTCCTGTATGTCACTGTTATCGTCACATGTTTTCCTACGTCACCGTATGGAGGCCGCTCATATTAAAGTGGGTTAATTCAGCCCTTGCGAGTTTCTTAAAGGCAACTTAACTGCCATTGTTATGATTCAGTAGATGACCAAAAGTTTTTTTTTTTGTTTTAGAGTAACTTAAGTGTGTCAGCTGCTCAATATTTGGAAGTCTCTGGAGTGGACCAGCAGCTGTCAAGTACAAACAAAAGTCAAGCAATGGCATGTTCCTGAGACTAGGCTATCAATTTTTAGATATTGGGCAAAAATGATTTTAACTTTCAACTTTTAACTTTCAAACAAAAGTATGGACAATATTTATGTAGAAATATTTACTGACAGACCACACACCCTGCCTGTGTGTGTTATTTTACAACCACACAAGGATCGTGAGCAGCAGCAGTGGGCTGATCGCCTGTCAGACAGCGACGAGGAAACACTACCCCACGACTCCACTGAACTACAATCAGAATGTGAAGCATGGCCGGTGAAGGCGAAAAGAAGCCAGTGCTGGAAATGGTTAGTATTAAAATGTCTTAGACTTTTCCCAGTCGGTATAAATCTTTATAGTTACGCTATGAAAAAAAAGTATGTTTGTAAGGAACCTGTTCAGCTGGAAACCTTTTTGACCGTCTCTTAACTCCTTACGTGGGCAACATGGCTACTGAAGCTAGCAAAACACAACCACGTGAAATCGTATCTACCTTTAAAGCTGAAGTCTTTATTGAAGTCTCATCTATAAACGTATAAAATGTGTCTTTTTATGTAAAGCTATGGTTTACGGCTTCTGAAACGTTACTTACCTTACCTACTTCGTTGAATAGCTGACGGGTTTTCCCACAGGGGGGCAGCAGTACTCAAACAGACCCCAGTGCTGCTCAATATATTGAACTGTATGAGGGACAGAAAATGACTAAAGTGTAAATAAATAAATAAATGTTGGGAGAAATGCATACAAGAATGTATAAATAATTAAATAAATGCATCAATATATAAATAGAACTGATGCTTGCCATATAGTGAGATAATAAGTATTGCATGCATTAAAAATCAGTCTCCCCCCTCACTCATGTATCCTGAAGGAATGAGGGAAGGTCTCTATAGAGTGGGATTTGATGTGTGGTGTAATAATAAGTGATTGTTTTGTGTTTCAGGTCCAGGCCGATGGTGCTGATGAAGGCTGTGTGACATTTGTGCTGCATGATGAAGACCATACACTGGGCAACTCCCTCAGATATATGATTATGAAGACGTCAGTTTCACGTTTTGTTCTCTAACTTCAGCTGAAGTAGACTTTTTAAATCTCAATTTCTCTTCCATTTCTTTGATACCCTTCTGACTATTTTAATAATCAAATCCTAAGATAATTATCTGCTCATTGTTTTTCTTCCTAGTCTGTTATGGTCTACTGGGATCAGTTGATATTGGAAAGATTGTAATAACACTGAAACAGCTCCACCCATTTGAAGCAAAACATTGATGATAATCTCCATTGTTGCTATCATCTCTCTGTTTTCCATCAGTGTGGATGTGGATTTCTGTGGCTACACCATCACTCATCCCTCTGAGAGCAAGATCAACTTTCGCATTCAGACACGAGGTGAGAGACACCCTGTAACTCCCAGCATCTTTTTTTCCTCTCTCTTCTTGCATTCCAGGTCAGTTTATCCGTGCGTTCATGCAGTGGACATCTAGAGAGTCAACATTTAGTGGTTATAAAACAGAGGAAACATGCTGATTGGAGTCTGGTGCGTTCAATTTGACCACTCAACCAAACAAGAAGAGCTGGTGGAACAGAAACATCTGTCATCAGCTCTGGTCAAATTGCCCTAAAAACATCAGCTTCATCACATGAAAGACTGAGATAACAGATAGTTTTTTTTTGTTGTTCAAACTAAGGATTGGGATGCTTGTGGGACATCAAGAAACAACAATTACCTTTGAGGCTTAAGGAAAAACCCTGCTCTCCTCTGTGTTTTCAGATAATCTGTTATATATGTTTCTTTGTAGTTTATATTTTCCTCCATGACAACAGTGAAAATCCATTTCTGTAGGGAGAGGAAGAACAAGACTGATATTGACAGTGCTCTTACTTCATATTATTTGTATTACATTATTTGATTAATCAACTAGATGGTAATAAAAAGCTGGTCAAACATAGTCGTGTTTAGATTCAGTGCTCTCTTCTGAAAAAGATACTAAGTATGCAGTTTGTAATGAGAAACTTAAAGTAGGGTTAAGTGAAGATGGAAAAAAAAGACTCTCTGAGCGATGAGTGCTTGTTTTGACCCAGGTTCCTTTTAGCAAAGCAAATTGTCGACCATTGTTTACACTCAAATCAGATTTAACTGGCGGGGATTCATGGGAGTTCTCTCTGCTATCCCCCCCACACACCCCCCAATCAAATCAAACTCTGCGTTGACCGCAGTGAAGACGCAGGGCGAAACCGACCTGAGGGAGAGAATATGTTTACTGACAATGTATCCAAGTATAATTTACATGACGTTTTTATCACAGCAGCACATACAGTAACAGTACAGCAGCTTTCAGAAGCAGCTCCCTCTTCCTTATGCAGTGGTCTTTGACATAACATTTGGTGTTTCCACGGCAACGATAAACATTTCGGCTCTATCATGGCAGCCGCCGCAACAAGACACGTCCCATAATAACTATAACATTTTTGATTTCTCTGGCTTTGATAACTGTTGGAAAAGTTGTATGTAAATATGTAAATGTAAATACTCAACAAAAAAATATTCATAACGTGGGTTTAGTCCATTTTTTAATTAATTTAGATATTTTATGCAAACATTCTAACAAAGGTCTACATATTGTACGTTTAAATTTAGGTCATACGGTACTTTTCACAGGCTTTTTGATAAGTGAGTGAGAGGAAATGAATCTGTTATGATTAGAAATATTAGAAAACAATTTGAGAAACCTGAACATCATCTTGCTGTTGCTTGCTCTGTTGTTACTCTGAGAGCCCTCAACATGGCTGCTGCCATCATCAGTAAATACAACATTATAAGTGTTCAATTCAACTGTACAGGGCCAACACAGCTGCTTCTGGAGCAGGACGACAACTCAATATGTCCCAGTAACATTTCAGGTGCACCTTTTGTCTGTTTCAGGGGGACTTCCTGCCACAGAGCCGCTGCGGAGGGGTCTGAATGAGCTCAATGATGTTTGTCAACATGTTCTCAACACCTTTCAGGTAAGCCTCTAGGTCTGTTTGGGGCCCTTTTTTTTTTTTTTTTTACAGCTTCTCATCAGGAAACAATGTTCAGTAGTCATTAAGTATTGATTTTAAGGCTTAGCTGTTCATTCAGTTTATTATAAATGTAATATAGTGACCACATCATCTCTTAAAAACCACCTGCCACTTGCAAAGAACTCGACATTTATAACAGTATATTTTACTATAAAGCTACCCCATGCCACGATTTAAGATAAACATAAGATTCCACTATGAGCAAGCATGATCATTCAATTAAAATACAAAAAGTCTTCTGTAAATTAGTTCAAAAATGATTTTTGTTGTATTATTCCATTAGCTTTCTGTGGTGTTATATTTCATGGAGTCAATATGGCCGTTTGTAAATATGTGTGTGGACAGAGACAAATAAGTCAGCACACTAAATGTCCTAGCGTACACAGATGAAGGCCTACTGTTGAAACGCATCCGTTGTTTTGTACGCTGCTCTTGCCCAGATAAAAAGCTACTTCAAGGACACCTGGAACTTTATTCATTGTCACGTGTGCTGCTTTTTTGGCTGTTTAAATATGTGTGTGGACTCTCCAGCTACAAACTAAATGAAAGTGCTATTTGTCAGAAATGATGATCAACTGTGTTTTAATTGATTTTAATATCATGAAAATACTTCAGTATGTTTTGTGATGAAGCAGTTGGCATTCTTTGACACTTGTTGAGATGTTTTGGTGACATTGAAGGACAACAGGGACACAGGAAACTAAAACCCTTTAATCTCTGGCCTAAAGGTCTGGACTTCAACAGCTCTGGTTGAATAGATGTAGAAGTATGTGGTGATTTGCACAGGCATAGAGCAAGTCCTAATTACATCGATCAAATATGAGGTATTAGTAGGAAAAACAACCTTTTTCTAAACTGATACAGTTAAGGTTGTAAATGGACTTGAGCTTCTTTAGTGCTTGTCTAGTCCTCTGACTATTCAAAGTGCTTTTACACCGCAGGTCACACCTACACATTCACACACTGATGGTAGAGGTTGCTGTGTAAAGTGACCATCAGAAGTAATTAATCCCACACATTCATACGCTGCAGACAAAGCAGCAGGAGCAACTTAGGGTAAAATGTGTTGCAGGAGCTGGGAATCAAACTCCCAACCCTTTGGCTGAGAGACGATTGACTCTACCACAGAGCCACTAATCTAATCTAATCTAATCTAATCTTTTCCATTTAAAAATGTGAAGAAGTCAATAATTCAAAAATAAGGTGGTGTGATAGAGCCACTCATCAATGTGTCACAAAGTGTCTCAGTGTTAGGATTTGTGTAAGGTACACGATGGAACACATTCAAACCCAGATTTTTCCAGTTTACAGACAATTCACACGTTTACATTTTCATTTGATTCACGACCAACATCCAGTTTATCCTTGGCAGTAGTGAAAGCTGGAGAAGTGAGCAGGAAGTGTGATCTGTGATTCTCCTCTGTCAGCAGTCTGCAACTTCTTCCATGCTGCAGGGTCTCATATCCCGCGAGTATGAAAAGCAAGCAAACATAATTTCCACACATGGACGGATATTATTTTCATGCAGGATACAGGAAGAACCTTGGATCCTCTGCTTGGCTCACTATAGAAGCACTACGTTGACAGAAACATCAGCCAGCACTGATTTAACACTCCCCACACACTCACAACTCGACTTCTTACTACATGTTTTTTTATTTTGTTCCAGGCAAGAGTTAATGAATTCAAAGATGGTCTGGAGCAACCCATGGAATGAGGAGCATGACATATGTGTGCCAATAAAGCTGTCAAGACACACTTTGTAAAAACTAACGATGTCATGTGGATTTGTCCTCTTTTTTTTATATCTACTACTTAGAGAAGGAAAAGTTCTCCTTAAAATAGTTCAATCGAATTCCAATCCGAGTATTTGTACATTTTTTTTATAAGATGTCAAATTGATGTTTCATTGTTGTGCATGATAAATGTTTATCAGCCCCATGCTGATTATTCCCACGTTTTTGGAAGGAGTAATAAAAGACAGTTAAGACATGAAACTTGGCCAGCAAGACTTTCATTTCCTTCCCTATTTTAATTTCATGAAACGACTTCCAGAGAACAGCACTCATGCATTATTACCATAACAAGGATGTCCAAATCTAAAGTGATGACTCTGGAGGACCAAATTGCTCTCATCTGTCTTTGAGGCGATGTTCGAGGTGTAAAGGAAGAAGAAAGTCCTTATTAGCAGAGGAATGTGTCGAGAGGGATTTCATGAAGTGGCAGGAAGACGGAGAGGAAAGATGAGGGAAACCAAGGGTAAATAATGAGGTCAAAGTTATTTGAGGTCACTGGTCTCTCTGCTAGTCACATGTTTATGCTTGGGCCACATCGGCTGGTACAGAACAAAATGTTGGCAAAAACAGCCTCTTACCATGACTCTAATTTAACAGACCACGTGTGGCTATTATGGGAAACAGGAGCTAATCAAGAACACCACATCAGTAAATGTTTTTTATATAAATAATAAGTAAATAACCTTTTAAAACAATATTTGAAATTGGAAATCTGTTATGTGTAAATCTCAGAGCAAAGTGAGAAACACAGAAAAATAAGAACGTCCGTTGCACCACAATATGTTTCAAAGTGAACTTAATTACTTCAAACCAGCCACCATGTCAGCGTCTGAAAGAGAGAATTTATTCTATCTAATAAAAAAACACATCAGGGGTGAGCTCACCACTTGAATGTTGTGTGCACTGAATGATTTATTCATAGTGGCACACACACACTGAAGCCCCGCTGTCATTAAATTAACCAGAAAATAATCTTTAGTACTGCGCCATCATGATTGATGTGTTCCTGTTGCAGTTGTCACTGCCATAGAGCTCAGAGTTTGTGTTATTGAGTGGTTAAGGCCCTTGCTCATAAACAAGTTTGATTTGAAACATATGAACTTAGGTCTACGTTTGGTTCAGCAGGTCAAAGGTTAAATCCTCCAAACCCTCCAATAGCTGGTTTATCTCTTTAGATTTTATTTTCATGTTCTTTGTAAAGCTGTCATCCATGCATTTTTGCTTTATGGATCAAATGCATGTAATGTTCTGAGGGTTTTATTTAAACTGCTTTGAGGTTTACTGAAGCAAACATGAAGATGTTTTATTTTCATCCTCTGTGGACAAAGTGTCTTGTCCTGCAGTACCTGTCCAGGATAAATCTACTGCTCTGTTTTCTCTGACGTTCTGCTCACTGTGAAGTTTTACCAGATAAATGTTGATAAAAGCTCTTTCAGTCAGTTGAATCTGACCCAGTGACAGCAGTGACATGCATTCAAAAGAACCATAAATGTGGTGCTTTCATTTTCGTTAGTGGGTCGTAAAAAGTTGTTATAAAACAAGTCAGTTTCATCAAACTTAATGTGAGGAATCCTCATATTAAGTTTAATGCAGCATGCATTTGACCTGATCGTTGCTGTGATGAACTACTGAGGCCACTTCTGTGAGGTCTGAGAGAGACGTCAAAGGGAAAAAAAAAAAGAGTACCAAACCATTTTCTGCAGCAGTGCTCATGTCTTCTAACATCAACAGGAAACCTCAAAATCCACGAATACCTCTGAAGCAAACTGAGAAGGTAAGGTAGCCTCTCATTATCAGGTTGGCTTTTTTCCAAGAAACATTTTTACTGGGTGAAAAAAAAACATGTCACATGGATGTTTGTAAAAGATCTTTCCTGATAGTTGATCAGCAGTTATCTGTGAACTGGCTTCTGGGAACTGGCCCCCTGAAACTAATGCAGTTTAAGCAATCATCCCAAACAGGAAAACACTGAAAAAAAAAAAAGGTCATATGACATGTTTTTCCTTGGATGATCTTTCCAGGAAATGAGATGCTAACCAAATGTCACCTTAAATAGTGGTAGAGTAATGACAGGTGACATCATATTCAACCTTTGTAAATAACACAACCTTTTTATGTTCACCGCCGTCAACAGTGCCAGTGTCTTATACCACAGCTCATCTCTGATTTTAAAGGATTAGTCGAGGTTTTTTATTTTTAAGTGTTCAACGGACCTCATACACTGATACACAAGACTTTCAGAAAATTTTCGATCGCTTGAAGCAAAGTCTGAAGACTCTAAAAATCACAGAGGAGGCTACATAAAGGTGCGCTGTGTAGTTTTCTTGCACACATCTCTTTTTTTTTTTTTCATGTTTAGCCTCGCTCACCTACAAAGCAGTGTATTCTGGAGCCTTCATCAATATATTTGGTGCATTTTCTTCCTCATGAAAAAATCTGAGAACCGCCCCAATGCCAACCAATCATTATCACACTCTGACAACAAGGTGGCCTATTTAAACTATTCTGCCTCTCACTCCTCCTGCATCACACCTCCTCTGCTTCTTGATGGTGGATTGCTGCATATCTTGGGGTATTACTGCCACACCTCCTATAATGCAATAATAATAGTGTAACACTATTGCGATAGGAATGTGTACCACGGGCTGGAGCATATCCAGGCTGTGATTGGCCCAGAGGGGACAGTCACTCCACAGGCACCAATTAACCTAATGAATATGTCTTTTGGGGCGGGGGAGCTGGAGCAAGGGGACCCACGCACACAGCCACCACGGACAACTTAAATCGATATAATAAAGCGACCCGCTGCCAGCAGATTTGAAACAGAACCTGTCCTGCTGTGAGGTTACCGACACTTCACCCTGCCGCCAACCTCGACTTTTGTCAGTTATTATGAGAATACATTATTAGAGACCAGAAACGACCTTAAATAACATCCACAGTATGTATAAAGCTTAAACAAACTAATACTTTAATATTGTATTTACAACCATAGCTTGGAGGTTTCCTTCCTACAGACAGGCACAGGGCGTCTCACATCTTCTCGTACACAGTTACTTTAACATGGATGATGACATATAGCTTTGCATTGAGTTTATAATATACATACAGAATCATTTCTACGATACAAATATTTGTATGTGAATGCAGCATCTATAGATGAGGCATGATAGTCTGGTATCAGGGGAGTTCTGGTTTAGGGCTGTTTATAGTCCAAGTAGTGTTTTTTTTTTTTAGTTTCAGAAGAATTTGGTTTCAAGCAGGACACTGTCTGAGAGGACACCGGAAGAATCTGAGCACATCGGCTGAAATGTAAGCCAGGAACCCAATTTGACATCTGGAGTCGCTCGCAGGACTGTAAACAATGACTATCACACAGAGAAGAGAGTTCTGGCATGGATATCTGTAATTGGGATATCGTCAGACAAAACTGGTAACCCCACAAAATTGGCCATTTCCTCAACAGGCTTAATTGTTGTCAGCAGTATCAAATGAGTTCTGAGATTGGATGCTACATGATGAACCAATAAGAGTGTTATTACAAACCCTTATTCACTTATATAGTATATTACATTCAAAATAGTATTAAAATGCTTCAGGGTAAAAATAAACACTTTCAATTCTAAACACAAATGTGGCTTCAAAAGAATATGTCAGTTTTACATAACCATAATACAGAGACATTTCCTCTGAGTGTTTTCACCCCTCATGTCATTTTTCATTCAAATAAAATCACTCTCTCTAAAATGTCGTTCAGACACGTATCACTTAAGAGAACTTTTATTACATTCAAAGCAAACAAAGGATATACCTAAATAACTTTTATAACCATTATGTAGAAAAAGAAATCTTCAAACCTCCACTAAAATATAAATTCTTAAGAACAACCAGCTGCACAGGATTGTGGTCCTTCCTTCCTTAAAGCTTGCAAGTGGATCAACTTCAGAAAATGTATTCCTTAAGCAGCTGTAAGAAGTTGTTTCTGGAGTAATTTCCTGCCACAGGAACATCTTTGTAACAGGACCAGTGAGGAGTGATGGAGGTGAAATGTTTGGAATCATAAATAGATACCTCATGTGGTGTGTGTGGAGTAGAGTGTTTCGTGATATTTTCTTAGAAAAATAGAAGCTACACCGTCACATGTGAGGGTGAGCGTAACATTCTTTATCCAAAGTGGAAACCATGTATAACAGCATAAGCACTGCACAAATAATAAAGGTTGAATAGTGACCTTCTCTGTGTAGCATGATGGGAATCATCTGGTATCTCTCAGCTTTCTTGGACAATAGCTGCCCTCCATGTGACCACTCAAAGCAGCCATGATTCTCAAGATAACAGATGTTCGATGTTTGACTCTCTCCATGGCTGTTAGACACAGTGGGGCCCATTTTACTCTGGTATGATGTCACTGGGGTGCTAGAGGGAGTTCAGTGACATCATGCAGTAATGACCAGTTGAACAAGAGGTTTCCCTCTTTGCTTCCTGTGATGTATAGAAAAACACCCAACAGTAAGCTGTTACTCATAAATGAAAACTAAGAATAGATATGAACATAGGTCTACATGTGAATAATCCTGTACATACATTTACACGTGGCTTGAATAAACATTCCTTTTAAATGTATTTACCAAGAGAGACTTTGACTTCCATGAGCATAGTGCCAGAACACAAACATTTAGCTTTAAATTTTCATTTTTTTTTTCAGTTAGTATTTCAGCCTGAACAGTTACAGTCTTTCAATTTCATTCATCAGTTTGAATTGATCCGTGTTTTTTTTAACCAGTCTGTTGAACGTCCTCGATAAGTGACTTCTACAGTACGTCGCTCCATGTTCCCCTCGTCTTCAGGATCTGTTAGGCAGTGATACAGCTGATTTCCCATGTCAGAAACTGCTAAGAACAGTTTTTAGGTTTTGGGCAGAATATGAGTGTTATATATGCGTCTGTGTTTTTATGAAGAGCTTGTGTATTTCTGACTGGAGCGGGAGCTGGAGCGGTCTAGTCCGTTCCCGTTACAGGAGCCCTTCCAGCGTGCCCCTGACCCCGGTCCATCAAGGGGAGATGCTCTGTAGCACCAGCAGCACAGGCAAGACTGCAAGGCAAGAACACACACACAATGAATGGCCTTTGTTTACTGGTGTTATAAACAAGCCTGGACTTTTATTGCCAGTTTGTGCACTCTTACCTGGAAGCAGTTTTTAAACTTCTGGCTGACAAAGTAGAGGGCAATCGGGTTAATGCAGGAGTTGAGGGAGGCCATGTTGATGCCGATGTAATCCATCACTAACAGGAAGCTGGCAGGGAAAAGAGCAAAGTTAGGGGTGAAGACTACAGGAAGCTGTAGAGCAGAGAACAATGGGTCCTTATGAAGTTTGCGGTTTATTTGCATCGCTTCTGCGTGCCTACCTGAGCAGTTCACAGCGGTTGGGGTCATTTTCGTCATAGATTGTTTTTTTCAGAATTCGGCTGAGATGAAGGGGCAGCCAGCAGAGAGCAAAAATCAACACCAGGCAGAACACCGTCTTCGCTACTTCCCTCCGCTGCACACACACAAAGAGACAACGATGAGTGTCACTGACTGCTGCTGTCTCATTGTGCCAGTAATAGTAAAGGAGCACTGTAGTCATCCACATGTATACCTGCTTCATGTGGTCATTGAGTGCGATGCGCATGCCCTTTTTGCGGCTGAGCATCTCACAGGACATGAGTGTGTAGAAGATCCCTGTGCAGGCTAGTGGGAGGCAGAAGTAGAAGCCAAACAGCCACCAGTCTTTCGCGTCCTGGTAGAACTGGAAAAAAAATAAAAAGACTTGGTGAAAAGATGCCAGAAAAATACAACTGTTACTGAAGTTTCCTAAAAATATATCTATTGGATTTATCCTGTCAAGCTGGAACTGATGCTGTGGATTTTCTAGGACTCTTGCCTTAAAATGCTTCAATAAGTCTCAGAGTTCCCCAAAACATGTCTGTGAAGTGTCTTGTTATAAATCCACTCTGATCCTGTATTTGATCATGTCTATAAACCCCTCTATTTCAGCACTGCTTAGAACAGGCTATTTCTGTGTCTGTACCTTTAAATGTAAATGAGCTGTGTCTGACCACGCCCCCTCTCTGGAATGGCTTGGGTGCCTTGGGCTTTCTCGCTCCATGCCCAAGTGTTTACGTTGAGAAGTTAGACTCAGAGGGGCAGAACAAACACCTAGCTGTGGGAGTGTCACCCACTTGGGGGAGGGGTTACTGCCCTTTGTGATGTCATGAAGGGAAAATCTCCAAACGGCCTGTTTGAGCACACATTTTCTGAAAAGTGGAGCAGGAAAAAGACGGAGAGGATGGACTTTTCTGATCATTGGGGGGGTTTGTAGACAAACCATGGTCAAATGTATTTAGCATTATATGTGATGTGACCAAGTTTTTGCAACAGTTTTTTTTATTTTTTAAATAACTGTAGTCAAAACAGTTACATGTCTTTTTTAAATAACACAAGCAATGAGGTATGTTTCATTATCTGTCTGATACATGGGAGGATTTTTAAACCTTCATTTTGTCAGATTTGTAAGTTTATTTTTCTTTATTGTTACCAATATATAACCTATACCACAAACAAAAAGCAAACTAAAGTGGATTCTTTAAACATAATGGCCTGTCAAGTACAAGACCCTAGTGCAATTTTATAATTGATTTAAATATCAGAGGGTTCAGACTGGATCTAGCACACATCTCTCCCTGATGTGTGCTGGTAATTTCACTGAGGGTCAGAATTGTTTGTGTCGGTCACAAGTAGTACTTTTGCACAAATGCAAAATAAGCTTTTGAGTAATTCAATGACATTGATTCAAATTACCAGTTATTTTCAAAGTAAACTCGAGCTTGTCCTTTAGCTAACCAAATCAGTTGATAAATGACCTCTTTCTTATTTCCACATAGACCTGTGTTTCTTCAGACCCCTCTGATTTAAAATACTTTAAACTGTTCACACATTGGAAGTGGATTTGAGAATGTCACATTGAGATGATTAAGACCATTTATCACTTATTGGCCCAGCTCGACAAGGAACAAAAAGATCCTGATTAAATACAAAACTAACTGTATGTTTTTGTTGCGGTGCTGAGCTTTAAAGTTCAACGTTTGTAGTTGAAAGTAACATCAGGTGCAGGCTGAACAACATCCCCAAGTCTTTGTAAACTTGGCTTTGATAAAGATATCTAAATTAGAGAGCAGGATATTTTCACCACGAGAAAAAAATAACATTACAAGCAGCCGCTATCAAACATGTTGATTTGATATATTGCTGCAGTTTGTGCCAAGCTACAGTTACACTGATCATATTTCCATGGCGGGAATGTGAAGTATGCAGCTGTTTGATTTTATTAAGCTGTTAGTCATTTCATTAGGTTGACTCACATCAATATTTCAGATTTCTTTGTGCTGTTTTTCTTCCTTGACTCTTAAAGTGGTTATCTATTGATCTACATTCTGTCAGGATGTGAACGGTAATTACTGCAGCACGTTTATTTAGAGTTATTCTATTAAAGGAAGACTTTTTCATCCTGTAGATGTCGCCCTTGAGCACCAGCACTAAACGAAAACAAACTGCTGTTTGGTGACACCTCCGCTATTCTTAAACCTCCGCTCTCCTCCAGCAGCACAATTAGAACACACGATAATTAAGCACCATTAAACCCAAGCGGTGGAAAAAATTGTCCTATGTTCGAGCTGCTATCACCTGTAGTCTGCATTATTGTGTTAGCAGGCTAATGTTAGCACACTTAAGCACTTAGCACTGGTTAACTCATAGCTTCATATTGCACATAGATTGACACAGAATGACACTGATGTGACATCCAAATAAGCAGTGAGTTTGTTATTCTTCTTTTCTCTAGTCCTTTACTGAAACAGCTTTACACACAAGGCCGTCCTGTCCACATAAACATGATGTAAACACAGCTCTGACAACAATACAGCTGGTGGACTCGAGCGTCTCACTCATCGTAGACAGTCATGACTCAGAGACATGTAAAGGGGTTATACTTGATTTCTGCTGTCTTTATGTGTAAAACGTTGCACATTCTTCCGTTAAAGAGATACAGTAAATACAGACCTGGTGCTCTGAGGATGAAGCCTACTGATTCAAGTGTTCCTGTGACTTCTTCTCAAGCACAAGCAAAATCAAACAGAACTTGTTGTACGCCACCATGTAGAACAATATGTTGTTGATTATATTGCCAAAAAACTGTATGATAAAGTTAAAAACAAAATAATGTATTGTTCGATGTAACTACCCAGCAGTAAATAATGACACTACAAGTAACTCCATCAGCTACAACACCTTCTTGTTTCTTACACAACAAAGCAGCAGAAATATGAACCCACCACAGTATTGTTAAATAATATAACACTGACTGATTTTTGATACCAACAGAATATTTGGCTGAATCCATAGTCCTAATTTTACTTTATATTTATATGAAGTGCCTTCACTAATGAAATATTTGAATATTGTGGTATTATTGTCTTACTTAATAGTACCTCTATGCTTCCTCTATCACTGTTAAAGGGTTACATTCTTATCAAGCAACTACCTTCATAAAGCTGGAGGTCTGTTCTGGAGGCAGCATACACACACGCAGCTTGTTGCCTCTGTATGGTAGCTCCAGCATGTCGAATGCCAGCGCCTCAGGGACAGCCAGCGCCACAGCAACCAGCCAGATCAGAGTCACCTCCGCTGCCTTCCACAGAGGGATCCCCATGCCCTTCACCCTGCTCCATGATGTTACTGCATGGTAACTATGCAGACACAGATAGATGCATTAGCTTTTAGACCTTACATATGTCATGTGTATGGAGAGTGTGTGTCCACTTACCGGTCAATACTGAGAGCGCACAAGCTGAGGACAGTGATTCCAACTGAAGCTTTCTGGATGAACGGGAACAACTTGCAGATATACACGCCAAAGGGCCAGTCCTCTGCTATGAGCTGCAGGGAAGAATCAAGAGGCAGACATTTGAGACACGTAAAGCAACATGGACAGACATCTTTGAGATTCTTTCTTGTGTCTTTTATTATCACTGCAGCAACTCTAGCCAAAATCTACAGCCCTTTGTTCTTCCACAATGCTTAAGCCCTTTTCCTGGAGGCTTTAAAGTCAGTTCAGGATCAGTAAATTGTGTTCAGCAACTAAACTGGAAACTCATGTCATCATTAGTGCTTGGCTGCCACTCATGGAAATGTACAGTTTTATTATCAACTAGAGCTGCACCATAAATCGAAATGTCATAATTATGACAATATGAGCAGTCACAAACGTATAGCTTAAGTATCTCTGGGTCTTGTTGTTTATGAGTGAGGGTAGGGTGGACCGTGAGATAGACAGACGGATTGGTTCAGTGTTGGCAGTAATGCAGGTGCTGTGCCAGACTGTTGTGGTGAAGAGGGGCAAAGCTCTCGATTTACCGGTTGATCTTTGTTCCGACCCTCACCTATGGTCATGAGCTATGTGAAGTGAGAAAGAATAAGATCGCGGATACAAGCGGCCGAAATGAGTTTCATCTGGAGGCTGGCTGGGCTCAGCCTTAGAGATAGGGTGAGGAGCTCAGAGTAGAGCCGCTGCTCCTTCGCATCCAAAGGAGTCAGTTGAGGTGGTTTGGGCATCTGATCAGGATGCCTCCTGGACACCTCCCTTTGGAGGTTTTTTACGGGCACGCCCGACTGGGAGGAAACACTGGGGTACACCCAGAGTTCGCTGGAAGGATTATGTATCCCGTCTGGCCTGGGAACGCCTCGGAATCCCTCAGGAGGAGCTGGAAAACGTTGCTGAGGAGACGAAAGTCTGGGACCCGACCTCGGATAAGCGGAAGAAGATGGATGGATGGATGGATGGACAAACGTATAGCAGGAAAAATCTATTAATCCCCAAAAATTTAGAAAAAAATTTCAATTCAAAGCAGCAATTCCCTCAGCATGTTCATATTTTACCTGTTGGATAGAGGCCCAGTTATAATGGCCACTTTTAACACCAGGTTGATGCAGTCAGATGATTCTATGTTTTTTTCATATCGCAACTTTAACGCAGGAAGAAAATAAATCGAGATGTCCGTTTTTTCCAGGATCGTGCGGTCCTGTTATCAACGCCATGCTGTATGACTTTCTTATTGACAAAACCATGCCTGTTGTCAATTCAGCAGATGCTGTTTCTCATTATATTATCATCTTTTAAATCTCTTAATCTCATCATGTTTTCAATTACAGTTTGGGGTTTTCATAAAAATCTGAAATGTATGACAATGACAGCATTATTTCTTCGGCTCAAGCTGCCCATGACTTACGGCTCACACCTTCTTTTGATATCTTTTTAGTGTGAATGATCCCTTGTGGTACAGGTGGAAAAGCCCGAACAGTCTTTACTGCCAAATGAAATGAAGAAAACCACAGAGAACACACCAAATGGAGCGACTCCCCACAGAAATTAACTTGTTGAAAAACCACAGCTAACCACAAAGGCTGTGCCAAGAAAGCAGTTGCAAACAGCCCTCTCATAGTATGTGATGCAGTGCAATGCAGGCATTGAGATTCAAGTCGCAATGAAATACAGTCAAAAAGAGGAGTGTCTAACTGAGGCCACGGGTTTTAAATTAAATCATTAAAGTTTTGTTTTTGCCTGAAGTATGAATGAATTATTAGTTTTGGATTGATGTGAGTATGAAATGTTTTCCTCTGTTTTAAAAAGTCATGTATCTTTGACATGCAGACGTCATTATAACAATCAGAAGAAACACCAAAACAATCTCGTTCTCACCTTAAACACATTGATGGGGATGGCGATGATAATGTAAAGCAGATCCCCGAGAGCCAGGCTGCCAATCAGGACATTTGGTCCGTTCCTCATGCACTTGTTCTTATATATGATCCTGAGCAGCGAGGAGTTTCCGATGATCCCCACCACAAAGATCAGGCAGGACACGATGGTGTTCACATACTTGAAGGCGTGCTTGATCTCCGTGGGCTTTATGCACATGGGAGGGAAGGACCCCCTTGGCCGGGATGGCTGAAGGGGGGGTATTGGGACGGAGGCGTTGTTCTTGGAGGGTTCTGAAGCCTCGAGGCTGCTCTGGGAGTCCCGAGCGAACCGGGACGCTTCGATCTCAGCTACGACCAGAAGACACATCAGAGCGACGGCCCTCATCTTCGCATTCGCACAGCACGATGTTCTCTCACTCAAAGGCACAGTCAATCTCAGGATCACACTTAAAGGCACTCACACACACATATTCGCACACTCACATACATCTACACACAGGGCCTTGCTTCTGACCTGGCAGCGTAGGTCTGAGTTGTTTGCCCTGCAGAGAGAGAGAGAGAGAGAGATGATGAACCATCACATTACACCACTAACACAAAAACAAAAGTGTATCTCACAAACTACTGGATAAATAAGCATGTCGTTTTGTACAGGCATTCATGATCCCCAGCGGATGATTTCTCCGGAGACTTTTTTGTTCTGTGACCATTAGGTCAAAGTTTTCACCTGTCCTGTGTAATATCTTAAAATCATCACAATGGAATTGCACAGAATCTTGTTTTGAAAATCAGCGTTTAGAAAAAAATGTATTCTAATGACTTTGGTGATCCCTTTGCGTTCACTCGAACAACAATACTTTGTTATGAGTAAGAAGTCCTGGCATGTGCAGAAAAAGGCAGAAAAAGGGGCTTGAGCACCTTCCCCTTTCCCATCTTTGGAGAAATCCCCTTTTTCCTGTTTCCCGAGCTTTCAGACCTAACAGATAGATCTGGTTATATGTCAGGTTAGGAGATATGTGATACAGGCCACTTATATCCTCTTTCGTGCTGCAGCTGTGAGCAGACGCATGAAATCTTGTATGTATAGGCGACATGACATCGGGGTTACAGCAGGAGTAGTCGAGATGTGCAGAAGTGGAAAAAACACAACCACGTCCACAGACAGACAGACAGCTGCAGATGATGAAGAGAGACAGAGAAGCAGCAGAAGTTGATAAAAGATGAAGGATCAGCAGATGTCGAGAGACTAAACAGTTCAGACTCTACTGATAAAACGATCTGATAACTCCTGCGATTATTGAAAAACATGGTTACCTACAACATTTTGTAATTTTACAACAATCTAATGAAAAACAAATTCAGTTCACCTTTTATCCAAAACTAATCATTCCATGTTTAATGATAGCAGGTGTGCATCCTATGTGAGAAATTTGTATTAAACATGTATTTGAATATAAATAAAGTGCCCACAGTGCATAACATGGTATCAAAATAGTGATTAGTATTCAAAAACTCCTCACCCAAAAAGTCCCCCTAAGTCTTCAAATCCCAGCAAATTGTAGGAAACTAGATATCAGATCAATACATCTGGTCTCTGCTGGATCACTGCGTGGTAAAGTGGTACGCAATGAATGAAAAAATACACTTTTTTATCAGAACACATGTTCAACTAATTAGATTAGACAGCGTTGTACCATGGAACACGCACAGAATGTCAAGGTGCATTAAAAAAGCATCAAAATAAAGCAATTTATATTTTAACAAAGATTCAAGGGGGCGTAGAATCCCTTAGGTCTGGTCTACACTGTGTGTAAAAACAACCCCATGATGTCGTCACATGCCATCATCATCATCATCATCATCATCATCATCATCTTTATTGCCAGACTCAGTAGTCCATTAGAAAACGTATATAAAGACAAACAAACAGAAAAAACATCACCAGTCTTATAAAAGACAGCTGTACCAGTGTGGCCACAAGGATGACTGGTATCTCACAGACCTACGACTGGGATTTGTCAGCAGCATAATACTGGAGTTCTGAGAATCATTCAGTCGGCAAATACATTTGTACTAGAGCCCGACCGATTAATCGACCATTTGATAATATCGGCTGATATTAGCATTTTAAGTGACTATCGGCATCGGCTAATTTCATCTCCAATTTGCTCAGATATTACGAGATTTATTCGCCAGTGAAATATCATGTAATTTTGAATATCATTGTATTATACTAGCAGTTCTGTTTCACCAGCAGAGGGCGCTATATGGATTACAACAAGTATCATCACTCTCCAGAGGGTCAAGAGGTGATGCACGTACATGCCCGGTTACTTTCCCGTTGAGTCACCATCTCTTCCAAGTGTTTCATAACCGCATTTGAAGGTTCAAGGCTATAAATGTGTCTTTTTATTTCTATTTATCTCTAAAGATCGAAAATAGAAAGATATCGGCTGATTTATCGTATCAGATTTTTCTTCTCTCCCTAATATCGGTATTGGCCACAAATATCTAATATCAGTTGGGCCCTAATTTGTTCATCAAGTTTCTCATAAGAACCTGATAAGTTTTAACTCCTACATTACAAACAGCTCACTTGCACTAATCCATCGAGGTTTTTTAAACTTTTAGTTTTTGTAAGCTTGCTTTTTTAAAACCTGGCCCACAAGGGTTCATCAGGGTTCACTTTTTAATGTGCAAAATGTCGGCCTCAGTAGTACAGGGAGGTCACACTCTTTGTCAGGAACATATAAATGTTGAAGTGGAGAGGCAGTTTAAGAACAGCAGACAAACTAGTTTGAGAATCAACATTTGACTTACATTTTTTTAAAATCATTAAACAATTAAATAATTTTACACAAAAGTGAAAAAGTATTAATAAAAGGAGAGGAGGCGAAATGAAAAGAGACAGACAATTGGAGACGACTGTGGTTAGATCAGGAAAAGCACACAAAAGTGTCTGCTCTCTGTGTGTGTGTGTGTGTGTGTGTGTGTGTGTGTGTGTGTGTGTGTGTGTGTGTGTGTGTGTGTGTGTGTGTGTGTGTGTGTGTGTGTGTGTGTGTGTGTGGTGTGTATCTATGCTTGTCTGTATGTGTTTCTGTGATTGTGTTAATGGCTCTCTCAGAAGACCCTAGCTAGCCTCTCTCAAGAGTCATGTGTACTTCCAAGAATGCCCTGGGGCATCTCTAGGGATAAATGGGCTTATTGATGAGGGCGGCAATATCTGTAGAGACATGCTAACACAGACACACACAATGTCTTCATTTCAGAGTGGGATGTGCAAACCTTCTTGACACCATAAAAAGCACAAGTTTGAGGTCAAATGCTTGGTTTGATTTGACTTCTTTCTGATCACATCTAAAATTAAAAATGACACTACAGCAGCATATTGCACCCACATGCACTGATGTTAACATCTGCTCCTGGTTCATAAAGACATTGGCTTGTTCTGTCCACACACACGCAAAGAAACTAAATCACATGGATGAACTCACAGACATGTCACAAGAATCCATTTGGAAAGATTTGGCCACGGTCCATACATGCTCTGTGTGTCATATGAATCATATCTTTGTATTGGATAACATGGTAGGGACTGTGTTAGAGCAGGGCTGTCTGATCTGAGTTGAAAAGCTTATTTGTAATTGGGCTGATACTTTAAATCTAATATATTTTTCTTTGGAAACCACCTGCGACCTTAAGCTCTGCTGGCTTCACATCTTACAAAGAAGGATGTGGAAAGTTGGCAACAGACAGAGAAACAATGAGAGAGATACTAGCACTGGTCAGAAAATGTGTTTGTCTTTGAAACAAGGACACAGGAAGGGCAAAAAGAGTGTTAAAGGAAAGAAAAAAAACACTTCACAGAATTCAGGAACAGGATGGCATCAAAAGATTGAGATAAATGAAAGTTTACTGCTCCTGTTAGAGGAAGGCAACGGCAGTAAAGGAGGAAAGAGTTGAGAGCTGAAGTACAGAAACTGAGAGGGCAGGAGTCATGAGATGACCTGAAGGCAGATAGGAGGCAGTAAAAAAATGGAGATAACAGGAAGTCATGGGGAGTGTGGTGAACTCGCAAGGCAAATGGATTCAATTGAATTGGAAACAATTGAGAAAATAAATTAATTTTATTCCATTATGACTCAACTTGACACAAAGCAATTTGCCAAGAAGTTACAAGATAAATGTGATTTATGACCCTGACCCTGATGAATAGATTCATTAATAATCATGCTGTTAAGGTTGCTGCAAAACAAGACCACAAGTGTTCTGTAGTAAATATATACATATATATAAATATAGTAAAAGTAGTTATAACAGATTGTTGAAAAAGTAAAGGTCCTATTTTCATGACTGAGTAAAAGCAGAATGCACTCAAATTACAAATAATACATGATGCACTGTGCATCTATCTATCTATAATCTATCTATCTATCTTGTGCAAGTGGAGTTTTACTTTTGCAGCTGCTCGAGGTGGTGTTTGTTTGAACTTTTATACACTTGCTTAGTCCAGTTGTTTTCCCCCCTAGGGGTTGGGTGCATCCAAAGGGTTGAAAGATAAATATGCGGGGTTGTAAGATCATTGATGGGAGAGAGAGGGAAACATTTAGGCCTACATTCATTTTTTACTTGAACTTTTTTCTTCTAAAAATCTTGAATATGGTGTAAGATTAATTAAAAGTAGCACAGAGTTTGATAAACTCAAAAAGTAGACAACAATAACATCACAGTTGACATGAAGCAGAGTTGAGATATACTACAACTTCAACAGACAGCACATAATCACACAAACAACGATCTGTTGATCTAACAATGTGGTCATCTCTGGTTGTGTGTGTTTTTTTTGACACAAGGTAAGTGTCTCTGTTATTTTATTTCCCATGTGTTCACTTTGAAAAAAAAATGGCAACATCTTATGGTCATTAAAGGAATGATACACGTGTGTGAAAATGCAAACATCTATGCACATACTATTCAATCTTGTTATTAAAGATGGGGGAATTTAACTTTAACTTAAAATGGAAAAATACAAGCTGAGTTTCAGCTCCACTGCACCTAAATATACAACTGTGACAGTTTAAGTTTATAGACTTATTTTTGATTCTTCGTCAAGGTGTAAAAAATACTTTTTCTGCCAGTTCTCTGGAGTTAAGTGGGCGGCATTATCTGTAGAGTCATGCCAATAAATCCTGGACAGCGGTGCGTGAGAGAGCCTGTGAACTGAGCACAGCTCCAATCTCTTGATTTAAACATTTTAGTTTGGACAGATATCATCCGTCATGTGCCAGGTTTTAACCCTCAGAGAGCTGCAAGAGACCAACGCATATCTGCACAGATCTGCAGGGCATGATATCAAAGAGTGATAAGATGAATACATCAGCAATGTCAGACTGTGATGCTGCAATAGAGCAGGCCTGCTCTCCAAAATGTGTATCCCCATGAAAACTGTATCTGTGTGGAATAAGACCTTCAAGAAGTTAATAATGTAAGACTGTTATGTCAACATGAAGGAACAATAATGGTATGACCAAAACAAGCTAGCATAAAGCAAAAGTGAGAAAGAAAATGTTTCAAGCAAACATGGACGGACAGACAGACAGACAGACAGATAGATGGACAGATAGATAGATGGGGGGCGGCAGTAGCTCAGTCTGTAGGGACTTGGGTTGAGAACCGGAGGGTCGCCGGCTCAAGTCCTGGTGCGGACCAATAATGGAAGTTGGTCTGGTAGCTGGAGAGGTGCCAGATCACCTCCTGAGCACTGCAGAGGTGCCCTTGAGCAAGGCACCAAACCCCCTCCCCACCACCAGCCCAGGAGCGCCCGCTGTGGGCAGCTCCGTCACTCTGGCTTCTCTCCATTAGTGCATGTCCATAGGATCCTGTTTGTGCATGTGTGTATATATTTCAGCCTATGTGTGTGTTGCATGACTACAGAGTGTAAAAACTGAAATTTCCCCTTGCCCTTGGGATCAATAAAAGTAAATCTTAAATCTTAGATAGATAGATTGACAGATAGTTAGTTTGACCCTCATGCTTGTGGAGTTTGCACTGCGGGATAACTTAAGTCATGTGGTCACGGTTAGCCTATTCTTCTCAAAGTGCACACAATGGTACCACTCCTCGAATAGATAACTTGACAATAAAGTTCTGAATTCAAACCTACCGCGCCGCACAGGTGTGACGAGGTCACAGCCAAAGACTTCCGATGAATAATCCTTGAGTTGTTCCTGTGTTGTGTCCTGAATAATCACAGGTTTCTTTTAAAAGTTGTAGCATCGAAAAGTTCACGGTGTTTCCAGTGCTTCCCGCAGTGCTTCAGGGTCCTCTGCTCCCTCCCTCAGCTGCTCTCTCTGACTCACAAGAGGGACGGCTGGCTTTTTTATACGCACGAGCCGGGAGGCTGCAGAGACAACCAATCAGATTTCAGCACACCAGCATCTTTCCCGCTTTCCGTCAGGACGCGGGCATGGACTTTTTTAAATACGGTTCTTGAAAATGTGAAGGACTCCACCAGAATTCAGGCTTTCCAGCTCTCTTTCAAAACCATTAAATATGGCTCTAATATCTCTGGCTGATGACGCAAACACATTAGGTACAAAGAGGAGATGTAAGAGGAGCTGTCTCCCCTGGCGTGTTGTAATACTTCAGTGGGACACCGCTGTCATGTGATTGATTCAGCCTCCAGGTTTTTCCTGCAGCATCTTACTCCAAAACACAAGATACACACACTCTCTGACATCTGCTCTATCAAAGCACTCACAAATATTATCGGTTTTTATTTCTTCAAATGTATGACTACAGTTTGGTGATCTACTTTGCTGTAAAAAGAAAAGTAGTTTTTGTTTAATCATGACTGAAAGTGCCTTTTAAAAGCTCAGTTCCAATCATTGATTGACTCAGATCGCCTCCAAAAACATCACCTGTTCATCACCAGGCTGCTGTTTCTTTTCTAAAGAAGTCATGTTAGCATGTGCTTCATGGCCTTCTGCTTCTTTTGGATGTCTTTAATTATATTATGAATAGGCCTTACTGACGAAGAATGAGCTCATTTTGCAAAACAGTGGTGCTAAAAAATTACATCTATATCCTAAACTGTTATTAGATAATGTTTGTTTGTCCTCTTTATCGTCCATATTGTGCAACTGATTTAAATGTTTAACATATTCAAAAGCTGCAACTCACTTATTGTCACAGAAACAGATGCTTGCATGTTTGTGTGTGTTATTCTCTGAGATGGTCTTTCCCACTATCACTCGGTTATTAAATGTTAGATAAGCTGCAGAAATCAACATTTATTTACTTAATTTGATAAACAAAAAACAAACTTACTCATAAGGTTTCAGTTAGCAGGGCGTGTGACAAACCCAGGCACACACACACACACACACACACATACACACACACACACACACACACACACACACACACACACACACACACACACACACACACACTGACATACATGTGCACACAGCACAATACAAAGGTCCTTTCTGTGGCCGTTTAATGACATCCATCCCCTGCTCTATTTTGGGAGCTGACTATTCTGGTGCATCATTATTGTCATTAGCACAGTCTCATATCATTAAACCATTAACAGACATTATCACCATTATACACAGGGTTACACACATCACATCTCACCAACAAAACACTGCATTCCTCGCACCTGCGTATGTGTGTGTGTGTGTGTGTGTGTGTGTGTGTGTGTGTGTGTGTGTGTGTGTGTGTGTGTGTGTGTGTGTGTGTGTGTGTGTGAGAGAGAGTGTGTGTGTGGAGGGAGGACGTGCTGTTGTCCCAGTCGCGATGTTGTCAAAGTGACCTTGGCAGAGGGACACAGTTGGATAGTTACTATAAACCTCATCCTGATCTGTAAACACTCTTCATCCTCTTTGACAGGAAACAAGCTGACTTGGAACTTCCCAGGGTGCACTGCTGTTCTTTATTAAGTCTGACAGTGAAGATGTTATTTCGTTACATCAAAATGTTGCAGAGATTTTAGCAAACTAAAAGCTGGCAGAACGAGGTGAAGTGTGAAAGATCAACTCAGTCCATGTCTTTGAACTGAGCTAATTGTTGCATGTCAAGGCAGGGCTCCATCTTTAAATGTCCAGAGGGAAAACCCTGTGAAATACTTTGGAAAGACTTTTAGTCTCTGCATTTAATTCATACAGTTGGTGTCCTTGAACTTCTTAAAGCCTTCATTGTGGTTGTGTAAAATACTAAAGTTTTTCTTGTGATACCTCACATTATCTGAATGTTCTGTCAATTAGTTTCTTTCCCTGGGACTTACCCATTAGAGCTATTTTTTGCTGGACACCAAACAAGCACACAATTCATTATCATCCCAGTTGTAATACGGCAAATCAGCATACTGTGATCCTAATTCAAACAAGACACAAGTAACAAAAACTTTCTTTCATGTGTCAAACCAGTAAGAACTCCAGAAATGTTCAGTTTCTTTGTATTAAATCTAAATCAACACTTCATCACACATGTCACACAAGCTTCACTTTTACACCAAAATAAAAAATTAACATTTAGTGCTTCAATTTACACTTTTTCCAACAAATGCTTCCTTTGATATTTGATCTTAAAAAAAGTTGAATAACCTTTGGGTTGAACAAAGCTCAGTCACACAGCACAACATCTGGTGTGTCAACTGATCAGCCACTTGATGCTTGAAAGTTCAAGAAAAATGCCCCAGGTTTTATTTACTGAAAAAAAGAAACAAAGAACCTTTGACATCACACACATCAGCGTTAACCTGGCACACCTCAAGTCATGTTGGGCTTGTCTTTGTCCTGGTGTCCTTGATGTATGGGAAGAAGAGATTCATAAATAAATAACTTAAAGGTGTACTATGGAGTTTTGGTATAGATATGTGAAAGTTGGAGAAATGTACAGATTCTGTGGTATATGTTCATATCTCTATAAATACACAAACTGTCCTCAGAGGAAAATGTGGTCCATGTAACACTGTTTGAAGAGAAAATGCTACTGGAGAAGTTATGGTGGAGGGCCCGAAACAGTGAAACTGTAAATCTCCTGGTAGCTTGTTAGCTCCAGACAGTGTTCCAGGGACCCATATTTTCCTTTGAATAAAGTTTGTGTATTTAGTTCAGAAAATATAGCATAGAATTGTTTCACTTCTCCAACTTTCAAATTTCTCATTTTGAAAAAAACATGCTAACGACCTGTCCCTGAAATAAATCATGAGCAGATGAAGCTAAAACTGTTTTAATCTGAAACTTAAAGTGACGAAAAAGAATACATTTTTTGGGAACTAATCTCCGCAAAGACTTGTGAAGTCCTTTCAAAGGCTAAGCCAGCTTGAAGATAAGGAATTTGGGAGAGATTCTGCAAATCATTCCTCAACAGACACCCCAGATTGGGTACGTCTGCAGAGAAAGGTCAACTTGAAATCAGTTCATTTGCTGACACCTGGAAGACTAAAAGTTTTTTTTAAAGCTTGACTTTTCGTCAAAGGGTGTGGTCCTGGCCGGGGGGTTGAAGATTGATGTTTTGGCAATTTGCCTAAAAAACAATTGGTGTAACTCTCATAAACGTTTGATCTCCTGCCATTTTTTTACATACATAGCAGTCCCAAATGCTTTATCTCTCATATGCAATGTTCAATCTTCCAGTCACCTCCTCAACATTACTCCCACAACTCCCCCTGCTAACAGGAAATGGTTTAAAGTTTATCAGCTCAGTGATGGAGTCCTTGTGGTTGGAGATATAAACCATATCTGGCCACAAAGACTCCACACTGAGCTGATAAGGGACCAGGAGTGGGTGTATGATCACTCATTCCCCCCCCACTGCCTAGTCCACCCTGCAGTAACCACACCATCAGCAACCCCTGTTTGAGACACCTCTCAACCTCAACCCGTCTCCCCAGAACCCCCCCTGGACTTTCACTGCTCCTCCTACCGATTGCCCCATCCCCACATACCCCACATCCTGCTCCAACCCTGTCTCTTTCAACTGGCCAAATGAAGAGAGAACGGAGAAGGCTTAAGGTCAGAAAGGCAGAAGGTCAGAACATTGACATTGTGGGCATGAGTGGTTTTCACCTGAACTAAAAACTGGACGAAAATGCACAATAAGAGAAAGCAGACTCAACCTGTTAAGGAGACTCTTTTGAAGTGCAGGGAGTGCTGCTGAGGACTTTTTACGACTCTGTATTTGCATCATCCATCCTTTATGGAGTGGTCTGCTGGAGCAGCAGAGTCATGGCTGCAGAAGAGACTCAACAGAAGAAGAAGAAGAAGAAGAAGAGGCTAGCTCTGTTGCCCTCTTGGTCCTTAAAAAAATGTTGGGAGACAGGAGGATGATGCCTAAGCTTTCATCTCTCATGGCGATCATTTTACCACATTTTCATGGCACAGTAACAGTACCTAGTGATAAAGGGCCGTAAGAGTACAAACAATACTCCTCAACAATACTTAAAGGGGACTTTTTTTGTGTGAAAAATCCACTTTAACAGTGTTGTTGAACATATATTTGGATAACCTGAGTGTCTACCAACCCACTAAATGTGAAATAAACCCATCCAGTCATTTGTTTGTAGTCTGCATAAGTCTTACAACACAGAGAAAAATGCCCTGTTTCAAATTTGCTCAGCTTGTGATGTCACAGTGGGATTCTGGTAAAAAAAAAAATCCCCTCACCTCCCCTGGTATCTCCACCCATGGACTCCACCTCCAGCCTAGAGCAAAACTTTTGCGCAGGTCCGCCATTTTTATTCTCCCTACAGAGGAGTGATGTCTATCAGGAAAACTCGGGGGGGGGAGGGGGTCATTTCATTTAAAGAGACACACACACCAAAACGGAGCGTTCTGAGAGAGCTGGTTTATACAGGGTCACAAACCTCCTCTGGTGCTTGATTCATGTTATATTTTGACCAAAGCTCAGCACAGATGTTTCATTTAGACCACAGGGGACTGTTTGAAAAGGTGGAGGAGGGGGATAATATGTCCTCTTTAAATTTACATTGTGTTGTTTGATGTTATTGTCCATCATTTAAATGCATCATTACTGCATGTCTCTGCCACCTAGTGGCCATAGAAAGTCATATGTAACTCCTTTTTTTGCAATTCAAATGACAATTTGTGTGTGTGTGTTGACCGTGATACACACCACGGTTGCAACATGGCCGTCATATCTTTGCCACTTTCTTTGGTTACCGGATTTTGTAGCTGGAGTCCTGAAATAAAGGGATTCAATACAGGAGAGAGAAGTATTTTTATTCATCATCTGGACATTAACTTTTGTACGTCTGTAAGATAAAGGTCCGTCATCCTGCCTTCCCTGCATGTGTAAAGTGAACTGTGCAGATCTCCCATCCAGCTCCACTGTTATTTTCACATTACTTTATAATAATGTAGTTAGCACAATCAGTTGGATAATTTGATTCACTGACTACTTAAGCAGTATTAACTAATGTTACGGTTCATTTCATTTTTAAGTTTGCTCGCCAGAAAATACACTGTTTACCGCATGGACAGGCGCTGGAGGTCTTACATTCATTATGTTAGCTGGTAAACTGATGCAGCAAGTTTAACATCAGCTCAATTAATTTAGCTTTAAATGAGCGTATAAATATCAAGAAATAATAAACTTTCCTTGCCATGCATTTCAAATATGAAATTCTAAGATGATACGAAAATGTAACTCAAAGTGGCTGATTGCTATTGTTAGCTAACGGGTTATTACTGTAAATGTGTTTTTATCTCATAAGTTGGCACGCTGTGTCTCCAGATTTTCAGTAGGCCTAAGCATTGTCTGTGTTCTTCTCATTAATAAGGAGGCTTTGAAATGTAAACAGTTGCTCAGATTTGCAAGGTTAACATTTATTTAACGGCTTAAACCTGGAGAACAACAGAGAGACACGACACCAACATTTAAAAAAAAAAAAAAACGCACCTGCAAATTATTAAACAGGTTCACAAAATACGAATAAAACGTATGCGTGAGTTACTAAATCCTGCACGAGGTTGCAATAATAAAACCTGTGTTATTATGGAAACATTTTGGTCTCAGTCAATGCTTTTTTAAGTTTAGTTGGACTGCTCCGGACTTGATGATGAGCCTTACATGCATTTGATTAACCTGTCTTTGTCTGCTTTAATGAATTAAAGAACCAGTACAATCACTCTGAGATTGGTGGTTAGCAGAGTTCATGACATCATGGTCAACCTGGTTGACTCTTTATCTTACACTACAGTACAAATGGACGCTTGTCTTGTAGCATTGTTGACTTCCCTCAGCTTCTGCAGCTGAAAAGGCAGAGCTATGTGTCTCAGTCAGAACCAGCAGTTTACACACTTAATCCACTTGTTACAGTGTTGTGTCAGGAGAGACAATTATTATGCTTTCCCCTGACAGGGATGTTACAGAGAGCCCCACTGTCATCACAAGAAGAGACAATATTTAACAATCCTTGTTAGACTGCTTAAGGCCATCTTCTGCTGTCAAGGTAAACACCATAATCCTTGAATTTACAACACAGTCAGAAAAACAGCAGGTAGTGTTGCAGAGGAGACTTTCTCTACAGATTTGAGGATGTGGGAGTATGTTTGGACAGGGGCCAACAGCGGACTGATGGTATGTTTCTTTTGATGTTCAAATGTAGGCATCCAATTATGTGACTGACGTAGATCCAGGGTTGCCCTTTCTGCTCCCTTGAGTAAAAGGAAAAAAACGACTAGAGAATGATATGTCTGTTCAAATCATTATCAGAGCTGCAGTTTAGGGTAACTGAATAATGTTGGAAATTATCCCTCAGTTGGTCTGCAAGTAATCTCTCCACAGGCATGGTCTTCAGTTTATTAATTTAGGTGTATGCCTATCTCTCTCTGTGCATGTCTGTGTGTCTGTGTGTCTGTGTGTGTCTGTCATCAGCTTGCTTGTTTCAGTTGGCAATTTAATGTAACAGTTAAAGAACAAAGAAAAAGGGTTTATAATAAATGGTATAGTGATGAATGAAGGAAATCCCATTTTAGCAATCCCACTCTCCCTTCCTGCTCTTTTTATGCTGATCGGAGGTGATTTAAAAAAAGAACCTGTCAGGTTTGATGGATGCCGAGGCTGTAGTGAGAAAGTGACCTCACATTGTGTGGAGGTTTTCTTTTTTGGATCATCTTTTTTTTTTATCATTTCTATGATAACCCCCGTGACACACATCCTTCAAACATACACATGCACACCAGACATGTGCACACGTATACACACACTTCTTACCCCCTTGACACTGTAACAATTCCCACCCAGTTCTACCCTGAGAACAGGAACTGTGACTCTCAGCTGACATCAACAACCTGGAAACCTGCGGCACATATCCTGTTTATTATTAGCTGAGCAGACTTTGTAAAGAGCACAACGTTAGAATGAGGGAAAAGGGTCTTTCCACCCCTGTTTAGAATATGAAAGTTAGAGACTGAAAGAGCAACAGAGAGGATAGGTGGGTACTTCCTCTATGCTGCCCCTGTGCAGGAAACCCCTGATATACACAAAGACAGCAGTATGGATGGTCGGACAGGGTTGGGGGGGTTGAACACTTACAAAACATTGCTATTCTTTTCTATACTTTTAGGATTATATTTCCCATTTTCCCCCAAATTGGCTTAATTAGCTCCTAAAAATCACAAAATATTTGGCTTAAAAACTGTTGACACTGAGCTTTCTGTAAATGCATTCCTTGTATGCTACCAATAAATCCTTGTCATGCCATGCCTCTTATGTACTGTAGCCAGTCATCCTCTCATTACTGTCAGAATTCACTCAGCTAATAAATAAATAACCCTGAGCTGAATGGCATCATGTGTGTACCAGTAGGCCTTTTACGTTCTTCTTCAGTTAGCATCTGCTGTGGGTTGTGTAAGCTAGTACGCAAATCGAAACTTACACTTTACTGGAGTGAAAATGTGTTCACCAAATTTAACTTAAAACACTGTCCCAGTTAAGCAGCTGTACCATTGTGTAGTTGGCTTTACAAATAATATCACGTTTTTTGGGATATAAATTACTGAGAAGAGCTGCTATTTAAATTATTAATGTCTTCTCTGAAAAGCAGTTCCCAGCATGTCCCAACTTGTGACTATTCTTATAAATGGGTTTTTAACTTTTGCCGCTTCTGTTGCTCCAACAAAAAAAAGTATCTGGGCAAGAAGCATGAGCCCCCGTGGACTTTGCAAACAAGTTTTAATTCTTCACCAAGTGCTTGTTCACTAGTCTAAGTGTGAGTAAACAAAGAACGAGTTTGTGAGCACTCTGGCTCTGCCTCCACCTGGCTCTGGGCTGCTGCTTTTATTTTGAGTCGTCCTTCAGAGGAGATTGTACCAGTCCAACTGTGTGCACCTGGCCCATCCATTCAGAATTTAATCTGTATTCATTCGGCCTCCCAGTCCATTGCTGGCTCTCCCCATTGTGCCACATTCTTTGGTTTGGTTGTAATTATCCTCACTTTACTGCATGCAACACTAAACTCTCACAAAAATGAGTGCTTTCTTTGTGGTTCTCTGAATGGAGAGATTATTTTTGAATACATCATTTCTTCTTCTTCAGTTACTCTTTAGAAAGGTTGTTGACCTTAGCACTTTGTATTTGCTCTTTCATTTGATGAAGCTTTAAATCATCTGTTATCAGCAGCACACCTTGATCGCCCCGGCTTCTAGGTGTCTGCTTATTATATTTAATTTGTTTGGTCTACAAGGTTTTTTTTTTCATGAATGTTGGCATGAATAAAAACTTAAAGGAGACTGCTCTCCTCAAACATGCATTATATCCTCAGTCTTATTACCCTGTCTTAACAAATGATCTTATTCAGTACCCAGCATACATAGAAATACAAAACTGTATGTAAGGGCTATCTAATGGACATATTTAGCATGCAAATATTGAAAATACAGCCACACTAGATACATGGCAGGTGAGATTACTTGGATAGCCTACATCTTGTTTAAGTTGCTAAATAATGTTGTTGTTTTATTCCTTTGCACCTAAATGAAATCAGATTCTATCTAGTTTGGTTCGGTCACTGTCTGCTGGGGCGGCTGTGGCTCAGTGGTAAAGTCAGTTGTCTCTAGAACGGGGGGTCGGGGTTTGATCCCCAGCTCCTGCAGTCACATGGCCTTTGGCGAGATATTGCACGAAAAATTGCTCCTGCTGCTACGTCAATGGCTTATGAATAGGATAAATTGATACTGATGGAGACTTTACATAGCAGCCTCTGCCATCAGTTTGTGAATGGGTAAATGTGACTACGAAAGCACTGTTAGAGATGTTAGACATTTACCGTTATGCCCTTCTTCTTGCTTCTCTCGTCTGAATTGTAAATTATGACTTTGGGCTGATCTGATTTGTTGTTAGAAACAAGCCATTTACTGAGAAAGGTAGCCCACATTTGAACAACAATCACTGCTCCTTCTGGTGGTTCAATCAACCCCATTGTGAGGGACAAAACTTAGCCTGAGAGTAGGCTGAATAAGGAGAAACAGCTTTATTGCTATCCTTGTGTAGCTCTGTTTTTCATTTGCGTAAAGATGGATTAGAAGGAGTTACTAAATATTTGGGAGGGTGTTTTCTTGGTTGGTCATAGACACTTTTTTCCCTCTTTTACAGACCCATTGCTGGGAACATCCCCAGATTTATTTTCCCCTGTGGAAATTGAATTTACTTATTTAGATAATTTGACTAAATTTTAAGTGGAATTACTTAACCCTACTTAAAAAAATATTATTTTTTTTTACAGAACTTGGCAAATGTCCAGTTAACCTATTATCTTGCATTTGTTAACGTAGTTAAAAAATAGGAAAATTAGACTTCGATCCATAAATACTGGGATTTCCGACAAATGACTTTTTTTCGGCGCTTGTCTGCGATACTCTGTGTGAGATATTGTCTTCATTGTCCCATATGTTTACAACCTCAACATGGAGGTTCTAGTGCTGGACCACATAGGACAGATGTGTCGCTCAGGGACATTTTCAGCAGATGCTTGCTGACAAAGACGCGTTAAAGTCGTTTGCCCTCTAGATGAAAGGTCACACTGGTGCTTGTAAATGTGTGTGTGTGTGTGTGTGAAGATCTCTGAGGAATGTTGAGTATTTATCCGCTCAAGTATCGTCTTTCTTGTGGTGGCTTCTACTCCATTTGTGTGTTTGTGTACACATGCAAATCTGCAGGTTATTTCAGCAACTGAGGGGCTCACTGTGAGTCACATGTGTCCCATTACTGGCTGGCAGACAGCGTAATTGGGGATACAAAGCTGTCAGTTGTTTTTGGTCAGATAGGTATAGGTTATGCAGTAGCAGAAAGGACATTTTACAGTGACGGATTGTTTCATTCTACAAACAAGGAGGTCAAGGGAAGGAGAGACGAGAGGGACGTCAGAAAGATGTCGCACATCTGATTCTGATTCCACATTCACAAAGGCTGTTCAAGAAGTTGTCCCAAGACGCTGCTTTGACAGCAGAACACCCTGGATTAGGGAACTTGTGAAATGTCTGCAATGATTGAATCTTTTCGAATCTGAATGTTCTACATGTGAAAATATTGTTATGAAATCCCTAATGTCTTCAGTGAGACCAACAAGTAGAACTCATTTTGAAAAAAAAAGTTAATTCCTTGGCAACAGTTCTAAAAACAAATAAAGTCATTAAACTTTCAGACACAGCGTCTCCAGCTGGTTGACACTAACTCGGCCTCAGTAATATTTCTCTTTAATCTGTGCTTTATTAAACCTGGTAAGTGTCTCTCTGAACTGTTCTGAGACAATATAAGGCCATCATTAAAAAAATCTGGCAATGTCAAAAGTGAGTGGCACTACTTATAATCTGTCTGCTACCATCAATCATCTTATGGGGTTATTCAAAGGTGAATTAACCTATGACCAATGAATGAAAGCCCTCGTATCTGTAATGTAATGGATGGGATAGACATTTACAGATACAGGTTTCTTATCAGTGAACAGTAAATAAGTCAGCCAGAGAGGGTCAGCTGATCAATAGTATCACACTGGGACTCCGTTGTGCATAGGGTGGTGTACTTTTCTTCTCTGATTGGATCACAATGAAAATAAAAGCCTATGACTGAGGTCCACAATGCATACACACTTCTCAGAGGTACAAACAAACAAACAAACAAATTAATAATAGAAAATGGAACTACTTGTCTTTCAGATTGTGAATGTATAAGCAGATAACATGCTTTCTCACATGAGTTGCAACAGATAACTTAATCTCTGTACTTCCATTCAGAATGAAATCTCTATGTATGGCCTTTGAGAGTCCATTCCCCTTTATACCACTTTATGTCTGGTTTGCTTTAGTTTACCTCAATCAGGAGAAACAAGCTTATGAATCAAAGACAAATATTTATTTTACATAAGTGATATTGAATTATTGTCAGAGAATCTTTGGCTCTTGAACTCTACAATTGGTAGAGTCGTCACCTCTCAACCGGAAGGTCAAGGGTTCGATCCCCAGCTGGCCAAATGTCCGATGTGTCCTTGGGCAAGACACTTAACCCCAAATTGCTCCCGCTGCTTCAGTGGTGGTGTATGAATGGGATTAGTTACTTCTGATGGATGATACTACATAGCGATCATCACTACCATCAGTGTGTGAAAGGGTGTGAATGGGTGGGTGTGACATGTGGTGTAAAAGCGCTTTGAGTAGTTGGAAGACTAGAAAAGCGCTATATAAGCTCAAGTCCATTTACCATTTACAGGGAGATACGGTGAACAAAGGACATCTGACCTGATATCCTCCTGTGGAGTAAAGACACTGGTGGTGATGGTGTCTCAGATGAAGAAGGTGATGAAACTGTGAAGACTTGGGTTGATGGGAAGATGGTTGATGATGTCATCCGAGGCTATTGGGATGAAGAGGGGGATGAAACTGCAAAGACTTGGCAGTGATGGGGAGGTGGAAGGTGGCATGTAACGATGGTATGAATGAACTGGTGGAAGAGAAAGTAATGTTTAAAGGGGAGGGTAAAGACATATGTGTAGGTTCTTAGTCATCCAGGTAAAGGTAAATATGAAGCTTGATCCAAAGGAAACTGGACTTGGTTAAAGATCTTGAAGAACTACAGGGGCCTTTCGAAGGAGGGGTGAAACCTCTTCAAGATCTTCAACCAAGTCCAGTTTCCTTTGGATCAAGCTTGGACCATGTTTAAAAAAGACAGCAGAAATATGATAGGCTAACAATGAGGGAGTGGAGCAATACTATTGGATAGATGTGAGCCGGTGATTACTACAGGAGAATTAGTGAGCATGAGTGGAGGAGTTCATGCAACATAGTAGGTGTATGAAGAATAAATCAGCATACAGAATGTAGTCTTAATGACTGCTTTTGCCAGAGATACATTTAACTTGCTGCTTTCTCTGTTGCTTCTGGATGGAGAGATCCTCGATTGACACAAACCGCCTCGTTTTTATGAGGCATGATCATTTTTTAGAAAGGTTCCGCTTGCTTTCCACCTCAGTTTTTAGTCTACGAGACAAGGTTTTTTAATGAGTTGGCATGAAGGGAACGTTTTAGGGGGCTCAACCCACAATATGCACTGTTTCCCAGAGTCATGATACCCAAATCTTTACATCCAAAGTTAGCATGTTAAGATTTAAGGAGCTAACTTTAACTTACTGTTAACGACTAGTTAGTTACTCTTTAGTTCCCTAGTAACTATGCAAAATGTGTGAAAATTATTGTAAGTGTAGTGAGGGGTTGGCTGCTGTATGGCACTGTGCCAGGTTAACCAGCACGTTAATAACCTGGAATACAGGGTTGGTTCCAACCGGTCCCTCATGCCACTCCACCAGCTTAACCAGCTGACCCAGACGGTAGCCTCCCTGCAGGCCCCCCATCCACAAGTTCAGGCTTCTCGCAATTGCCCCCTACGACCTACTCAGCCTGGCCATTTTGCTCGAGAGTGTGATGGTGAGTGGTGAGTTAATTCTGTTGCTGGCTTGAACTCAAATGCTGCTGGGCGTTCCTAGACCTCCAACCATCCGGAAAAATAAAGCCTAGTGAGCTTCAGAGCCATAGCTCAGTTGGGGAGTCCTTAGGCTCACAGGAAGGTGCATAGGCGGAGTTAATTGCTTCTTGTCCAAACATTGATGTCTCAATCGGAGGAGTCACCGAAATCTGCTTTCTGGGGCAGTTCGCACCTTGGGGTCATGATCGCCTTCGTTCATGTCATTGGTTACAGCTAAGATCAGCTAATGGATTAGCGATTCCATATATTGGCTACTTGGAGCTTGACGTGGAACTTTGTGGCAAAGTTATGCCCCACTGTGGGATCCTTGTTGTTAAAGACCCCCCTGGCACTGGTTCTTCTGTCCCTGGAATCCTTGGGATGAATGTCATTCGCAGATGCTATCGAGAGCTCTTTGGTGCATTTGGCCCCACACTTTTTGACTCGCTCTCTGTGTCACAGGCGCCCGGTCCTATCATCGAGGCCTTGCAGAACTGTCACAAGTCTGCGACCCAGGGTCCAGGTAGCCCCACTGGCACTGTAAGAGTTCGAGGAAAGCGAGCGGTGGGCATCCCTGGTGGAGTGATGAAGCGAGTTGCTAGCACCTGTCCCGAACAGTTTACTGGTCAAAGTGCACTGTTCGAGCCCCCTGAGTCCAGGCTACCAGCTGGACTGTTAGCTTCTCCATGTCTTGTGCAGGTTGTCTGGGGTACAGTGTACATCCAAGTTGTCAATGTTGGGACGACAGAAGTTCTCCTTTACCCACAGACTGGTCTTGGTGTCTTATGTGCTGCTCAGGTTGTTAGTCTACCTGCTGGGGTGACTGAGGTGAGGTCCAATACGGCAGTTGTTTCTTCCCAAACAGCTGCCACCTCAGTGCCAGATAGGGTACAGTCCTTGTGTTTGTCTGCATTGAATGAGCATGAACAAATGGAAGTGAGATCATTGTTGCACCAGTACCAGTCAGTCTTCTCAGCCCATGACGGGGACCTGGGCTGCACCAACCGTATCTCACACGACATACCTCTTCTTGATGAGGTTCCAGTTCGGCAGAGGTATCGGCGCATCCGCCCTTCGGATTACAAAGCAGTGAAGGCCCACATTAACCAGCTTCTTGAGTCCCAGGTGATTAGGGAGAGCAGTAGCCCCTATGCGTCACCTATCGTTTTGGTCCGGAAAAAGGATGGAAGTCTATGCTCTGGGGAAGGACCAGTTTCCACTGTGGTGCCAGTGAACAGCCTGCAGAAGGTCTGGAATGTTCATAGGGACATGTTGAAGCCTGTAGTCCTGCCTGAGGCTGCGGCTCTCCAACCAAGGGTACCATCTCCACCTCCCATGGTGCCATTCGATGGTGACTCCTCCACTGAAAGTGACCTCTGACATTTGGCACTGCCCTCCCCGTCACTGTCTCCAACTGAGTACCAGTCAACACCCATTGCGACGAACAGCTTGTTTTACAGCTGTCCACCATCTTCCTCGGCCGGCTGGCCAAGGTGACGGTGCAGTTCTTGGACCTCCAGGTCCTGTGTCTAATGCCCAATCCGCCATTTTCAGACCTTGGTGTTAGCTTTTGTTTTTGCTCCCCCATCGTCGGGTCAACAATCCAAAAGTGTGGGGTAGATGTAGTGAGGGGTTCGCTCCCTCCCTGCCGCTGTATGGTGCTGTGCCGGGGGGGTGCCATGCGCACCATTAAATACAGGTGGGTTTATACCTGGCTCCCTCTCTCCTTCTGTTTCCACTCGTGGTGTATCGCTGTGGCAAGCCCAGTTGTTTGGTGAAGTGCTTGTGGTCCAAAAGTGGCTGTGACACTCGTTATTTCTTCCCAGCGTGGCTGTTGGTGCCGTGGGAGATGGGTCGCTCTGTTGGGAGCTGTTCTGGTGGTTGTGCGTGCTCCTGTGTTGTTGAGCCGCAGCCTTTGAGACTCTAACCCTCTAGTGTCCTCAACGTGTGCCTATATCTTTACAAATTGAGGCTTAGGTCGTGATTTTGGCCCGTCATTGGCCATCGTCATCTAAGACTGCTGTTTTGGCTACCAGAAATATTCTCACAATAATTGCTGCTCTCTTAGAATATTTAATAATTGTTTGGCTCTATTCTGAGTCACGTCAGACTGTGGTGGCCTGTAACATATCTGTTGTGGCCGGTTTTGGCTCATTCTAACCATGACAGTCTATTTGGTTCATGCCATTTGTCTGGTTTTGCACACTCTGTAACCGCAATGTCAACATGAGCTTATGAATCTCAGTATGGTTTATTTTGTGTTTAGTTAATATTTTTGTTTCATTGCGTTGCTAGTTAATTTTGTGTTTGTTTATTTCTTTGGCTATTTCTTTTCATTATTGTTTGCCTGCACTGGTTTCTTTTATGTATAGCACTTAAAGACTTGATTTTATAAACCCCTGTTTCTTTGTGGACAGGTGCTGAGGGCCTACAGCGGCAGTCCAGTTCCCTGCTGGTGGTTCTTCACAATCCCTTTTTTGTTGTAGTTGGTGTGCAGTGTCACGGGTGGTTATTTTAAGGACCCTTCCCCCCTTTTGGTTCCCCTGCCGCATGGTAAGCCTCAGCGTTGCCCCCCCCCCCCCGCCCTGGTCAAGTGCTATTATTTTACTAGTTCTATTAAAGTTTTTATTCATGTGCAGTATATTGTGTTTTCTCTTTTGATTTTGAATATTTTGCAATCAGTTCATTTATGTATTATATACAGTTTAATATTCTGTTAAATAAACTTTTCTTAATTTTAAACTTGAAACCGTCTCTTGCCCTGTGGTATATTTCTCGATCCTGTGTGACCTTAGTATTTAAAAATTAACTTTAGAATTTCCTGGGGGCGAAATTCTCCCAGGTGGCGTTGTCACAATCAATTAATCTACCACTCCTGCTACATAAGGTACCGTCATACCTACAGTGTCTACTTAAGTATGTTTTGGAGTCACACTGTAGGCGATGCTTTTGTTGAATAATGCCCCCTTTGAAAATGTAGCCAGACTTACAATGGCTACAAAGATAAAAGAGTGCTCAGGGCTCAGGGTGCTCAGCAGCCATTGTTCCATGTTGTAGCTGCAACTATTTTAACGACATAGTCATCAATCTCAGTAAAGGTAAAGGACTCATATGACCATGATATCTGTTTAATGTTCACTCTCAGTTTTCTCTTGATTTAAGGCAGTCTGATGAGAGGTGCTGTTACCAATGAATTTATGGAAATTAGTGCTCTTCGATGGCCTGCACTGATGAGGACATAGGGCAACAGGGGACTCTTGCGGGGCCATGCCAACACAATGATTGGGGCACTCTTTAGTCAACTCAAATCTGAAGGGAAGGCTTCCTGTAAACTCGACGAGTATAACAAGCGTCCCGTTGTGTGTGTCGAGTCCATGCTTGTGTGGGTGTGTGTGTGTGATGGTGGAAGTGGAGGGTCGAGGACAACCCTGATTAGGAGACTGTGACCAGGTGTCATGTGATGGGTGGAAGTGAACACAATGGTCACTTGAAGAAGAAAGTAAACAAAATGAATCCCTGTTTGTATGTCTTCTTCTGCATTCGGCCACTTCAGTGACCCCCAGCCCACCCACACAGTCACAGTGGAGCTTTTTCTACCGGCCTGCAATGTTTATCTTCCATTTTAATCCTATCAAGCACTTAGGACACAGGATCATTTTATATCCCTTTTAAAAATCTTTTAAAGTTTATTTTTCATGTTGCCTTGTTCTCTAGATTGTCATCACCATACCTACATCTGTAACATAATATAACAAGAGTAAAATGTGCAAATCCAAAGTTTCAGATACTATACTCTTTTCATTCTAATGTCCCCAAAAGTCTGACATGTAGAAACTTCTGGACCTCTTCTTGAATTAAGGATGAAGACTTTTAAGCCTGACAATGTTTAGTTGTCTATGAATTATTTTGTACTTCTTAAATCAAGCCCAAAAGCTGAGCATACAATTTATGAAAAAAAAACAAAAAAACGCTACTGATCATTGAAACTTTCTTCTAAACTTTAACAAGACTGATATAACTTTAGCGTACAGAAATGTAAGTTTTAGTAAAATACCCACTGTGTGTTCAAAGGATGGCTGTGTAATTATTAATCAGAAAATCAGACGCTTGTAGTCTTATGACTTCGAAGTAATTTTAATGCAAAAAGCAATAGTTTGTATTGACTGTCCCATCGGCAGGATTTTAGACTTGAACAGATCGTATCTAATCTTCACTGTACGATACATTTATGTTCATTCTATCATCTACAAACAGTCCTGTCTTCTCTGATATGTTAAAGTACAAGTTTAGCCACTCTAAATATCTAAATACATTTCCACAACTATGGCTTATGTCAAATTAGGGTTCAGCCTGCGTCATCAGCTCGGCCATGCTTTCATATTATTATTTATTTTACATTTATAAATTTGGAATACTTTACATACTTCACATATATGTGAGGGCTTTAAAACATGTAATTCTCATGTACATATGTACGTAAACAATATGTCACATTCTTAGACTAAAACTACAAAAACCTACAAAAAATAAACTTCCTATGGTTTGTTAAGCGTATCCCTATGACTAGTTTGTGAGTCAGATATTTGTTATTAATTAGGAAAAGGAAGGAATGATCCAAAAAATGTTTTATAAATCTCAGTCAGAATGTTTCCATTATCCTGCTGTGAAACATATAAACACAATTGTCCCTAAACTGTTGTTGTCTTCCTCATTATTTTACGATTTTTCTGTTACTTTATTGTATTGTGACAAAGCTGAAATCTGTTTTCATGTAATTTTAGTTCAGCACACTGCTGTTTCTTGTTTGGCTGCATTCCGGAATGCTTAAGTATGCCCACATGTAACAACAAACTTTAACAAATGGAAAAAAAGCATTTTATTCATGACACCATAAATCCTGACAACAGGAAACACTACAGGGATGGTAATATTATACCATTTATTGCGTGCACAAGTCAATGGGCAGAGTCACTAGAATGTGTTGAGCTTTAAAGGTCCCATATTATGCTTTTTCTGGTTTTATATGCTCTTTAGTGTGTTTTCCAAGTGTCCTGTGCATGTTTAGGCACATCTATGTGCAAAAATTCAAAGTCCGCGGAAACGCGGCTTCTCCTACATCCTCCTGTTAGCTGTAGCATTAGCCGCATGTAACGCTCGGTTCTAGCCCCCCTCGATAAAAATGTGTCAGTCCGACGTCATTGTCAGTGTGAGATCACTGATCTAAGCCCATTGGCTCGTTGTGGCAAGCCCTGCAGCTCATGTTGCACGTCCGTTAACTTCTGTAGCATGCCCACGATATGCCGTAGCCTGCGGTAGCACAGTAGTGCTAAGGTGCTAATGCTTATGCTACCCTCGGACGGAGCCAGTGGCTGCATTCCCAATATGGTAAAAGAGGCGGGACATTTCCGAGAACCGTGCTGAGCAACTGACCAATAACGACAGAGCGGATTGGCAGACCAATCAGAGCAGACTTGGCACACGTGGAGCTCTGCAGTGGGGGCTCAGCAGAGCGTAGCTGACGGACTCAGAGCGTAGAGGGAGCAAGGAGGAGCAGTACATGAAAACAGACACTTTTTTCGGACTTTATCTATTGTGAACGTACAAAAGTAGGTACATAGATTAAATATACAAACCCCAAAAAGGGCATAATATGGGCTCTTTAACTTTCAAAGAGTTTTATATATGTGCCAGTGATATGTTATATCATGTGGTTTCTTATGAGTTGAATTGCTGTTAGCTGCCTCAAAAGGAATTAATTATGATGAAAACAATTGGATTTAAATATGTGTCAACACTAGCAGCTAGTTTCACATGATGAAAGTTTTCTGTTGTTTGATTATATATAACTCCCCGCCCATTACAAAGAGCTTGAAATCTACCTACAGGGGTCGCAGGGGGAAGTAAAAAATTGTCACGTTTGGTATAGACACAAAGCAAGAGAAACAGTTCATGAAAGACACAAGGGTTAACAAGATTGACGAAAAACAAAATGGGAAATATGCGAACAACCAAAAATAATAACATGACCAAAAGTTGTGTTTTTTATTTATTGTATAAATGCCTTTACACTCTTTTGTTTCTAAACCTCCTTGTTTTCAGCTTCACTTAACTCAGAACTTTAAAAAAATTATGTTGAAAATGTGCAAAAGATGAATGCAAAAGGTCAATATAGTTTAGTAGACTGGTGCACTAAAATAATGAATTATTCATATTTATTGTTAAATAGTCTATAGTCCGGTATATTAGGAGTAACGCTGAGCTGATTAGGGAAGTGGAGACAGGAAGGTTGCGACAACAGGTCTGATTTGAAGTGTAAACAAATGTGTAGATTGGGAAAGAAGGGAAGGTCAAAAGGTCTCCCATATAGTGTAGCAAAGAATGGCCTATGAACATGGAAAGTGGGCTGAGTCGTGGGCCAGGGATCTGCAGATGTGTAGATAGTATGTATGGGAGTAAGGGGCGTAGGAGCTGTTGGATGGTGCTGGGAATGTTCAGTGTGTCGATTTGGTATAGTGTCACATTGACATGATGACTCCTTCTTGTTGGGGTGGAAATATGGACCGAATCTAACTACAATGTGAATGCAGATACATCTACAGTATCTTAAAGATAAAGATAAAGATAAACTTTATTGATCCCCCGTGGGGGAAATTTGTGCATTACAGCAGCTCCAGAAAACAGGGGACGGGAATATAATTATTAAAAATAAAAATAGAAGTTAAAATCAAATCAAACATATTTACATTCAGTTAAATAAAAAAATACAATAATGTATAATTACACAGTAACTACGCAGGAAAAGGGTTTTGTTCTTAAAAAAACACACACAGTGTGTAGCATGAGGTGGTGATGCTGTTAAAGAGTCTGATTAAACAGTCTGATGACAGATGGGATGAACGACCTGCGGTGTATCGCTCTGTCTTGCAGGGTGGGTGTCTGAGTCTGCTGCTGAAGGAGCTGCTCAGGGCCCTCTCAGTGTCATGCAGGGGGTGAGAGGGGTTGTCCATGATGGATGTCAGCTTCACTAACATCCTCCTCTCACCCTCCTCTACAGAGTCCAGAGGACAGTCCAAGACAGAACTGGCCCTCCTGACCAGTCTGTTTAGTCTCTTCCTGTCTCTCTCTGTGCTCCCTCCTCTCCAGCAGACCACTGCATAGAAAAGTGCAGACACCACCACAGTGTCATAAAAAGTCCGTAGCAGAGTCCTGCACACTCCAAAGGACCTCAGTCGTCTCAGCAGGTGAAGTTGACATTGACCCTTCTTGTACAGGACGTTGGTGTTGTGTGACCAGTCCAGTTTATTGTTGAGGTGAACACCCAGGTATTTGTACGTCTCCACCCTCTCGATGTCCAAGCCCTGGATGTTCACCGGTGCAGTCTGGAGTGACTTTCTGCGGAAGTCAATCACCATCTCCTTTGCCTTCCTGGCGTTGAGCTGAAGGTGGTTGAGCTCACTCCAGTCGACAAAGTCCATGATGACCTGCCTGTTCTCCTGTTCGCTCCCCTTAGACACACACCCCACGATGGCTCTGTCATCGGAGAACTTCTGCAGATGGCAGCTCCCAGAGTTGTAACAGAAGTCCGAGGTGTACAGGGTGAAGAGAAAAGGGGAGAGAACTGTCCCCTGCGGGGCCCCTGTACTGCAAACCACCATGTCAGACTCACAGTCCTGAAGCCTCACGTACTGTGGTCTGTTGGTGAGGTAGTCCGTTGTCCATGCAGCCAGGTGACAGTCCACTCCCGCCCTCTCTAGCTTCCCCCTGAGCAGTGCAGGCTGGATGGTGTTGAAGGCACTGGAGATGTCAAAGAACATGACCCTCACAGTGCTGCCGGTGTTCTCCAGGGGAGTGCAGGATCTCTGCAGCAGGTAGATGACGGCGTCATCCACCCCGATGTTCGGCTGGTAGGCGAACTGCAGAGGATCCAGATTTGGGGGCGGAGGTTGTTGAGGACGATCCTCTCCATGGTCTTCATCAGGTGAGAGGTGAGGGCCACAGGTCTGAAGTGGTTAGGCTCCCTGGGGTGAGATGTCTTTGGGACTGGTACCACGCAGGAAGTCTTCCACAGAGTCGGTACCCTCTCCAGTCTCAGGCTCAGGTTGAAGATGTGCAGAAGGACCTCACAGAGCTGGTCTGCACAATCCTTCAGGAGTCTGGAGCTGATGCCGTCGGGACCTGTGGCCTTCCTCGCCTTGATCTTCCTCAGCTGGCTTCTCACCTGATCAGCTGTTATGGAGAGGCCGTCGGAGGAGGAGGAAGAAGAGGAGGGGGTTGTTGGGGGGTCGTCTGAGGAGGAGGAGGAGGAGAGGGCTGTTGAGGGGGGTGGCAGGGCACTCAGGGTACTCAGGGTACTCAGATGGAGTGTCTGAGAAGCAGGCTGGTCTGCGCTCTGGTGGGTGGGGGTGGGGTTGGGAGCAGAATCAAATCTGTTGAAGAACAGATTCAGTTAATTTGCCCACTCCCTGTCTCCTGCTTCAAGGCCCCTCCCACGCCTTCTGCTGTGACCTGAGATGTTATTCAGGCCCCTCCAGACTTCTCTTGCATTTTTATGTTGTAAATGCTCCTCCATCTTTGTAGCTGGCTTTCCCCTCCTTGATTTTTTTCTTGAGCTCCTTCTGCACCCTCCTCAGCTCCTCTCTATCTCCAGATCTAAAAACACTCCTCTTTTCATTGAGCAGGGTTTTCAGCTCAGGAGTCACCCAGGGTTTGTTGTTGGAGAAACACTGTATTTTTTTGGTGGGTACAGTGTTCTCAACACAGAAGTTTATGTAATCTGTGATGCAGTGAGTTAAACCGTCGATGTCCTCCCCATGTGGGCTGCACAGCACCTCCCAGTCAATGGTGTCAAAGCAGTCTTGCAGCACCTCAGTGGCCTCCTTAGACCACTTCTTCACATACCTGGTTGTGGAGGGTTGTTTTTTCACCATAGGTATGTAAATAGCTGCAGTCTCACCAGGTTGTGGTCTGAGCGGCCCGGGGGGGGGGGGGGAGGGGTGATGATCTGTATGCATCCTTGGTGTTTGCATACAGTAAGTCCAAAGTTTTATTGTCCCTAGTATGGCTGTCAACATACTGAGTGAAAGTAGGGAGAGTGGCAGACAGGGAAGCGTGGTTAAAGTCTCCTGAGATGAGAATAAGAGACTGGGGGTGCGATGTCTGGAGCTGAGACACTACACTGTGGATGAGTTCACAGGCTGCAGCAGCGTCTATAAGGTAGGTAATATGGTAATATGGCCGAATGCTTACAGCCAGCAGCTCCACATCCTTAGTGCAGCGCTGTTCTTTAACGGTGATGTGCCCAGAGTTACACCACCTCTCATTCACATACATCGCTATTCCCCCGCCTTTCTTCTTACCACTCTCCCTCACGCTCCGGTCCGCTCTGACGAGGTGGAAGCCGTCCAAAGTTACGAGCGTGTCCGGAGTGAGTTCATTCAGCCATGTCTCCGTGAACTGCATGATGCTACACTCTCTGTACTCCCTCTGAAGCCGGGTGAGCGCCGTCAGCTCCTCCATCTTATTAGGGAGAGATCTTACATTCCCCATAATTAAAGACAGCACGGATGGTTTGTACCATCTTTTCTTTTCCCGACACTTCACTCCTTCTCTTCCTCCGTAGTTCTGCGGGGACGTCCGGTCTTTCGGCTGGATGTAACCGAGCAACAGAGCATCCTGGTAGCATAAATTAATAATAAGTTATGTCCTGTTTTCTGTGAATTTATTTTATTGTCATGCTGTATCAGTGCATCTGGTTCTCAGTGTAAAATACTAACAGATGTATAGGTATATATCTGCATGTGTGTGTGACTTGTATGGTAAAGTAATACTCTGTGTTTGTATTGTAGTGTCCTCTTCAGCTTGACAGGTCCTCAATGAGGAGCTTAGTGATGAGATCCACATATGGCGTAACCCACATTTAGAGGGTTCTGGATGGACTTAAACGTCTTATTAAATATTTTTCCTGTCTGTCCAACTATGATTCATTCAGAATATTCTCAATCAAGACTCTCATCAATACTCCTTTTGTTCTTTGTGTCCTTCCTTGCTGAACCTACATTTGTTCCTGGCCACTGCACCAGAGAAGACAAACATAGTATTGTACCTTTGATACCTTTGCGCCATCAATCTTCCATGGTTTGACTGGGACTGAACAGTGGCCTCAGATGGATGGCATTAGAGATGAAAAGTGGGAGAGCTCCTCCCATCAGTACAGATGGAAGAAGCAGATGCAGAGAGCTAACAGGGGTCCCAGCAGCTCTTGAAGGAGCTCTGGATGCTGGTGATGTAGGAAGTTTTACTCCCTCAGGGTCCAATGTTTACAGAGGTCTATTTAGCCTGGATAAACTGTGACAGCCTGTTCAAACACTATGTGTATGTACAGCTTCTAACCAATTTACTATGTGACAAAAACAGCCTTGAAAAAGCTTAATACATTTCACTGCAGGCAGAAACTGACAGATTCTAACTGGGTTATAAGCAGAATGACCCAGTTTCACCGCACGTTACTGGACTAGTAAGTTACAGTGTGTTGGCAAATAGCTCCCCTCACTTTAATTTAAATACTCTTCACTTTAGCAAACCTTTGAATGCTCTTGTTTTTTACCTCAGTGATTTACAAATAAGTGTTGTGCTTCTGTTTTCAGGCAGAATTAAACTGAGAGCTTCTCAGTGTTTGTTTCTTATGATCTCTGTTTGAATAATCATCCACACCCTGACATTTTGACAAAAATCCATATGAAGAGTAGGGTTAAACTCCCCTCCTTCAGGAATATCAGTACCTGTAAACTTTTATCTTATCAAACACATCAGGTTAAACCTGCGGATGGATAAATAATGAAGGAAGAGTGGTAAAAGAAGCATCATCTTTTCTCGTTAAAAAAAAAATCAGAACTGAATGAACCTGTCATTCATTCTGATCTTTGTGTTTGACTTCACTGAGCTGCAGTAGATTAAGTCTCAATCTTTGACAATAGACTATGGTTTTGACTTGCAGCACGTTTGCTGGTAGTGCAAGTTCAGTCTACAGGGACTTGGGTTGGGAACCGGAGGGTCACCAGTTCAAGTCGATGCGGACCAAAGTATGGAAGCTGGTCTGGTAGCTGGAGAGCATTGCCGAGGTGCCCTTGAGCAAGGCACCCACAACTGCTCAGGCGCTCTTTATTGTGTGTGTTTGTATTTCAGCCTATGTGTGTGTAGCATGTCTCAATAACAGTGTGTAAAAGTAACTTCTCCTCGTGGAGATGTGAAGAGGGTTAAAATTGATAAAATATGACTTAATAATAATTTTTCAACCTTATCAGAGTTTTTAAAATCTTTTAAAAACATTAATTGACAATTATTTTGTGACTTGTCAAAGACTATGACATATAAATAATATTGTATATATTTTTTATATATAAATACTATTTGAACTTGTCCCATGTTTCACCATCATTGAAGACAATACCATTTTTTACACATTTTATTTTATTCACAGTGGAATTTGAATTTTGTGTTTTAACAAAGAACAAAAGACAAAATGTTCCCCTAAAGCAGACATGGATATTGTGGTTTTGAGATCAGAAAGTTTCCATGTCTGAGGTCATATGTGATTAAGACCGTGAAGGAGTTTACTAACACTACTAGCTGTACACTTGACCTGAGGGCTGATGGGAGTTTATGTCCACCCTCACTGACTTTGATCTGCGTTCCCGCTAAGTCTTTGAGGGCTCAGGGTTTATGGAGGACGTCGAGATTGAGATGTATTCTCCAACACATCTCTGCCGATTTTGGAACTACTCCATTCTTTTTTTAGAAAGCAAGACAAAGTGTGGTGTATCTGTGGCATGTGTGAACTCTAGCAGGTGCATTTTTAATAAGAGAATGCTTTTTGATTGTTTTTTTGGAAAGTCCTGTAAAAATCACTGGAGTAGAAGTATTTTTACTCTGGGTATGTTTTTCCTTTCTCTAAACCAGTTCAGATATATATCTTTTAAAACTTTTGAGGTTTTGTGTTTGGTTTTTGTATGAATGTTTTTCTCTGTTCTTTTCTTGACATAACCCTGTTTAATCCATTTAAAATTAAAAAAAAAAACAGACTAAAATAGTTTTTAAGAAAAACCCTTCATTTTAAGAACGCAAGAAGCCTGCATCCATTTGATCTCTTTTTGTTCCAATAAAAAAGAAGAGGCCAGAAGGCTTTATAGGATTTGGGGAAGTGATGAAGTGATAACATTTTAGAAGTCAAGACAACTGAGGGGCCTTTCTCTCTGTGTGCGTCACATTGCAGATAAAAATACACTGCCAGCTCACAATACATTCAATAGAAAACATAATCCCTGGTGCCAACACTGTTGCTCTGTTTGCAGGTTTCTAGTTAAAGGGAAAACAAACTCTCTAAGCAGTAGGAGGGCACTTGTTTGTGGTTAGGATCAGGATCAAACAGCGGGGAGTTGGCATGTTTTGTGACACACGATGTGATAGACTGGGCAGGCTGAGTGTTATTTTCTGTTTTCAATATGGAAGTGATGAAAGTATGACATATTGTAGCTCAGCTCCAGCTGCTCTCCAGTCTCCAGACCTGCTATTAACCCGCGTCTGTGAGCTGTTTGTGTGCCTCACTTTGACACAACCTGAACTCATCACCATGACCTGACCCATGAGCATGTGCTTTAACCCCGACCTTCTCAAGTCAGGAAAGTACAACCTGCATGAGTCCTTTGATGTGGCCATTTCAAAAGCGTAAGCATCACATATATGCAGGAATGCAGACACACGCACGCGCACACGCACACGCACACACACACGCACACAGTATTTATGTAAATTGTACTATTTCAAGGTTCAAGATTCAAGGTCCCACACCAGGACCAAAAGTATATCTGCGACCGGATGGCAGCAGCGTGTACTCAGTGTAAAGGGGGTGAGTGCTATTTTTGTAGCTCTGGCTCTGGATAAAAAGGTCAAGCTCATCAAAACTACAGGAATGCAGTTACAGTCTCACTATTTGTTCAAACCTTGTCCTATTTTTTTTGGATTGAGAGACCCAAACTAGTGGATAAAAGAGAAGGTTAAAACAGACTCAATAAAACAAGTATAAAACATTTTCATAAAAACACGGTCTAAGGAGCGCTGATAGCCTAGAGGTTCTGTCAGGCACTCCATATGTGGAGGCTTTAGTCCTCGTCGCAGCGGTCGTGGGTTTGGATCTGACCTTGGCCCCTTTGCTGCATGTCGTCTCCCACTCTCTACATTTCCTGTCTGTCTTCAGCTGTCCTATCTCATAAAGGCAGAAAGGCCCCAAAAATAACCTTAAAATAAAACAAAAAAAAACAGTTGACATTTAAAGGAAGAATGTGCAACATTTGACACATAAATACATAAGAAATCAAGTATATCCTGTGTAAATGTCTCTCTGAGTCATGACTGTCTACAATAAGTGAGAGGCTTGAGTCCCACTGGCTGTGCTGTTGTCAGAGCTGTGTTTACATCATGTTTATGTGGACAAGACGGCCTTGAGTATAAATCTGTTTTAGTCAAGGACAAGAGAAAAGAAGAAGAACAAACTCACTGCTTATTTGGATGTCATGTAAGTGCCTTCAGATCACAGTCATTCTGTGTCAATTTATGTGCAATATGAAGCTACCAGCTAACCAAAGTGTGCTAACATTAGCCTGCTAACACAACAATGCAGACCACAGGCAATTGCTGTTCGAGCAAAGGACTATTTTGTCCGCCGCTTGCCCTTAATGGTGCTTAATCATGGTGCGTTTTAATTCATAACTCCTTTGTGTCAACACGAGTAGATAGGGGTTGGAGGTGCGCCGCTGGAGGAGAGAGGAGGCTTCAGATTAGCGGAGGTGTGGCCAAACAGCAGTTTGTTTTGTTACACAACATCTACTGGATCAAAAAGTCACACATTCTTCCTTTAAATTCCTCTCCTGCATGTTGCCATTACCAGCTCCATCTCACTTTCAAGTGACTACATATTTTAAAGATTTTTTTTACCCAACTGTGAGGCAACATTGTGTGAAACTTGAGTAGCAGGAGTGATGTAATGTGACGTCAGCAAACTGTATGCCAAGTTATGCTTACAGGCCCACCTTGCCTCTGACTGCATTACACCTGAGGGTAACAGGACTGCACAAAGTTTCAAACACCAGGCCTTCTTCTTACTCTGCTGTTTGGCAGAATATATGGATTCATAGTGAGGCGACACCAAGCTACTTTGGGCCTCCCCAGGCACTCTGGTTCACTGGCTGCTTGCTATTTCCCTCGAACACTCATCAGCAAGGATCCAGAGTGTGTGTCAAATCGAGTGTGGTTGCACCAAACATCAGGTTTCTGCAATTTTCAACAGTCACCCCTGTTTCTTTTTGGAAAAATAGATTGTAACATTTTGTAACAACCCAAGTAGTATATTAGCTCATGGTTATAACTGGGCATGTATTCATGTTCAGAGCTGTTTAAACCAATGAATGTATGTTTCATGTGGTCAGGAAACCAACAAAGAATCATTCCCAGACTCTTCAGTTCCCCTCAGATCCACAGAGCATTTGAGTATCTTAGTGATTAGCTTTGGTTTCATGGTGTTTTAAACTCTCCTCCTAACACTCGCATTAATGTCCTGTCCAGCACTTCATGCTACTGGATCAATAACAGAAGGTTAGTTAAATATCAGCTGGTGAAAAAAGATACCGCAGTAGAAAACTTCTTTGTGCAAGAGCCAGTTATCTCCATCTGTTATTGCTGGATGTTATATAAGTACCAACAGGAGAATGAATATTGGACTTGAATGCTAATCTTTAAAACACATGCACTATGGATGTAACATTGTTTGTGTTGTGTTTACATGGTATGTGCTGCTCAATGGCAAACAGCTCAATGCATGCATGTTAAAGGAAAGAGTAAATAAGAGTATTTATGGTTGTGCAAGTGAACAACATGTGTTGCGGTTTTCATCGCCTTTGGCTCTGGAGATGCTTTAATATGAAGCAATCTTGGCTTGGTGAGGGTTACTGTCTGAAAACAAGGCAGGATATCACACTATGAGGATAAACACAAAGACACAATTGAGGAGCATTTGGGGGATTGTATGATCCAATAGCTTAACATAGATTAAAAAGTCAGGATATCTTAACATTTGTGGCCTCAATTTTGAGCTGTATTTTTTAAAATCTGTCTCCCATGAGTTCCTCAGCTTTAATAAAGCAAGCACTAAACTGCTGGTGTGTCCCTTTTGCTTTTATTGTGACAAGTTTTAATATTATTTAAGATATTTTTACAAAGCTTGTAAAGGGGCTTTAAATGTACTGCCCATTGGGCCCCATTATTGAGAAATCCAAATTGCCAGAAAGCATGACAGAAAGGCCGTCTGCCTGCCGACGATAAACTTTTTTTTTTTGAAACTCACATGGACAGCATTAACACGCTACAAAACTGAGTCTGATCTCCCTGAAGGCAAACATGTTTTATTCCTAACCTTTCTCAAACACCAATCAGTGCAAAGGCCAACTCACATCAGGAACTGCAAACTGGGACACAGAAAAAAAAAAAAAACAATACTGGGATTTTCTTGGGATGTAATGGGGTGCACTGTTGTCCATAACCTGTTTTAAATGAATTAGAAGGCATTGCATAGGGACTTTCCTTTCTTCCTGTATAGTGAGTTATGTCTGGCGTGAGGTACTGCAGAGTCCCATCTCTGACATTGCCTTGCTTTTCTGTCTGAAACAAGCATCTTTTTGTGTTGATGGAGGAGGGAGCCGATCATGTGCTTGATATAATCTGTTTATGAAGTGGTAATACAAGTGGCCATCTGTGCTCCAATCAGCAGGGTCCGCCGGCTACTGTCTGCTCTCTCTCTGTTGTTTTGCATTTCTGATTAACAGCTTAATTAATGTCTGTATGTTGTGGCTTGGTGACACATTAGCAAATGCTTCTATCAGATTCTTTGATGAGGGGTTCACTTACAAAAAAAGTTGAAATAAATAAACCAACAACAGTTTGACCACTATTGCCTCGAGTGCCCGATAAAAACAAGATGATTTATAAATCAACAAATGTTGTGTTCTCTTATTGAAACCACACAACGTTTTGTGAACGGTTAGGTGTTGAGTGTAGAAAAAAATGGGATTTTGAAAAATGGAAGAAGGACATGTTCTGTTAGAAAAGAAACAGTGACGGCCCTGTGGCCTGTTAGGTTGGGCCTTCTCTCTTCTTGTGTTGCAGGTCGGGAAGCGTGGCGGTCCAATCAGCTGGACTGAGAGCACCTGGACCCGATGCTCACAGTCACTACAAGAGTTCCACCTTTATCTGCGCACACACACACACACACACACACACACACACACACACACACACACACACACACACACACACACACACACACACACACTCTCTCTAACATTTATGATTTTATATAGGTCTGTATACCTTAGAAATAAGTGCTGCCTTAGAAAAAATACAGTAATTGGTTTTCTATAAAGGAGAAATATAAATATAAAACAGTCATTGTCAGATCAGTGTTGAATCACAACCACAACAACGTGTGCTGGAGCACCACCTAGTGGACGAGGTCTGTAACTCTTCATGAAGTCAGTCTTAACCTCGGTGTTACGACCCAGCTCGTGTGGGGGCCAAGGGAAGCAACATAAAACCATTTGTTTTTGGTAAATTAAAGTTATCTGTTACAAAAGAAACAAATTGTGATACACATGAAGGTGAGGCAAACTGAAAGGGCCAATGAGTGCTGCTCAAATAAAAAACAGAAGGACTCTAAATAAGTGTTTTATATACCAAGTCAAATTAGTGAAAATAAATTCAATTAAACTACACTAACCAACCAAATCGAACAACAAATGAACATTATCGCTAAATCTAGTGTTTCTAAACAAATACAAAACCTTCTGTGTGTGTGTGTGTGTGTGTGTGTGTGTGTGTGCGCGTGTGCGTGTGCGTGTGCGTGTGCGTGTGCGTGTGCGTGTGCGTGTGCGTGTGCGTGTGTGTCTTAATACCTGCCCAGTCGAACACCAAACAATAGCCTCAGAACACAGAAGACAACCAGTTCTTCAAAGAACGTTTAACAAACGTATAGACAAAGACAACGAGAGGCACAGTGGAGAGATTAAAACTAACAGAGCTGCGCCCCGACTGCTGGCTGACCAAGCAGGGCCATCCTCTGATTGGTTAATTGCCTCCTGCAGCTGTGTTCCAATCACGATTTTCCAGCAGACAGCACAGGTGAATGATATCTGGCCTGGAGCGCACACACACACACACACACACACACACACACACACACACTCACACACACACACACACGATTTGCACACAGGAAGGGGGATGCTGCTGGGGCTGTAATGATATGATACTGTGATATAGCACACTGGACTAACACTTTTTTAAAGATTTATTGACTCACTTATCAAACACAACATAACAGAGTTTGAAAGAATACATGAACAGCAGGATCTTTCCACAGGAATATTTATCTTTCTTGCACATAAGAAAAATGATACTTGCTTTAACATCAGTGCACTTGATATGAAACTCCATCCTGTTACTGTAGCATAAAGACTGGAAAGAAAGTGAATCCACACATGATTCAACAAGTTATATACAAAGACGTGTTTCACAACAGTGCTGAATGCAACTCTTGTTCCATTTAAAAATGATACTTGCTTTAACATCAGTGCATTCGATATGAAACTTAGGGTGCGTTCGAATTGTCCCTCCTATCTCCTTTCACTATCCACTTTACCTTAACCCCGGGCAAACGTCATGAGGTTAAGGAAAGATGTTAGGAGAATTCATAAAGGATTTAGGGAAAGGCGATCTCGTTGCTCTTACAATCCGACCACATTTCCACTAGGCCACGTCATTAACTGTGACGGGCCGGCGGAGGTTAATGACGTGGGTCTGCCGTGTTGAAACTACAATGTTCAGAAAATGGACTACAAAAAACGCATCTAAAAAACTTTCCCCTGTGCCTTCTTACCAGTGAAATAATCCTAATTATCACAAGGTTGGGATTGAAATAAAAGCAATATAGACTACCAGGCTACAAGTAAGAAAAGTGAAACCATCACCTTCCTGTCCACTCAGAAATCAACATCAGAATAAATATGATTGTATGAAATGAATTGTTACATTTATGTAAGATATAACCTACACATAATGTTTGAAGCATACAAATGTACAACTGCACAAAACATTCTTAAGTGAATTAAATATGTTGAATAAAACATCATCTGTATCACTTTACGATCATCGTTCATTTCCGTGAACAGTCGGATGCGCGACTTGCTTTAAATGTTGCGGCCGCAAAGAATTGTGGGGCGGCATATCTCATCTCCTTTCGTAAAGGATGGTCCGGTGTATCCTATGCTAAAGGAGGTTATAAAGGAAGCATTGACCCACCTTTCCTTAACTTTTAGAGAATTCGAACGACTCTTATCATGGCCGCCACTTAAATGCTTCCGGGGTTAAGGTAAAGTGGATAGTGAAAGGAGATAGGAGGGACAATCTTACTGTAGCATAAAGACTGGAATAAAAGTGAATCTGCCCACACATGATTCAACAAGCTATACACAAAGACGTGTTTCACAACAGTGCTGAATGCAACTCTTGTTCCATTAAAAAGGATATTACTTTCCCTTTGTTCAGAAGCTTGGGGCTGAACTACTACTACCCAGCAGGCTGAATTTTATATTAACTTCAGAGATCTCAGAGTGGTATCAGACTTTTTAAAATGTTCAGATGTTTTATTAAATCCACTTCTGAATACCAAAATGTGTGATGTTTTGTAACTCCTTGCAGTGCAGGAAATCCATAAACGTGCCTTTGACAGGTTTGATTGTAACACATGTTTCCAATCATTCATTTAAAAATGACGTGAAACAAGATATCAAGTGTCAAAAATACGGGTAATGATAAACCAAATTAAGAAAAAGTGTTTATGTCAAGCACAAGAGAATGGTAATAACTTCTGATAAAAATACATTCAACAGTATGGAACAATATTCATAATGCCACAAAGATGCTATAACATGTCATTAACACAATAATTACTTTTTGTTCAACATTTACATGCAGGTCGTGGAATAGAGGATTCAACATTTTTAAAAGACAATGCAGAAAACAATGTACATTACAACATTATATAAGCAAGAATGCTTTTTTTCTGAGACTTGCAACTTCCTCTTAAATTCTAATGTAAACCAACCTCTCTTTTTGACTTCAATCTTTAACTTCTTCTCCCAACATCCTTCCTCTTTTTTACCGAGGCTACAAGCCATTCTGAAAGCTCTCATATTGTAAATCAACTGGCTGTCAGCTGGTGGGTTTCTCTAGGCTCAGAGTCCGTGGTGGTCTTCAGCCTGTCTGTACCGCGCAGGGTGCTTCTCTTCACAGATTTGCGCATGGAGGACAAACGTCTGCGGAAACCCTCTCCAGAGAAAAAATAAAGCAGTGGATCAAAGCATGAATTGGCAGCAGCCAGGCACAGTGTCACCACAACAGACTTCTGCATGGCAATCCGCTCTGAGCAGGTGGTTTCTGTCCGAGACAGAAAGTTCAGGTGGATGGAGCGCTGCACGTGGTAGGGCATGAAGCAGACCAGGAAGGTCAACAGGACAATGACGATCATTCGGATGGCTTTGGTGCCTGCGCCGCGTGTCTGCTGTCTGGAAGATTGGGTGCGGAACAGCAGGGTGCGGACTATGCCAGCATAGCAAATCAGAATGACCAGGAAGGGCAGGGAAAAGCCCAGCACCAGAGACAAATTGTTCAATATGACTAGTTTGTCCACAGCTGAACCTTGTGGAGGCTCAAAGCACTTGGTTTTATTTGTGATGGGGTCAAAATACTGGCCAGACATCAGAAAGGGTGAAGATGAAAGACAGATGAATAACCAGATACCCGCACACACCATGCGAACACGGTTCTCTGTCACCAGCTGCAGGTTCTGCACAGGGAAGACTATGGCCAAGAAACGTGTGAAGGACATAGCGGCCATGAAGTAAATGCTGCAGTAGAGGTTTACATAGAGAGTATAGGAGCTGATGCGACAGAGGAAATCCCCCTGGTTCCATTGGCCCTTGTTCACATAGTAGATAACTCGCAGTGGCAGGGTCATGACACACAGTAGATCGGACACCGCAAGGTTCAGAATGTAGACATGGAAGGGTGAGCTCTGGCGATTGGTTCTGACCAGCACCACCAGAGCGAAGCCGTTCCCCACCAGGCCTAACACAGTGATGAGCGAGTAGGCGGTGGAGTACACCTGGATGCGGAAGTCATCAATGGATGGACAGTCTGTAGAATTGCTCCCCGAGCTGTTTGTCACGTTCACTTGGGCCATTTGTGGTCACACCTGCAGAGAATCAGATAAACGACATGTGAAACAGAGATAATGTCAGCGAAAGAAGCAGACGTTCATGCAAGACAAAAAAACAATCTGCTTCATCTAGAGGGTGAGAAATGTGATGTGGCAGATTGTTTCTGAGATCTTGTGCTGTTTCGCAGACTTTGCAGAAAACTTTACACTCTAAATGCGTTAGAGGTTTTTTTTTTTGACAGATGACAAAAGCCTTACCTGTTTTGGGTTGCGCTATAGAAGACAATCATTGAGAAATGCTGTGACATTGTTTATGATGAATTCAGACAGTTTTTCAACAGATCGCATAATTTCTCTCAAAGGATGAAATCCTGAGATCAGATCTTCTTATTTTATTTACCACATGTACATGTACATCAGATTAGAAAGACCGAAGGGACTTGCATGCATTAAATGTAAGCTTCGTGCAAAGGCAATTTATAAAACCCTCTCTCTTATTGCTATCGACAATATAAAATGCATCAGAGTCTGAATGTTGTGTTAGTGTTTGTAGCTCTGTATGAACTGTATGAATTGTCTCTTGTTTGTGTGTTGGATGAGGGAAAACATTTGAAGCATGTTTAAAGAAAGTTTATCTGATATGAGGATGTTGATATTGAACGCTATATTTAATGTGTAACATCACAGTTGCATGCATTAACTTTAACTATCCACTTGTGTCTTCCCCTTAGAAATAGAGTTAACATTTCTAATTTAGCAAAACGTGATAATCATGTAATCAGTCTGCAGAAATTTCCTCTTACCGCTGAATTCCTGTGTGGTATGCTGCAGCCTGTCTGTTGATCTTCTCTCGTGGTAGATGTGCTGAACAGCAGCTCTTCTTCACAGTGTGTCAACTCTGCCTCTGTCTCTCGTCTCGCACATGTCACAGGAGTAGTTGTAGGAGGACTCTGCAGAAAGTAGCTGTCTCTTCACACCCTCAGTTATTAGGAAAGGAGGGCTGGTCTTTCTCTTCTACTGTGCAAGGTTACAGCATCAAGCCCTATGACGTCACCAATGCTGCAACTCATTACAGTACATTTAAGCAAACAGGGTTAAAAAAAAGAGAGAGAAGAAGAGTTGGATCAACACAGGAAGTTGTGCTTTTGTTATGAGTTTGCCTTATCAGTTGTATTGAATAACCTTTCATTTCTTAAAGTGGACATATTATGAGAAATTCACTTATACAGTATTGTTGAACATATATTTGGGTAACCTGAGTGTCTACTGATCCACAAAATGTGAAATAAACCCATCCAGTCCTTTGTTTGTGGTCTGCATAAGTCTTACAACACAGATAAAAATGCTCTGTTTCAAATGTGCTCAACTCGTAATGTCACAAGTGGGAGTCTGGTAAAAAAAATAACTTTCACTCCCCTGGTATCTCCACCCATGGACTCCACCTCCAGCCTAAAACAAAAAATTTGCGCAGGTCTGCTATTTTTATTCTCGTTACAGAGGAGTGATGTCTACCTGGAAAACTCAGGAGGGGTCATTACATTTAAAGAGACACACACACCAAAACGGAGCGTTCTGAGAGAGCTGGTTTATACAGGGTCACAAACCTCCTCTGGTGCTTGATTCATGTTATATTTTGACCAAAGCACAGCATAGATGTTTCATTTAGACCACAGGGGACTGTTTGAAAAGGATGAAAAGGGGGATAATATGTCCTCTTTAAGCCCCATCTCATATTTCTCACTTGTTGCATATATTCTTGTCCGCCTATTCAACTCCATCAAAGATGAACCTGTCGATCATCTTGTTCTGGTTGACATGAAGGATTTTCTAAAACTATACTGAGAGAAAATCATTCTTTCCAAAATATTTCCAAAATGTACAGTAGGGGCTTATCGTTCTTAAAATTAAATTAGGTGCTCATTTGTGGGGTACAGTTTATGTGATGATTTAAAGGAAAGCTCTCTAATTTTGTTGTTAATGGAATATATGTGGGGTAACATCCAAACTTTTTTATTTAAAAAGTATCAGAGACAAAATTATTCCAATAAAAAACAGCAGAAGGTGTTGAAATCACATCTTTTTTAGAGCATGAATAATTCTATTGTAATTTTTTTTTTTTTTACAGTAAAACAGGTTTTAGCCACTGCAGTGTCAGCTGCATTCAACAAGGAAGAGTCATCTTGTTGAAGGAAGTCCTGAAGGATGTCACAATATACCTTTGCTGCATCACACACCTTCAACTCATCATCTCATCTGCTTCAGTATGAAAACCCTGGTTTCCCCTCCACTCACGGCCAGATTATTCTGTGTACTCTGTAGTGTTTGTTGGCCACCCTGTAAAAAAAATTGTCTATAGAGTTTATTCCAGTGATTTCTAACTCTGCACCATCTGCAATCAAAACAACTCCAAAGATCCCCTAGTGAGCCAAGGAAGCAACATCAGTGACAGAATTCTTCAGTGTCCACCACTCAGCTGAAACCAGCCTCAGCCCTGAAATATATCCCATTCAAACTTTCAATTTGTGTCTGTGTCTGCTTCTGGCATCCTGAGTTATGACAAAGCCATACTCTTAAGATAACTATAATTACTGCATGGCCAGACATGTTGATTCATATTACTGGATGTGTCATTGATGACACACCCTTGTTAAGTAATTTGTTCAGTGGAACAGAAATGTATAACCAAGAACCAGTTCTATGACCTGAGACCAGACGGTATGAGGTTTCAGGGAAAGCAAATAAAGAGAAGTCAACCAGCCCTGAGCCCTCTAAACTGATGATGGAAGACTTCTTTTATTTTCTCGGCATTTCCTATTTATGTTGCTAATGAGCGTGATTTACGGTTAGTTGATAGAGTGCGGATACTGCAGTGGAAATGGGCTGGCTTAGATTTGCAGATTTGAAAGGCTTGTGGTAAAAGGGCAGTATAATTTATCTATAACTCATTTAGTGGTTAGACAGACACAAAGTCAAACTTTTAACTCTTGCATTCAGGAGCTGTGTGCAACAACACCACTTATGATCAGACAATGATAGCTCTATAAGCTTTGATAGTTTATAAAGTGCACCACATCAGAGCGCTATTGTGGTTTCTGAGTAAACTCTTTGGAGTAGCCTGGAGACACAGTACAAAACTTAAGCTTTTTAGAAACGATTATTGATTGGATGAAGATACTCTCAACAATAAGGGAAATTAAGAGGTCATAAAAAATGCACGTTAACCAAGACTTTATAAAACCACACATGAGCTGCATATTAATAAATAAAAAGATGTCAAGATCAAAGCTTCAAATTTGACCTGTCTGCATTGTAGGTGGCAGAATAACAAATGGTCTCTGAGTTGAGTGCAGCTTCCTGTGCTGTTTGGGATCATTATCGCAGTGATCTGCAAAATTCAATAATGTGGGCGGGAAGTTAAAGTGCTTCGTACATTAAGTGCATCCTCCCGAGATCCACTATATGATAGTATCTGAGACAACAATCTTCTCTTTGTATTGTTTCTATTCACTCATTTTCAGGACGTTTGCTGCTTCATTAAAAAAGTTAGCCAAAGTGAATGAAAAACAAAGCTGCTTTTTTAAACACAACTATAAGTAAGTGGTAGTTGCACTTTTCCAATCGATGACACACAAGACAAATATCTTCATTGAGTAAAAGCTCCTAGCAGTATGTGGGTGGGAAGTCAGTGGGGGGTCTTCCGTTTTGTGGCATTGAAGCAACAAATTGAAAACTTAAAAACAAATAACTTTCAACAAGGAGAATTGCATACACCCATTTCCACAGTGTGCCCCCGCTCACCTGCTTCAGCACCATATTACTAAAAAAAGCCCGGTATTGAGCAAGCTTTGACACAGGCTGCCTGATGTCGAGCTGGCCATGTCAATACACTCTGTGTTTTACGACAGTGCAGTTACACTCTGAGACCTTTGGTGGGTGCCAATGCGCACCAAACCAAATTCCTTCATGATGTTGCTTAATAGACTTGATGATCGGTCAGTGTTGAAGATATTAGAACAAATCTCTGATGTGAATGGGACTGACAAAATGGTCGGCCTTTTATACTGTTGAACTCAAGTGTTTTTAGTTTTGTGAGATACCTGGAAAATTTGGAAAATGATTCATATTTCTACTGTATAACACTATTGGCTCTAGCAACCTCTCCATGGTCAACAGCTTCATCTACACAGGATGCTTCCCGACCTATTTGAAACATGCAGTGGTTCAGCCTCTTCAAATTTTAGACCCATCTCCAAACTCCAATTACTATCCAAGATCCTGGAAAGAGTAATCTACCAACAAATTAATCAATTTATAAGCATTAATCAAATATATCAAATAAACAGCCCTTTTAAAAGTTATTCCACAACCTACCTCATCACCAGGCTTAAAGACTGGGTTGGGATCCAGGGGCAAGCTCTGAACATGCTCAAATCATACTTGGAAAACAGAAGTTTTAAAGTATGCCTTGGTAATATATCGCGTCCCCCTCGGTCGCCCTCACCTGTGGGGTACCTCAGGGCTCAGTTTTATCGCCTCTGTTGTTTTCCCTATACATGCTGCCACTGGGTGCCCTTATAAGGAATGGTTTATCCTTCCACTGCTTTGCGGATGACACGCAAATATATCTCCCGCTCAAAAGCATTAACCCACACTCCCTGCAATCACTACTAGACTGCTTCAAAGAAATCAAACTGGATGGCACAACATTTTTTAATTCTGAATTAACAAAAAACTGAGGTAGTTCTGTTCGCACCCCCTGACTCCTCCAACTTAATCTCTAAAAGACTTGGCCCACTGTCTTCTTAAACCCTGTGCAAAAAAATCTAGGCGTTACTTTGATTCAACCTTCAAATTCGACAAACAAATCAACTCTGTGGTCAAAGGCTGCTTCCTCCAAATACGAACCTTACCAAAAGTAAAACCGATCTTATGCTTCCAAGATGCGGAAAATCTTATCCATGCTTTTATTACGTCCTCCTTGGACCACTGCAACTCCCTCTATAAGGGAGTCAGCCAGTCCTCCCTCTCACAGCTGCAGTACGTACAAAACAGTACAAAAAATATATTTAACAGGTACACTCCATTTTAAAATGCTAGAGCTTGTTTTTAAGGCACTGATTGGTCTAGTCCCCTCTTATTTAACAGAACTTTTAACCCCTTACAGCCCATCAGGTTCACTTAGGTCCTCCGAGCAGTCTCTCCTTGTCGTCCCTCGAGCTCAATGGAAACTCAGGGACCACTGTGCCATCTCAGTGGCAGGCCCCCGTCTGTGGAATCACCTGCCTCCCCCCAACAGAGAAATTAACTCTTTAAATTAATTCAAATCAAAACTCAAAACTCACCTTTTTGCCCTGGGCCTTTGAAACAAGTTGAAACAAATGTAATATATTTAGCCTAGGTATGTATGCATGTAGTATGTGTGTGTATGTATGTATGTGTGCGTGCATGTGTACGGGTTGTTGGTGTCGTTTTTATGCACTTTGGTCACCTATACAAATAAACTTGACTTGATTATATCAGCTTCTCTGGACCGCCTCCTATCCACCGCCTCCTATTACCCCTCTAGATGTCTGCGCTCACAGCAGAGCCTTCAGTCATGTAGCCCCTTCTCTGTGGAGTCACTTAACAGTTTGTGTCCCAGAGGCACACGTCCTCTACTTTTAGGAATAAAATGTTTCTTACGGTTAAAGATATATATGGTGTGAGCTAACACAGCCTCTAGAACTTGTTGGACCAGAAGCGTCTCATCCTCTCTCTCCATCTGTATGCACTCATGTCCCTAGAATAATAGTACAGAGTATCTTCCCAGAAATTTCTGTTGTACTCTGGATAGTTAAAAGGGAACATTGTGCAGTACGATCATTGAAGCATCTAAGGGAGGAAACGACTGATAGCAGGTTTGTATCTGGGACACCAGACACAAACAGACTACTGGCAGACTCTTCTTGTTATCATGATCACAACCTTTTTGATGACCAGGGTGATTCCCTCGCCTCAACTGAGTTCTGTTTTGATCTGCCTCACATTAAGGCTGGTGGGAAAATTACTAAAACCACACTCACCAGCACAGTCACTGGTGATGGGGAATATAACGATGTTTTAATGGAATACATTCTGCATTTCTTAAACCTCACATTAGTATTGAAGAACACGTCCCTTTTAAATTAAAAGAGGAAGGAAGCAGATATCATGATTATAAATCCAATGATTTTGGCTCAAAGTTTTGATGTTTGTTCAGCCCTGAGGAGCATTGCCAGCTGGTTTACTGTGTAGTGGAGCCCATGAAGAATAGCTGAGCTCTCTGGTGCAGCTAATGGTGATCCTAACAAA